>NC_064010.1:1575000-1890000 GCF_932276165.1 Plutella xylostella
ATACTTTCTTAGTTTGTAAAATATTTACTTTCTTTTTACTTTGACAATAATATTGCGCGAATTACCTACCGTGCATGCCACAAACGTCATCTATATAAATTTTGAGTTTATCTTTAAGTTACCTTGTATATCGGCGGGCACGTTGAGCCGCAGCTTGTTGGTGTCGCGGTAGATGAACCGCAGCTGCAGGTACGTCTGCACCGCCACGAACAAGATTCCCACCGTCATGTGCATCGTGAAGTTCGTGAAGTTAATGCCCTGGAAATTTATTTTTTTGTTAGTCTTGTTATCTTTTAGCGTTAAGATCGCCATTTTTATACCTATGTGTGGGTACTGAAGCTTTGTAACTTCTGTTCTTGTGTGCATACAAATAAATAATATTCGATCGATCTAGTTATCTTATAAAAAAATAATGCTTGCTTTGCTTTCGACCATTATTGCTTACCCTGTGATTGCATTTCTGACAGATACTTTTCACTATCGCTTTAGTAATGACATGCGTTAGAGTTCTTAGTCATGTTTTCATAAAATATCTTAAGCTGTCCCAAAAGGAACACTTATTTTCTCATAATTGTGCAGAGGCCTCCACAAGGTACACTCTTAGGTCCACCATTTTTCCTAATATTTCTTAACACTTACAACTCCCGGACTTACACAATACAGAATTAAACCTACAAACATACTTACGGAGTTGACAACGGCCTTGTTAGACGCGATGATGACGTTGGGAGGGTCTCCCACGGGCGTGGCCGTGCCGCCGATGTTGCTGTACATTACCATCGACATCAGGATCGGCACCGGATCCAGCTCCATCACCTCGCAGAGTCTGTGGGGGGGATAGGGGGTATCTTTATTATTTTTATGGTTTCACACAAAGACAGCTAAACATATTCTAGTTGAAATCGTAGTGAGTTGTATAAATACGCAGTAGGTATAAACCTTAGGTGAGTCTTTTGTTTGTGGTGAAAGGATCAGCCAGTCAGAAAAGTTTTCAGTCACTGACTGGCCAGGCGCCCTAACCTTCTGAGACTATAAATTTCACAACTCTCAGTTGTGGACGGCTGCAAACTGCTGCTTTGTCTGAACCCTGTCATGGGTCTCCCCATTTTATCATCGTATGAGGTCTCTGCGTCTCTTAGAAAAACTCCCATCTAAACGGTGCACAGTAGGAAGAATTGGCTAGTAAGGCACGGTGGTGACGTTGTCGATGAAGGTAGAGCAGACGGTCGTGAAGAAGCACAGCAGGTTGATGATGATGATGAGACAGTTAACCTACCTGATGGTGACAGGCGTCATCAACAGCACGGTGGTGACGTTGTCGAGGAAGGTGGACAGCAGCGCCGTGATGGCACAGAGCAGGTTGATGAGAGGCCACATCTTGCCCTTCGTCACCTGGAAGAAGAAGGAATACCAGTGAGTTTTTTGAATTTATATAGATTTTTCCCCGTATTCGATATCATTTTAAAAGTTTTCCCGGGGAAATTTCCGGTTAAAACTTTGTCAAATTTTTATCGCCTATGTGTTTTAGAGGTTGTCAGCTTCCTGACTAGTTAACAAGTTTCATGAAAATATATTAAGCTTTTTTTTAAACCCAATTCATAATTCATAGTGCTTTGGTATACAAACGTTCGTTGCATTCTGCTAGTAGCAAGTGTTATTCGGATGTAAAATCATTGTTACTGTGTAGTTTTATGTAAGTAAATTCGTTCAACAGTGCTCTTTGTATAAAATCGCAACAAATACACACTTACAGTCTTTTCCCTTCAGTCATAATAATTATTATAGTAAAGTGTGTGTGATGAAGGGAAACATAATCATGAAATCTTAAATTAACTTGTAGTATAGCTGTAGTGTAGCAGCTATGTAGGTACTTACTTATGCATTGTTGCAAAGTTTCTCAAGTTCAATGTCAAAATAACAAAATTATACCTATTATCCTTCCCTATACTGAACCGAAAATGTGTTTGTAATGGCATTTTGATGGGATTTTATTACGAGTGCTTATTATAATCCTGTTTGCCTGTGTATTTCGTAAATTATGGATATTTTTACGAAATCACACTACTTAATATACCTCCTCAAAATAATATTCCTAACTATATACCTACGCATGAAACCAATGACCGATGTACAGTAAAGGGCAGCAAGACCTGACCCCTCTCAGAAACATTGTTACTATGAGAGGGGGGTCAGGTTTCTCTGCACTTGACCGTACCTATCGACATCAATATTGTGCCTTGCTGTAATCGATATTCATCATACAATAGCTAAATACCAAAGTCCTATACCGGTAACTGTAATGGATTAGTGGAAACACGAGTTCACCTACATACATACAGCTACGATTAATTCAAGAGATAATTACAATCACAAAGATAATTGTTTCGTTTCAGCATAATTATATTTACTTATATAACAAATATACCTAATTGAGTTCGTATATACATAATATACAAAAGCGGAATTTACATTAGTAGATAAGAGTAATTATGTGATGTAGGTACATACTAAATGATAAATTTCAAAAGAACATAATGAATAATTTGCAGTACTTAATTCTTTAGCTCTGCATTCTATGTGGATGATATATAACTACTTATTTCTTCCAGAGACTCTGCTTCGATAATTTTATCTTCATTATCGCCATAATAAAATACAGACACATTACTTGCGTATGTAAGTGGTGTACACCCACGTTTCCGAGATAAAATAATCGAGTAAATGTTTATGTAGATTACTTGTAAGACCATGCCAAGGTCTGAACCAACAGACTTGTAGTCTCGCGAATTGTTGCAAATTATGTTGTATTTAACACCATAATCATACAGGAAAGAATTCAATCTTAGCTCACAGGCATAGAGTTTGAAATCGGAACATAAAAATACGCGATTGATGAAGATAATTACACGTGTAATTCTTGATCTCTTTATAAGTAGGCCATCTTTAATGGTAAGAAATATATGGAATAACGGCGGTCCTAAGATCGAACCTTGAGGAGTCTCTAGTACAAAAGGGAAACATCTGTACTTGTCGGGCATTATTCATTACAATTATACATACATCCACCTTCTGTCTGTTTGTAATTCTTGAATAAATTATCATTAGGTACCTACGCTTTAATACAGGTAATAAAGTAATCAAAGCCGTTTGAAATTACGAGTAACTACACATAATATAAATACTTAGGTAGGTGGGTACTACCTACTTTTATACATGGGTTTCTTTTATAAAATCCTTCCGTATACATTATACTTATTTAATTTTCAATAAAATGTATATGGGTCGTGGTTATTATAATATGCAACAAAAACTTGGAAGTTACTACTTATTCTACAAGACAACAGCTGGAATTTTTTCATAAAATTTGGCATGTGGTAAGCTTACCCGCTGGGCTAACAACTGGATGGATGGATAGATACCATGGATGGATGGTTAGATACCAAGGATGGATGGATAGATGGATAGACACCAAGGATAGGTGGATGGATACCATGTATGGATGGATGGATGGAATCTAACCTCAAAAGTGAAGACAGCCAGGAAGTCAAACATGCCGGTCTCAGCCATGATGGCCACCAGCAGCATCATGGAAAACAGCAGCAGGAGTGTCTCTGCATCCAGCCAGGAGATCAGCTCGGGCAGGGAGGGGCGCTCGCCGAAGAACGCTAGCACGGCGATGGAGGTGGTGGAGACGACTACTGCTGCCATCGTTCTGTTTATTATCTGGAAGAGAGAATGTAATTCGTTAATTTTTCGTACACTATACCCAATCTTAATCTTTTATTCCCTCCATCCAAAGGATGTCTGGCAGAGATCGCTTTTAGTGATAAGACCGCTTTTTGTACCCTAATTAAGTTGCAATTTGTTAATCTTATTATTCTTTGTTGGTGTAGGTACAAATAAAGTCTATTCTATCTATCTAATTAAGTGAGAGTGCATTTTTTCCCTAAACTTAAGATGCCCGAACAGAGCAATGCGTCGCGACGACGTCGCATCGTAAAGATCATAAAAGAAGGAAGAAGAGCGACTGTTTTGACAGTTTTTCAGGGCAAATGCTTGATTACTGTCGCAGTTCTTTGCATTGTGACGTCGCAACGCAGTGTGGTGTCCGGGCCCTAAGCGTCCACCTATCGGTATCGTAAGCAACGGACGCATCGCACTGTATCCTGTTTATTTGTCAAAGTTTAAGGACGAAAGTTTCCGCCTTGGGGATATTAATTTATATGGTGAAAAACCAAATCAAAAGTATTTTATTAGTATTATAGTGAGGTGTAAACTCACTATTTAGGTGATGCCACTCTTATAGATGATGGAATCGGAACTTTCTTTATGTTTATTGCACGTTTGTTGACAGTTTCACTGCCTTTCCGCCCGTTTGTCAAGGCGATGAAAGTCATTATCATACTTAAGTAGCAACATAATACGAAGAATTCCAGCCCAAGGTCGTCAGTATAATATTCTAATAAACATCCTAACGACTTGTTTGTAATTAGTTTTGTAGATATTGTATTGAGTGTATAACTATATATAGGTACCGAATATTTTTCAGTACCTAGGGGAACCCGGGGTAAGACGGGGTCGCTAAGGGAAAATTAAAAAAACAACAGGTATTTATAACCACAACGTTATCAATTTTTTATGGCTCATTAGGAACTTAATGACGAACACTTTGGCACAGCTTTTGCCAAAAAAGTAATCATTACAATTGACTTATTTTAATAAATGTCAAAAATGGGAAATAAACCATCTTGCCCCGTGTACGGGGTAAGATGGGGTAAGTATACTATATGGGGCACAAAACATACAAACAACACTTCTTCTGTGTTTTTATCGTCAACACCAGCACCTGCAGTGTGAGCCCAACGCCTGCACCTTTGACATCCGACCCAGTTTTCCTTAGATTTAAAGTAGGACTGTTGATATCCTCACAGCAGAGGTAGACACAGTTATCTTCGTTGTTATTCTTTTCGTAGGCAGTATCTGCTTTGTGTTTTTAGCCAACTTCCCTGTAGCCCTTTTAGAGCCCTTTTCCAATGCCAAATGTCGGGTTGGAGAAAAAAAAAATTCACCAAGCTTGATGCATACACCATCTTGCCCCTCCAAAATTACCCCGTCTTGCCCCACGTTATATTTTTAATAAAAATAATTCATAAAAAAAACTTTCAATGTTAAAGTGATTTTGCACATATCTAAACAAAGCGTACCAAACGTTAAATAAAAACATACAATTACTTACCAAAAATGTCACTGTTTTACTTACTGAGTTGTGACGTTGTTTCTACTGGTCAAAAATAACATGGACACTACGCAAAAACAAACAATTGAGCTATCACAAAAAACGCACGCGCTCACACCTGCAGTCACTGGCGCACTAAAGGTCAATCATTTAAGCCTTTCTATTGGCAAATTACTCAGATTCCTAAGATGTATAGTTTTGCATATATGTGGGTGGCCCCGTCTTACCTCGCGACCCCGTCTTACCCCGGGTTCCCCTAAGTAGTCGCTCTAACTTACATTTTTAATTTAATTATGTTGTAACTAAGTAAATACCTATTTGGTTTTATAAACATTCGTGTATATGTTAAAACTTCAACTATAAATGTTACCTGTATGTAATCTTTAGTAGATTTTTTTCCAAATTAGTTAACTAATAAAGATAACATCTAAGTACCACATGTGGGCAATAATACCATATTAAGCAGGCACTTAGCAAGCAAATGTTTTGTGTTTATTTCCATATGATTAAATGGAAAAATCCCTTGTTAACATATCTAAGTACTTTATTATAACTTCATGTTTACCTACTACCTAAATAGTTATGTAGATGATGTGTTACGTTAAATAAAATTGTGTAACTTCCTTCATGCCCCAGCAGTAAAGAAAGTAAACAAACGATATGGTATGGCCAATGTTGACACTCAACTCAATATATATAACAACGTCCGAAATTGTATACTTAATGATAACATACTTAAACAAATAAACAATGATAAAGTTAGTGAAGTTGTTGTACTTCATTAAAATGGAAATTTAACTGCAATGGAACAGATGTAGCAGTGTGGTTTTAATATTAAAGTAAAAGAAAATAAATAGATCACAAAAATAATTAAGGTATAAGCATATGCAAAAACCACGAAATCACAAAAAGTAACAACTGTAAGTATGGAGATAAGTAGCTGTATGTTTGGTTGAGTAGATATTTATCTTTAGTATGAAACAGCTGTTCTTATTCACTATTACAAATTGGGTAATGGAAGATCAAATGTGTCGGGTAAGTGCATTGACCTGGAAACCGGGATGATACTTATAAAATTACACACCGCATATTATTATTACTATTATTTACTATACTGTTATTAACCCCCATAAAAAGAGGGGTGTTATAAGTTAAAGTACCTACCTGTGTGTTGTAGCTCCAAAACGGCTGATTCGAGTTTTGATTTGTTTTTCGGTTCACAATTTTATCAGAATCGGCTTAGATATGCTACTTTTAGTGCTGAATGTCGGAGGTTTTAACGTTGGTTAGGTTATAAATTTAAAAACAGCTTTTACCTGCATAAGTAACTACATAAAATAAATAACAACTTAACAAAGATGTATCTCCAAAAGATTATAGTTAATTAAAAACAATTCTTACCTCAAAAATGATCAAAGTGTACAGCCCAATAAGCAACACACAAGAGCATAGCACACCGGTTGTTGAATCCAAAGGCTGTTTAGTATACGTCATACTGAACGGCAGAGATCTATTTGACGTCGTCTGCATTCTTAGTGCGTAAGTTGCATTAGCACTAGTAGCTTCACTAGCAGCTGAAGTAGCTTCTGTAGCATTAGCATTATCAGTTCGTCTAGAATTAGCTTCTCTGTGGAACTTGAGAAGTGCAGATCTCGTTTCGCCGACGGAGAAGTCTAGGCTGTCGTCGTTTTCGATCAGTATGTCCCATGTGTGCGTCCTCTGCAACAAATTAAATTGTTTATCGCGTACATTCAATTTGGCAAATATTTGAGGGAAGGTGGTGCCAAGAATTACAGTTTGTTTTCTCTGTTTAGTGGCAGTCTCGTGTTGGTGCATATTTTTGAAGTTGTCTACGGTGCAATAAAATTGTTCGTTTTTAAATTCACCTTTCACAAAGAGGTACAGAATACTGGTAAAAATATTAACGTTACGTTGAAAGCTTAAAGATTTTTCAAGTTAGGTGTATGGTGATTTTTTATCCTGACCCAAATGGATATACCATCCATTTACATTTGAAATCATTTAGGTACTGTTCTGTACTGTTTAGGTATTCTGCAGCACCATAACTTCCAACAGACCCAATGGGTCCTATTATTTATTGTAATGGAACGGTCAAGTTAGCTATGATGTGTATTTGATGACATCCCTTTGACATCTCAAAGGTCATAAATCCCATGAGTATTAATTTGTTAAAGATAAGTACCTATTTATTTTTCTTAAATCCATTATTGAGCTGGCACGAAGTCGAAGGCGTGGCACAGGACCGGTCAGAGTGGAAAACTATACTTCGAGCCCTATATATGCCTGATTAGGGATCCCAGGACCTGATGATGATGAAATCCATTATTGCAGTAACCTACCTCCACAGTTCCATCAGCCAGCCACTTCATCATCCACACTTCCATTTTAGCTGCAGTTTCTACTTCTGTAGCGTTTAGTTTCTGTTCACTCTGCTCGGATAGGAAGGGTCCGGTCAGTTTTAAGTGGACTTTGAGATCGGCTTCCGTTGATTGGATTGGGTAATCTGAAAACATATCATAGATTTTTATATGGAGCCATCTACAGGGTGTTGCAAGATTGGTATACTAAGCCGAAAACTACATGTGCAGCATGGTATATCTAAGCCCAGAAAATAAAATCAGATTTTGGAAATTCGCGAAAAAAAAAACTCTTTCTCCATAGTAAAAAGTCACGTGACCAACAAAGTTTCTATGAAAAACCAATATATTTTTTCGCGAATTTTGAAATTCTGATTTCAGTTTCGGGCTTAGATATACCATGCTGCAAATGTAGGTTTCGGCTTAGTATACCCTTTTTGCAACACCCTGTATATATTATGACTGGAGTTATATATGTCTGTCACACATCACACATAGCACAGCACATTTCAGAAGTAACACACATTTCTCCAATTGGCTGCAATTTGAACTCTGCTGGACCTTCCTGCATAAGTCAGGGATAAGTAGTCACTGGATTTATGATAATCATTAAACCTTTACCCATGTCTATTTAGAGGCTTCGGTATATATAAGTTGATTTTTCAAAATAAGTTGTTGGCCAAAATCACGTGGCATCGCACTGTCGTGCAGGAGGCAGCCAACCTCGGTATGAGCTGGCACGAAGTCGAAGGCGTGGCACAGGACCGGTCAGAGTGGAAAGCTACACTTCGAGCCCTATGTCCCTGATAAGGGATCCCAGGACCTGATGATGATGATGATTGCAGTGTTATACATTATTAACTAGTATTTTGGTTTTTGTTGGGCCATTCTATTAAAATTATATTTAAATCCCGCGGCTCGTTTGCACTGCGATGCCAAGTCAACAGCATCTCACCCTCCTTCCTTCCAGTGTTAAAAAAACAAATCAAGGGACCAGTCCTCACCTACCTTTCAGTTCGCCCGGAGCTATGGACGACTGTCGGGTGACCACCTCCTTCTCGCTGTACATCATGAAGATGAGGGTGAAGAACATCCAGGTGGCCAGCAGCAGCGACATCTTGGTGCAGTGCCGGAGCCGCGCCATCTGGTGGGGGGAAGTGGAACTAAATTAAATCTTATGGGATTTGGCGTGCCTATTCTAGTCTCGGTGGGGGGTGTAATGTAAGCACCTGCACCTGGCTATCTCAAGTGGAGCCTTTGTGCATATCCCCCAGGTCTAAACTGCCTTCCTAAGCTTGGACCATTTCCCACCACGCTGATCAACTGCGGGTTGGTGGGTTCACATTTCTAGATGTGCTAAATCTAGATATGCAGGTTTCCACCCAATGTTTTCCTTCACCGTAAGAGCGATGGTATATATTTTACTTAAATTCAAAGAACTCATTAGTACACGTTAGTGCCTAAGCTATCACCGCTCCGTTTAGGATACCTTGTCACCAGATATGTAAAAATTTAGGTAGTTATTTTTATTTATGCTCTAGTGGTGGAAATGCTAATGTTACGGGATTCAGGGTGCGGAAAGGCAGAGATGTAAAAATGCAGATAAAGCTGCTGAGATGATGTACTAATTATAGATTTTAAAGAATCTCGTGGAGTGCTGGAAACCTTTGAACGGGGGAAACGAAAACTGAAGTCCTTAAGTATAGGTACTTACTTAATGTAGATTGCGTTTGAACTTACTTTCGATGGTTTATGTGTTGTGTCTGGATCATTTTCACAGCTGAAAGAAACAATGAAAATAATTGAATTGGTTTATTTTTTTTGATTTAGTGTAAGTTAGTACTTATAGAGGTACTACTAAATACCTACAAGCGGTATGCCGTAAGTTGCAAAATATTTTTTTACGTTTATGGTGTCCCATTGCTAATCGAAAGCCATTATTATGAAACTTTCAAACTTTTGATAATTATTTCAAAATTGGTTTTTCTATTTAGGTAGGTAGGTACCTATAGGTATCGTATTTGATACGTGAATATCTACAGGCTGTTGTTAAAGTGGGTAAACCTAAAGTGGTTGTAGTCGAAGAAGAAGTAAGTAGAACATGCAAAAGTTGTTCAGAATGAACTCCTCAAATCATCATTCGGCTCTCTACATAATATATTACTATGTCACACATCCTGTATTCACATTTCTCTCACCTGGGATCATTCTTCTTCCATTGCGGCAACTCATTGCAGACATTGTTGTTGTTGTTCAAGCTGTTCAAATTGTTAATGTCGAAGATCTGATTGGTGCTCGTGAGGTTGTTGTTGAGATGCGGCGCGGAACTGACCAATGGGAGGCGTTTGTTCGACGTGCTTCTGCTCTTGGAGCTGGGGGTTATGTTTTCGACTGTACCTGGTGGGAAGGAGAGAAAGGGTTATTATTATCAGAAGGGCTATTAAGACGTGACAAGAGTTTTGCATCGCGCTCACTCACATCGCGCAGCCTCAAGAGCGAGCGTGACGGAGAACTCTTGTTATGTCTTAAAAGCGTCCTGTTCTACAGGGCTAGGTGGAAGCAAACACTATTAACAGCTACCGTACCACTACCGACACTCGATCGCCTGTCAAACATCTGTCAGATCCATACAAGTTACGACAGAAGTGACAAGCGAGTGACGCTTAATTGCTATTGTTCGGTGGTGATAACCCCACAGCGCTGTTAAATACCTCATGCGTCTTCTGTTAAATAGGTAGTATAGGTACCGTGCTACCGTGTAAAACTCCCGTAAATTCTGGCTCAAAACGCTACTGTCGTACAGTGCCTAGAAATTGTCTGATTGGTTTGTTTGCGTATGTATGTACAAAGCGTTGCTAAAGAATTAAGTAGTGAATAACAAACATTATGTACATCATAATCAATTAAATTATGATTCATTTCTCGAATTGTTTTCGTCCAACAAGACATTTTGGCAACAGCGGCGGCTGGCATTGGTGATGAGAAATGACTCTTATACCGAGGTTATTTCCGTATTGTATGGAATTGTACAGATAAAATATTTAGTTTTAATCTTTTGAATAAAACAAGAATGAGATTATAAAATTGATCTAGCTAATTTTTTAAGGTCATCATCATAATAATAGTATAAAACCGCAATAAAAAATATATAAAATAGCAATAAAAAATAAAAAAATGTGTAAGTAAATAGGTGCATTTTATCCAAAAACAAACGAATGTCTTTTTGTAATTTGTGTGTATAGCCAAACCAGGAATATAAAAACCCTGTATTAAGAGCGCCACATTCGCGTTGAGGACTGCAACACTAAGTATAGTCATACCAATGTGAATTGGCCATGCTCAAATTTATAATTGTAATTTTTATGATTTATTTTGAAAAGAGTGTCAGTAGCTCAGTGAGAGGATATATCCTATGGGTTCTTTGGAACTTAAGTAAGTAACATGTGTACCAACAGTCTCACGGTGAAGGAAAACATCTATCTATCTATCTATTTATCAACCGATTCATATGATATGTTATGGTCAGATTGTGCCAATGGTTGAATTTCAGATGTTTCGGATTTGCTGTCGCTTGATGGGTCGCTTTAACTGCCATCAACATTAATAATTAATCCATTTAAAAAAAAATGTTTCAATTATTGATCCACTACTTCTGTAATTTTCTTCTATTTTGTCTTTCTATACCTTAAAAACAGTAGTTGATAAAAACTAAAGCAGTAGCTTACAAATTTGCCAAATTCATTTGCTCTTACTATACTAAACCTACCAGTCATTTTGACAATAGTATCAGTTATGTTATCAAGAGAAATAAAGTCCAATCCCACGGACTTTTTCTCCGACACATACTTGTGTATGCGGTAAATTAGTTTCCTTTCATGGTTATGGATAGATTTCGGCATTTAGAAACACAAAAAACTCACAAAAGCTTAATAAACCCTACGCATTGACAGCATCACAGTTTGACAGCAATAGACAAATGACATTTAGAGTCAATGATACCAGTGCAAGAAAAAAGTTCTATTGCTTTTCCGCAATATGGCGAGGGTTTTTATATTCCTGGTTTGGCTATAGGTATCTTAAAAAAATTTACCGCTATCTGCACGCATTTGCCCTATCTATATTTTCTAAATTTAGGTGATTTGGTGCCTAATTGCCTAAAGAGCTTCCACTATGTTATTGTATTTTAGACGTTTTCTTATGTCTAGTAAGTAAAGTTGGTTTTCCTTTGCAGTCGTCAAATATGTATGGGATTTCATATGTCAAGAAACCAATAATATAATGGACAGAGTATAATCGGTATCGCAATTTTTGCAACAAAGCTATTGTCATAAATGTATGGAGGAACGGCGTCGGCAATGCCGATGAAGTGGACACTCTTGTATGAATTTCTATACAATAAATAAATAAATAATAAATAAAATATGTGGGGACATCTCACACACGGCCATCCGACCCCAAGCTAGGCAGAGCCTGTGTTATGGGTATCGGACAACTGATATATCTTCACAAATACCCAGATAGATACATTATTAAATATAAATACCTATCAACACCCAAGACCCGAGTGCAAATATCTGTGTATAAACAAATATCTGCCCCAGCCAATAATCGAACCCGGGACCTTCGGCATAGCAGTCAGGGCCACTAACCACTACGCCATTTGACAATAAATGTGTTACCTACGTCCGTTGCGTACGATGGCCAAAGGTGGACGCATATCTTTATACTTAAGTAGGTAGGGCTTGAATTGATGACCTAACAATATTGTGTTGATCATTGATTCATTCAGTTGAAGTTAAAATTAACATCTCCTTGTTATCATACGACATCACTATTAGCTTCGCCATGGGGACACCTAAAAAGGTAATCATAATATACTGAGTGAGTGTTAAAATTAACACTTCATTATGTACTGACATGCTACTTCATAAGTCTCTACCATAGAAGCTGAAAACCCTGGAAGAGATCGCTTTTAGCGATAAGGCCGCCTATTGCGTTGTATCCACTGTATTATAAATTGTTATTTGTGTCCTGTTAATCAATAAAGTAGTATTCTATTCTAAAACCCAGGTCTGTGGCCTTATTGTTTAGGTACAGCACATGCTGGTGCCTTTTTGAGGCTCTGGACAGCAACCTGTTTTTGCTGTTGTTGTCAGTGTGTTAAATAAATGTTTCTTTATATTGAAAGTCACGCGTCCCTCCCTACTCTCCTGTATTTTTAACGTCGCATATCTAAAGTTAGTTCTGTGTACGTCTACTCTACTGTAACTCATGAAATGTGTAGGTACCTTAATTTATTTCTTTTTTCTTTTCTATTATTCTATCTACATTATTTCAACCGCAAGTACGTGTAGGTACTTACATAATATTAAGTACATGATATTACTTACCTACTAGTGGTTATGGTTAACAAGTAAATTATGTTTATCTTAAACTACAACTCATAGACCACAATGATCATTCTAAGCATTTATTACCAATTTACCACATTCGTAAACAACGTATAAAAAGAAGGGACCCTACTTACCTACCTCTATGGTTACCTAGATGTATCTAATGCTCATCTTCTTCATCATCAATATGTCAATTGTCAGTAATGTATATAGGTACCTAAGTATACACCTATCTGTTCTTTTAGTACCTAACCTAACCTACTTTTCAGGATAAGAACTTTTGTTATCTCGAGCCTTGAATTTTCGATAATACCTACTTGTGTGAAATTAATCTGTCTCCATATAAGTAAGTACTTATTTAATCTGATTTGTTAATCTAATAAATAAATAAATCAATGTCACTTATTCAGTAAATCTTATCAAGTCATCAATATCACACAAGCCTGCAATAGTGTGTTCCGCAAGGTTTCGTACTTGGCCCAACATTATTTATTTTTGTCTCATTTGCCTCCTCGACCATCCTCTTTTACTGCTGTATTATTATTTTATACAAATGCATATTAAGGCTCTCACGTGATTTGCTTCTTTTGATGACAGTCAGTAAAAGACATAATATATTGTGTATACAACCTCAAATTATATGTAACTAACCATACTCTACTTTATTTATTCCACGGCCTATCCACTTCCCATTCTAACTTTTATTAAAGGTTAAATCCTTCTGTTTGTTACCGAAAAGGGGGGTGGCAGTTTAACAAATAAAAAGTATTGCGTGTGTGTCTGGGAGATAACAATATAAGTAACCAGCTGTTCCCGAGCGCTTTGCTTCGCCTTAAAAAGTTTTCCCGTGGGAATTCCGGGATAAAAAGTAGCCTATGTTCTTTCCCAGGGTCTAGACCGTATGTATACGAAATTTAAATTCAAATCAGTTCAGTATTTTGGCGTGAAAGAGTAACAGACAGACAGAAAGACAGACACAGACAGACACAGTTACTTTCGAATTTATAATATTAGTTAGGATAGTTAGGATATAAGTACTGAAAGTCACTTTACAGACGTTCAAAATTTATGAGTCCTTTTGTTATCTACAACGGGTTTTTCAAATTTCCGCCCGGTAAGATTCCGTTACTATTAGTTTATGGTTACGATGCTAGAAAACTTGAAAATATTTTTATACCTACCTATGTAGATCTATAAGCCAGATATGAATTCTGTAAGTAAGTCTATTACAGGTTTGATAGTTTGTCGAAAACTATAAAAGTTTAAGTTTTCTCGCATACAAAATGCTTTAGCTGAAACGATCATGAAAATTTTGACAGATAATGTATGCAGATGACAGAAGAAAACCTAAACTTTTTTCGTTCGTTTTCGTAAATAGCAAAACCCGTACCGTACCCGTACCCGGCTCTGTATTACAAAGATACTTTAGATACTTCTGTAAGTGAGTATAATTATTATTAACGCGTAATCTAATGGCCTTTCATTGACAGAGCGTGTCTGTCGCCTGATAAACGAACAAGTCACTTTCTTATCACTTCACTCATTTCTCTGATACCTCTATATATTTAATTGAAACGGAATGATCACACAAATGATCGGGCGGCTTGAAAACATCTGACACTCGGGTTGCCCACTTACCCGACAACTCTCTCAGCGCAAGCTTGCTTGTGTTGGGGACCACCAACCGCACTAGGCCAGCGTGGTGGACTAGGCCTAAACCCTTCCTTCATTGGAAGGAGACCCGTGCCCCAGCAGTGGGGACGTGTTGGGTCGTGATGATCACACAGTGATGTTCAAGACTTGAGTCCATAAGTTTAGTCTAGGTCTGGCATCCTGTCGTACTCTGTAGGCACATACCTACCTAGGACCCTTGGATGGATAGGCATTCAGCGACTGACTACTGATCTGTCATGGTAATCCTATCACCAGTGTGATGAACCCTTCTATTCTATTCTATTCAGAGAAGGGGCGAAGCTCCTGTACGATGTACGTGGCTCTCTCAAGTGGAACCTTTGTACATATCCCCTTAATTTCAGCTCAGCCAGCCTAGCTCCCGAGTAAACTGGAGCAGCAAGCCTGGGTGTTGCAGTAGTTGGTCCAAGAATAGATGAACCCTTATTGATCCGTATTGTAGGTTACCGAAACGCTAAGCAGACTACTTAGTTATTTTATTTATTTTTATTTTATTTTTCTATATTAGATACATACTAGTGTGGATATACTTCTGCCTAGCCAGGATAAAGAACGCCGTGGATAGATTTTATTGTTCCTTGGAGTGTCCTATTTCCAGCAGTGTGGTAACTGACGATGATGATTATAAATATCAGTACTTAGTCGGATTTATAATCAGAGGTATGTTCTTCCATGGGCTAAAACGACAATAGAATAGGTAGTCTAAGCATGCACCACAAATATTATCTTTTGAGATAAAATCGCGAAGATAATAATATCATTCGCATGTGAACAGTGGGAGATACCCTGCTTATATACGAGTAAGTATATAATTATTATATGGGTATAGGTTTACCTGTGTAGGTATTTTCAAGTAGATAATATACCTAAAAGTGTAAACAGGATTTAATAATTACTACTCACATATTTGCAGTTTATTTAATATGACGAGCATAGATACTGGTTAGAACTGCTTTTCACTAGAAAATTACTCATTTACAATAATCTAGAACGGTTAAATACATAATAATGGTCTTACATGGTTATGGATTAGCAGCAATAAATTTACCTGTTCTTATAAGTACCTTCTTAGGTTTGTACAGTCAACACCAAAACAATAAGAATAGTTTTTCATCGTCATCATCACAACCCATCGATACGTCCCGACTGCTGGGGCACGGGTATCCTTCCAACGAAGGAAGGGTTTACGCCGAGTCCACCACGCTGGTCTAGTGCGGGATGGTGGACCCCTACTTAAGTAAGCTTGTGCTGAGAGAGTTGTCGAGTAAATGGACAACCCGACTGTCAGATGTTTTCAAGCTGCCTGCAGACTCTGACTAGGCTTAACGACTGCTGCCGAAGCAGCAATCGGGACCCACGGCTTAACGAGCCGTCCGAAGCACGGAAGCGATCAGAAAACAACCACTTGAAATGAAATTAAATATGGTTTATTGGACGTACATTTTTTACAATTATTTGTCCATTATCATAATATAATATTACTCTACCACCATTTCACAAAGGCCCCGCTATTAAGGAGGAAAGAAATGGCGAAAGAAACTCCTCGAGATCGGCCGTAAGTACTATGTGTTGCTTAACTTCAATATGAGCTGTTAAAACAGAAACACATTTCACCTACCCGCTTGTAAAAGCCTAAGAGCTCACTCAGCACGATCCTTTCATTCACATGAGACGCCTGTATAATAATTTGAACAATAGACTTGACATTTTCGTGGGTCTCTACCGTTTTAGATCACAAATAAGAAATATGTTTGAAAACTTACAAAAGGAAAGCTGAATCAGTTAAATATACATATATTAAGTTATACCACTGAATAATAACAGTACCCTACTACTCTACTCTTTTAGTTGTAATTTTGATTTTTTATAATATTAACTAAGTATCTAGGTATAAATATTTAAGAGAAGACGTTTAACACGCTTTAATTTTAAAAATGTTGTCAACACACAGTTAAGGATATTGTCACTAGAATGTAAGACCTTAAGCATGTTACTTATCATGTAATGTTTCATATCTGTAGTGTGATGCAAATAAATGAATAAAAATATGATTGAACACTGAAGCTAGCCCGACTACGGTCGCTTCCCTGTCTGTTATTAGTTATTGGTAGGTATCTTAGTACAAAGTCACACAAACACACACACTCACGCCTTGCACTAATGTACTCCCTTGCGGGGTAGGCAGAGGTGCATTGCTGCACCCACTTTCCGCCAGAGTGTTATGTTAGTCCCAATGTAATAGGGGGCGGGCCTATTGCCATTTTACGGGCACATCCAAGACCCGAGAACAAATATCTGTGTTTAAACAAATATGTGCCCCAGCCGGGAATCGAACCCGGGACCTTCGGCTCAGTAGTCAGGGTTACTAACCACTACGCCATTCGGTCGTCGTAGTACAAAGTCATTTAACTCATTAACCATAATTATAAATTATTGACAGAGTTTTTTAACATCAGCCAGGTTGTTCACATGCCCTTTTTCAAAATGAAAACATTGAAAACGGGTGAGAGATGCGTAACTAATTATATTAGTTTCCATTATAATATCTGCATAATGAACAATACATAATTAGTACTTAAGTAGTTAACTACATGTTCACAGTTCCGTTCCTACAAGAATGTAAAGTAAATACTTAGGCGCATGTTGATTTCATACCTAAAGTACTTATAAAATACTAGCTGTTCCCGCGAGCTTCGCTTCGCCTTAAAAAGTTTTCCCGTAGGCATTCCGGGATAAAAGTAGCCTATGTTCTTTCTCAGGGTCTAGACCATAAGTATACCAAATTTCATTAAAATCCATTCAGTAGTTTTGGCGTGAAAGAGTAACAGACAGACAGACAGACAGACACAGTTACTTGGCATTTATAATATTAGTTAGGATTAGGATTAGGATGAAAACCGGCCAAGTGCAAGTTGGATTCACGCACGGAGGGACCGTAGGTACAATTAAGTATATTCAGTTTTCCAATATTGTTTGCCAGCACAACACACATCTGAAAGGTGCTAGTCAAAAGTGCGTGCAGCAATCTACCTCTGCCTACCTTTCAAGGAAGTTGTACTCACTTATGCTGAGTTGCAGAAAGGAACATTAAGCTAATGTCGGAATTAAACCTGTGTGTCTGTCTCTTTCTGTCCATATACTGTAAAACAAGGTACCTAGCAATACATTTTAATGCCGGCATTAGCTTAATGTTCCTTTCTGCAACTAGGCATTTATAACTATACTTAATTTAAGTGTGTGTGAGTTTGTGTGTGTGTGTGTGTGTGTGTGTGTGTGTGTGTGTGTGTGTGTGTGTGAGTGAGTGAGTGTATGTGTGTGTGTGTGTGTTGTGTAGGTATGTGTGAGTGCAAAACATGAAACCCAACTCACCATGCTCCTTCTCATAGAATCTCCGAAAAGGCGCCAAGGCGGGGTCATATTTGACTTCTTCAGGTAGCCCCAGCCATAGCTCCAAGGCAGCTGGTGACAGGTCGCCACAGGACACCAGGGAATACTGACTCCTGGTGACCTCTTCAGGCTGCTTCCTGGCAAGGAGACCGGACCACTCTTTCACATTCGATATTAACTTGTCCATTTTGTAAGCACTTTCAGTTCTAGAGCATAGTTTTCAAAAGTTAGTTTTGCACTTTTTACACTTATAGTTATATGGTGGGTTTTGAAGGTTGTGTTTGCACTTTTTACATTTAGGATTTTATGGTTTGTATTGTGGTTTGCTTACGTTGCCTTTAATACGCTTAGTTTGAGTTTGTGTTTACATGATCTGAAATAGATTTCGTTTGTAAATTAAATTTTGTTTTGTTTTGTTGTTTTTATGACTAACTACTAATATGAAATATTACGTTTACGTAGGTTTGTATTTATTATTTCATAATTTCTGTCTAAGTAGCCTTTGTTTCCGGTTTAAGTACTTAGGTAGGTAAGGAGATACCTACATTATAAGTATTCATCAAGAGAAACACTGTTGCTTAATTTGGAATTATAACCTAAATGAAATGACATATAACACCTATAGACACCTAAATAGGTAGGTATAGTGCCACAAACTTATCTGTTCCGGTGACAGCTCAAATAAATCTCTAATATTTCTTAATTCTATAAGATTTTAAGTTTGCTCGTATTGTTATTTCGCTCTTGCGGTGTTAATAAACCCATCTAATGTTTTAAAATATACAATTCATTAGTAAGTAATGAGATATGGATCAATTTAGTTCGCTGTCACCGGAACAGATAAGTTTGTGGCACTATACTAATATTTTTTATAGGTATTAAGCTCAGAATATGGAATCCAGGGACACCTGGATTCCATAATGTATGTCCTCAGAAAAAGCACCTATAAAGATGTTTAAAAATCATGCAGTATCCACTAAAAACACGGTCACACGAACCTATTATTGGGATATCTTACTACCAGAAACCTTCAGAAAAACTCACGAATACCTACCTACATACTTATTAAAACTTTTTTTTTCCGTAAACGATTACTGAATAAATTCGGTAGATAGCCTTATATCAAGGTGCTATAACTGAATAAAATTTTACGGGGAGGTCAAAAGCAGGAAAAGCTCTCTTACTCAGAATAATAACGGGCTCACCCCAATGGTGCAGTGGTTAACAATAGGTTAAATACTTAGATAAGGGTTCCGGATACGATCCCGACCCTGACAGATATTTACGGAACTTGGATGTAACTAACCTACTTAAGAAATACTTACTACTGAAAGAATATTTAGTTAAATTTTGGTGCATAAATGCACATCTTTGCATAGTTACCCCCCCGTAAGGGAATGATACTTAGCTCAAGAGTCAAGCCGTAGTTTTTATGTTGTTTAGACAATACATACATATTATTAGGTACAGCTAAAGTCTGTTTTTAGGGTTCCGTAGCCAAAATGGCAAAAACGGAACCCTTATAGTTTCGTCATGTCCGTCTGTCCGTCTGTCACAGCCGATTTACTCGGAAACTATAAGTACTACAGTGATGAAATTTGATGGGAATATGTGTTGCTGTTGTATGAACCGCTACAAAAATATGACACTAAATAGTAAAAAAAAGAATTGGGGGTGGGGCCCCCCATACATGTAACTGAGGGATGAAATTTTTTTTTTCGATGTACATACCCGTGTGGGGTATCAATGGAAAGGTCTTTTAAAATGATATAAAGTTTTCTAAAAAACATTTTTCTTAAAGTGAACGGTTTTTGAGATATCAGCTCTCAAAGTCGTAAAAAGTATGTCCCCCCCCTCTATTTTTATAACTACGGGGTATAAAATTCTAAAAAAAATAGAGGTGATGCATGCTAATTAACTCTTTCAACGATTTTTGGTTTGATCAAAGTATCTCTTATAGTTTTTGAGATAGGTTGATTTAACTGTAATTTTGCTGCTACGGAACCCTTTGTGCGCGAGCCCGACTCGCACTTGGCCGGTTTTGTTTTAATCTCAGATACTTACTAAATTTACAGATTCTGAATGGTTCATCAACAGTCGATTTTCCCGCGATTAAGTGAAGTATCGTTCTTATTGGCTGTTGATGAATCGTTTATAACTTTAGAATCTGTCAATTTAGTGAGAAAAAAAAACAGACTTTAATTCTGAGTGTTCCCTTAATGTGTGCCAGTTTTATGGTGGCGTTAGAAATTATGTAGAAAATATTACGAAACGTTGAACCATTGCCAAGAAAACCGGTTCTCTAGAAGAGGTCTACGAACCTAATCATAGATTTATAAACAAAAACATGCACGATTAGGAACTTTGTTATGAAAGTAAATTAAGTTAACGAGACTCCAGTTAAGTAAGTAGGTAGGTACCTAATTTCTTAATTAAAAAATATAAGTTTTATTTAACTAAATATATGTAGGTATTATTAAGTTCGTATGGTAGGTACTACCAATTCAGATAAGTAAGTAGTTACTACTAAACTACCTAATTATAATTTTTTACTATGTGGGTGAGTAGGTATACTTAGTCAGTAGCTAATTTAAAAATACTCGCCCTTGATAATATAGGTATTATAATAAGCTTTTTTATATTTTCCTAAGTTTGTAATTATTGTGAAAACCGGAAAGGTCAGTTTCTTACACAGGCTGCAAAAAAATATTGTTTATTTCAAGGGGTCATCTCATACCACTATCATACCCACTCCAAGAGTAACCTAGTTCAGGGGCAGGGGCATAAGTTTTTGGAACTTTCCAGAAATAGATTAAGTAGGTTCAAATTCCTATGTAACGTTAATTTTTCACAAACCTGTAGCTAGCTACAGCTATTTCCTATGTAAAGTTCATTTTTAACAACTAACTAGTACCTGTAGGTATGCAAAGAATGAAAATATTATTGTAATTTAATTAAAATATGCAGAAATACGAGCAACCGTGTTTTTAGTTGGCACAAAGCCCCCACACACCGTTGCGCGATTTACATGATAAATTAAAAATAAATAAAAACACAGACACATCCGATTTGTTTTCTTTTCTTTTCGGCCAGCACTCGTTTTTGTAAAACTAGCGTACACTGCTACAAACGTAAACACTGCACTGAACTTGTTGACCGCGTTTTTTTTAAGACCGTGCGTTTGTTTTCGTGCTCGCGGCAGCGGGATCAACAGCCAACTGATTACAGCGACGTTTTTGTTGTGTGTTGTGCGTGCCGCGGTATACATGTGTGTTTGTTTTGCTGCGTTTATAAATAGGGATGTGGAGCGTTTCCGAACGAAAAGACGGAACTTCTGAATTATTTTGAACCAAATCACAGGGGACATCTCACACACGGCTATCCGATCCTAAACTAGGCAGAGCCTGTAACATGGGTATGGGGCAGCTGATAAATCTACACAGATACGGAGATAGATACATAACAATATTATTAAATCTGTCTTTTCTTTCATTATATTCATCATTTCATAATATCGAACCCGGGTCCTTCGGCATAGCAGGGTCACTAACCATTACACTCATTTACCCTCAAATTCATAGAGCTTTTTGACATTTGACACACACACACACACTCACGCCTTGTACTAATGTAGCCCCTTGCGGGGTAGGCAGAGGTGCATTGCTGCACCCACTTTTCGCCAGAGCGTTATGTTAGTCCCAATGTAATAGGGGGCGAGCCTATTGCCATTTTACGGGCACATCCAAGACCCGAGAACAAATATCTGTGTTTAAACAAATATCTGCCCCAGCCGGGAATCGAACCGGGGACCATCGGCTCAGTAGTCAGGGTCACTAACCACTACGCCATTCGGTCGTCATTGACATTTGACAAAAGGTTTAAAATTGGCGTTGTGATATACGAAATTTCATCTTGTTGACTGGTGTAAAGAGTCGAAATTCGTGTGTTTCAATGTCTATTTTAAACTTGTTGTAAATTTAAAATGCTGTCTATGAATTTGAGGGTTAGTCCCGGACTAGAAACCCGCTTTTCGTGAAAAGAACAAATTCGACCAAAGTTAGTGTGGCTTGCTTCCTTGGTGTAAAAACTTCCGTACCCCCAGATAGAATAATATCTATCCACTTATCAGTGAATCGAATGCGTCATTCAACAATCCCCCGTTCACAAACAAACTAGATCATTAGAAATATGATATTATAAGTAAGTGTTACTGGATAACGTTATCAGGGCAGGCGATTGCACGTGAGTATTATCACTTATTGTTGGTAACTTCAGTCTGGGGCATACCGAGCGAATGCTGTAGGTGTAGTTTGTTGACTGCTATGCCGAAGGTCCCGGGTGCGAATCCCGGCTGGGGCAAAAAGTCTTGGGTGTTGATATGACTAAGTATACTTACATATACATATATATTAACCCCCTTATTCATAGAGAAGTTACAGAACGTTTTAACTAATAAACTGTTTTGTCCCTCTCTGTCAAAGAACAAATTGTTCTTTGTCAGAGAGGGACAAAACAGTTTATTAGTTAAAATGTATTGTAACTTTTCTATGAATAAGGGGGTAAGTGTTTGTGTAGATATATCAGCACTCCGATATCCATATTACATGCTCTGCCTAGTTTGTGGTCTGATAGCCGTGTATGAGATGTCCCCACTTATTAATAATTCTACCTCTGAGGTTTCTTTACCCCAGACTATAGCTACTATGTCTAGCTAGGTCTAGCTAGACCTACCTACCTATTATTTATTTATAGTTGGTGGTCGTATACGCCAAAAAGGGATAATATTATAATATAACTCAGCTCGAACTTAACAAAATACATTGATTTGTGTAATAGTGCTACATAAAATAAACTATAGGTAGCTGTGCACCCCTATTCGGCTTACGTTGCCCTTTTTGACATCCTGTATACCTAGGACATAAGTGTAGATTTAAGGATAGCTAGATACCTACATAAGGTAAACACTGAAACACGTTTTCTAACTTTAATAGCTCATCATTCGTTTTATGACAGTCTCGAGTGACGCTGACGTCATAAGACGCATCTGTCAGACAAGTGTGATGAACAAACAACTTTACGGTTTGTTTAATCTCTGTTTTATACCTATGTCTATTAAATAGACTTCTTAGCATTGATAACCGATAAAAGTTATATGGGGGTTTTCCGTGCATGGACTAGATAGAGTCGCCATCTAGCGGTATACACTGCAGTTTGTGGATGAGAGGCGACACTCTCAGACATCGCTAAATATAAGAAAAAAGTACTCTTATTTATAGGGAACCGTTAATTCTGCTTATTTTTTAATAGGATTAGGTACTTACACAGACAATGTGTTTGACAGCGTCCCTCCATTTTCAACGTCATAGTGACAGGAGCCCCGAGGCCAACGCCATCTACCGTCTGCCCCTGCACTCGCCCACACCGGCCCGTCAAAACGACTGCGGAATGCTTCTGGATGAATGGAGGGGTGTTTGTCTCTTTGGAGATTGTTTGAGAGGGTTTTGGGCTGGGGGTTGAAACAGGGTAATTAACTTTTAGGCTGTTGGTGGCTGTGGCTTAAATCTGACCCCTCTCAGAAGCATTGTTACTAATAAGAGGGGGGTCAGATTTCTCTGCACATGACCGTACTTACGTACTTTTTATCTATGCTAGGTATTAAAGCAATGAATGTTAAATAAGACATTTTCAACTTTAATATAAGTACTTAGGTACTTAATTATGATCTTACGGTAAAGTAAAAAATCGTGAAGAAAACTAAATTTAGTTGTGCGAACCCACCTACCCGCAGTGGTCAAGCGTGGTGGGAAACAGTCCAAGCTAAGGCAGATAAACCATAAACTTGGAACCTCGAGAAAGCCAGGAGACACTACACCCTCGCAGAGAATCGAATATAATTGCTATATGAGTTGGTTCTTATAACTATGGTCTTATGGTCCAACCATGGTCCAACAGAAGTTACCTAACTGATTATTGTATATTGGCTAATGAATCCGAGACACGTCATATAAATCTTCTAACTGAACAAAATAAGAGCTCAGTGGTAGAAGTTGGGTGTTATATTTAATTAGTTGAGACGTTTCTTTTGCACTGACACTCCATCTTGTTCGTAACTATGTAGGTATATTTTTTTATGTGGGGACATCTCACACACGGCCATCCGACCTCAAGCTAGCCAGAACCTGTATTATGGGTGTCGGACAGCTGATATATCTACACAAATACATAGATAGATACTATACTAAATATAAATATCAACACCCAAGACCCGAGTACAAGTATCTGTCTTGAAACAAATATCTGCCCCAGCCGGGAATCGAACCCGGGACCTTCGGCATAGCAGTCAGGGTCACTAACAACTACGCCATTTAGCCGTCATTGTTAATCTAAGAGGAAAACCCTTTATTAGGTAGGTAGAGCTATTACCTACTTCTTGTTGGCGGAAACACGTGCGTTCAAAATACTTTTTTTAATCTCGACCCTTGGGCACACTGCCATAACTGTATTTATACTTGATATTTACCTGTTCATAACCTTCTTCATTTTCCGAATATTCAAATGCTTCGTTTACGTTCTCACTGGATTCTTCGCATTGTTTCGCCATTTTGATCACCAATGTACCTTGTTTCTGCAAAAAAAATATATACGTGGGTACAGTGAGCTGCATATAATTAGCTCAACACTTTTAGGTAGGTATACCTTGTCAAACTCACAAACACCCTATCAGAACATTGTTAGCTAGTTTGACAAATCAACGGGCTAGTCATATCTGCCGAAAAACCGATAACCGTTGGGGTATACGAGTTCTCGAGTGGAGACCACGAACAGGCAAACGCAGCCTGGGATGCCCTCCTGCCCGCTGGAACGACGACCTTATGCGGGTAGCCAGTAGTGGCTGGATGAGGAAGGCCGAGGACCGAGTGTTGTGGCGCTCCTTGGGATGGCTCCTCCTATGTCCTGCAGTGGATGATTATTGGCTGATGATGACCAAGACACCAATACTGAATAAAGTACTTAATAGTTACCAAATTGATTTAGTATACATTACGGACAAAGCAGCCTCGGTTCCCCCATAGACTGAACTTCTACAGCAGAATATTTAGGTTCTATCACCATAATCTTGATGACTTCACGAATGGTATAAAATATTCTAACAGACAAAACTTTCATTTCTGGAAACAGGTAACGCCATCTGTTATATCTCATTGAAAACTAAAACGTGTTATTTTTAGTCTCGCTACTCAATGCTAGGGGCGCTGGTATCGCTTTTTCATACAAAAGAACGAATTGTAAAACCAAACGTAGCGTAGAAGTAGGTAAATAATTTATATCGTTACCACAATAGACAATTTTAACTCTGTCGTCTACCGTGAAAAAATAGTTTTTCTACAGGGTGTTGCAAAAAGGGTACCTCTACTTATACTAAGCCGAAAGGGGGGTGACTCAGGTCGGGGTATTTCTTAACAACTTCACTAGCAGACGGATTTCGTATCGCCTATTATGTTTAGAATTTACTTAGGTAATTCAGGATAGGTGCCTCGCAGATAGGTACAGTGGCCACTGACCACATAAACTCACCCCTCTGTGACATTGCTAATGAGAGGGGGGCAGGTTTTTTTGCAGTCTACTGTACCTACGAGGTCACTCACCAACCCTTGAAACAGACAATATTAATTAGGTACTAACTAGGTATGTAACTACTTTACTTACTTACTATAACTTAAAATCTGGCTGAGACGACTGCCAAAAACGCCATAACACTGTCTTCTACCCAAACCAAGACTGACGTTACCATAACACAGCCGTATTGTTTAAAAATAATATTTTAATAATATATTATTCAACAATTACGTTGGCTTAATGCGATGACAATGTGTTTTAAATAACTTGAGACGCTTACTGACTGTTTGCATTTGCTTTGCATTTTTAAATCACGTATCGGTAGTTACCTAGGTAGGTAGATAACAAAATATAATAATGAATGCATAAGTTACCAAACTGTATCGAATTTGCCTGTGCTGCTGAGCGGTGGTAGCTCAGTCGGGTAAGCGCCCGCTTCTCACGCAAGAGATGCGGGTTCCAATCCCGGCGCTGACATGTACCAATGAGTTCTTTTAACTTAAGTACGAGTACAATGTATACCATCGCTCTTACAGTGAAGGAAAACATCGTGAGGAAACTTGCATATCTAGACTTAGCACATCTAGACAGTGGACCAGCGTGCTGGGAAATGGTCCAAGCTTAGGAAGGCAGTTTAGACCTTGGGGATATGCACAAAGGTTCCACTCGAGAGAGCCAGGTGCAGGTACTTACACCCCCACAGAGAATAAAAGAATAAAATAGAATAGAATTGCCTGTGCTGTGTTCCCAGTAGGCAAATGGCGCATTCGTTCTTGTTACCTAGTAGAGGCGCCTCGCGCATAAAGTTCGGTCCAAACAACTTGACAGTTCATCATCATCATTAGCCTATAGCAGTCCACTGCTGGACGTAGGCCTCTCCCAAAGCGTGTGTCCTTGTGCTTGTTTTTAATTTTATTTAATTTTTATTGTTTTATTATTATTAATCTTTAGTGTGTGAATTATTTGTAATATTATTTTTTGTGATTTACATTTTTTATTGGACCTATGGTCTGGAAATAAAGATAATCTATTATTTATTAAAGCACGCTACTGGATGCGATCTTTAGCTTTCCGCATCCAATCATAACCAGCCACCTTTCGCAAGTCGTCACCCACCCCATCTAGCCGGAGGGCGTCCCACACTACATTTGCCTAGTCGCGGCCTCCACTCCAGAACTTGATAGTTAGTTGGCAGCGAATACACTTTTTTACCTTGTCAAACTAACAAACAACATTATTAAATTTGTAGGTACGGCTAGCCGATAGCCGCGGAAATGCGGTGTTTAACGGAAGTAAAGTAAGAAGTTAGCCTGATTGAATGTGTACTGTACCATTAGGTTTAGTTACAATACAACGTACACTATTATGTAAAGTAATCATTACTTAATTAGTAGGACCATGCTTAATTATTATTTAAAGGCAGCCTTGGATAACTTTGTGCTTAGCTATAAAAACGCCATCTATTTTCCATGAGTTGTTTTAACAAACCCTGTAGGCTCACTATGGCAGAAAATATTGCAAAAGTAGTGTTCTTTTATCGAAATAAACATTTAAAACATCGTTAAAACCTGGTAAAAACAGTTAAAAGATTAAAGTTAATAAATTAAGATTACATTTTGTAATTAATTATTCCGAGGAACGGCTAGCCATAGACAATTTATTATAAAGTGAGTAAATGCAATATATTTTTCCAATGGCATACACTTACACGTTTTTTAACAAAATCCCGGATCACTCTGGTAGAAAATATTGCACACAACTTCTGCAAGTCTAAATTAAATAAAAAACAAAGTATAATAGCAACATTAAATAATTATTCCGAGGAACGGCTAGCCATAGACATTTATTTTTTAATCCGTCACGAACGCACTTTTTCGTGCTCTTGTGTTTCCGTCCCGCCGAGTGTCAAATAATTTGCATTTCTCGACCATCATCGTTTTATTTTCGTTTCGTCTCTAATTGCAATTAACTTTAATCTCGCAATTTGGTTACGTGCAAAATTGGTAAGTAATAGCATGATATTTCCTCTTTGTTTAACTTAAATATTTCCTATTTCATTTGATTAGCACAAATAAAAACAGTGTAGCAGTTAGCATGTGACGCGTCCCGTATATAAATCTCTAACCTTATCCCATAGCCATGCTCATGCTATTTTTGGAGCCATTGATCTAAAATAACTGAGGAAAGTGCATAAAAATGTAAGTATTATCTTTTATACGGAGTTTATAACCTCGGGCTTCCACCATTATTTCATTTGAATGAAGCTTGTGTCTCTTGAGTAAAAAGCATAATGTCGAAAAGCGCGTCCGTTTTCGTATAAAATTATAAAAAAGCAATTTAATTTAAATAACGTTAAACCACCGTGATTCATTGCAATGCGTATGATTAAGCCATAAAATCATAAGTTTCTGCCCTCAATAGATAAGAAAGGTAGTTTTTTTGATATGATGCCCTGCATCTTTTTAGTTAATGTATAATTTTGGTACTTACCTTAACCTATTAGATTAGCTACATATTTATACTTATCATATTTATAAAGAGACATCCTTGCTTTCTGGTTTATGTTGTAAGGAATGCATAAAATGGTACATGCAACCTAAATTTAAAATTACACACAATACTTTGATGAAAAAAATTGTGATGTAACTTTTTCTATGGGTCATCCTTAATTTTAAACTAAACTTTTTAGACACTTAGATAATAATTGTTATTATAATTTTGGAATATAATGTCAAGAGTATAATTTTGGAATATAATACAGTAAGAATTGTTTTATTTCTTGATGGTCATGATATACTCATTCATTCATTAATTATTAATTGAAAAAATATATAAACAGGTGTAAAAAGAGTGCCAAGTGTACATTATCTTTTATATTTTTTTGTGTGTTTAAATTGTGAACAACAATCATTTCAGATTATCTACTTCGTGCTGGTTTAGTTTCTTGCTAGTGTTTGGTGTTTTGACTGTGTGACTAGGGCTAATATAATGAAACCATCTTAGGCGGTCTGCCATATACAAATTTAATGACCATGAAAGATTTCCTGAATATGCCAATAAAACATTTCTATATGCATTGATAGTAAACTTAATTGTAATAGTAAATTTTCTTTCAGTCTGGAAAGCGTCCCTTTTTTGTATGTAATATCATTGTATTGCAAAAATAGTAGTAGTAGTAGTATAACTTTATTATTGTACATAAAACACTTAAAATAACATTTAAGACTTAAAATCTATAATACAATAAGGGCGGCCTTATCGCTAAAAGCAATCTCTTCCAGGCAACCCTACAAGCTACAAGCCCTATACAATTTACAAAAATAACACAGAACGTATCTGCATTTCAGAAGCGTAATGGAGGACGCAGAGTTCAAGTGTGAAGTCTGTGAAGATGAGTTTGCATCGAAGGCAGATCTGAAGAAGCATATGCAAGACGCACACAAAAGCTCTGGCTACACGTGTGAGCTTTGCCCGAAGGTGTTCTTCCGTGAACCGGACCTGCTGGAACACTTCAACTCGGCGCATAAGTCTGATTATAACAGGTAATTTAAGTTTTCCATTAAAGTATATGAAATATGTTGCAGAAATATAGAATCTTTATATCAAACTTCTGATCTATACATTAAAATCCAATAATGTGAGTATGGTTTGTCTGCACTTCTAACTTCTAACGCTATGTTAACACTAGAGTGGGCGCGTGGGCTACAGGTGTAGACCAGGGTATCATTTTGTTGTAAATATCTGGAACGCACGGCACTAGCGCTCCCTCCCCCCGTGTATTCCTTCCTCACGAACCCCCGCGTCCCCCAGCAGCGTGCCCACTGTCCCGGCACACGGGCACCTGAGGAGCACCGTGGCTAAAGTTGCTGGGCTACGTATGTAGCCCGCGCGACCGTTCTAGGTAAGTGATTTTTTTGATTTTCTGTTTTATTTCATGGATGAAATATTTTTTTATGCACATTTACGTTAATATGAAATGTTTTATCATATTACTTGATTGTTTTTTTTACTTTGTTACTTCTATTTTGGACTAAAAACACTTAAAAAATCATTTGAATCATTTTAGGTAATAATGGCGGTGAACGAAGGTCAAATTCGGAAATGGCTTATGGAAGAAGAGAAAAATAGTGATAACTTGACGGAAAGCGAAGAAGAAGGTCCTATGGAACCGTTAATTCTTTCCGATAATTCTCATTTATCGAAGAGTGAACAATAAGTGGAAGATTTGGACGAAGATGATGTAATGTGAAAGTACCATCATTATCATTAGTTTTGATCAGCTCCAAGTTCCGGCATGGTATGAAATGGAGTAAATTTCCACCATTTGCTACTACATTGTATCCTATATTGTAAGAAACTATGATCAGTTTATAAGTTTTGTGTCCTAAATTTAAAAAAAAATCTAATTTGTGCGATGGTCCCAAATAATATCGATATTTAGAAGTATGTTTTTGTTTGTTAATAACTTTGTTGAAATTAGAAAATATTCATACGTTTTTTACTTTAAAGTTTAAAAATAAACATGATAGTTGAAATGTAGCAAAGTGTTTTACTTTTCAATCAAATATCTGTGCTTATGAGGCATTACAAATGGGCTACATATGTAGCCCGCGCGACCATCCCAGGAGTTAAATGAGCGCGCCTACTCTAGTGTTAACACCATCCATCTAGTCTTTGATACCTTCATGACAATGTACCATCAGGGAAATCCACTATTTCCTGATATTGAAACAATAATGCTATCACGCTATCATGTCATGTCAGTGTGTGGTTATGTTGTGAACATATACAATACAATACAATGCACTTTATTTGCACCAAGAACAAAAATTACAACAAAACAATACTTAAAAAATATAGGCAGGCATTAAGGGGTTATAAGCTTTAAGTTTGTGTCATGTTCAATGTATTTATCTGTGTGTGTGTGCAAATAGGTAAAAAAAATGTTGCTCACTGGCGTTTTCCCTGTAAAAAAATGCCTTGTAAATTGAATTTTTCATTAATTCGCAACATAAATACCTTCCTTCCAGACACACGTGTCACATCTGCGGAGTCTCCTACAAGTGGTTCAAGTTCCTCGAGCACCACATCAAGAAGATCCACAAGGTGGAGAGCCTGATTCAGTGCCCCAAGTGTGGTGAAGAGTTCTACAACAGCCTTGCGTTCCAGAAGCACACGAAGCTCAAGCACGTCGGTGGACGACCGTTCCACAAGTGTAGTAAGTGCTTTAGGAGTTTCACGGCCAAGACTTTTGTGCAACTGCATGACAAGTTTGACCACAACCCCGGAGGCCTCAAGCACTTCCAAGCGTATGTGAACGAGAATCTAAACTTGGATGATAAAGAGCTTACAACATCTATGAAACGTTGTGTTCGTTGCAATTTGGAGTTTTCTAGTGCGATGTATCTGTTCAAGCATTTGAAGTATGTGCATAATAAGAAGACGTACTACAAGTGTTGCAAGTGCAACGATGCTGTGTACTGTACGAGGGCTGGTCTCACTATACACCTGCATTTTGAACATGGCGTCTCGCGCGGCCATAAGTGTAATAAGTGTATGACTAAATATTCCAAACTTACTAAGAGCATTGCAAGGAAGCTTAAGGTTAAAGCTGAAAAGGCTATTATCAACAATACTGAGCAGAAATCCGAGGAAAATCAACCACCATGGTCTAAACTCTTTGTCAAAGATGTACTGCCGAGTGATGTCGAGCTCAATGATGCTACTGAAGTAGAACTGAAAAATCTTAAGAGCAATATTAAGAATCTTTTTACTATTTTGTCAACTGTACCTCCTTCCAAATTGGTTGGCAACGTCAGTCGCGATCTAGCCACTGAATCGGTGTTTTCCTTCAATAAATTCAAAGGTGGTCAAAATGATAGTCAGAGAAAATATAACGTACTTACTGTAGATGAAAAAGTTGCAGTTGTTATGTCTACTATAGACGAAATCGAAAGCAAAAAGACTGGGAAAGTTTCCGTTAAGGAAGAAGCCACGTTTGTATGTAATGATTGTGGGTCAACATTCGCATTTAAAGAGTCATTGATTGAACACATTCAAGAGGAACATGAAACGAAACATCATGCCAATGCGACAAATGCAACAGAAGAATCAAATTATGGATTCAATTATGAAGACGTTGATGAATCATCACTTGTAAACAACGAAGACCTAGGCTTTGATTATGATACGATTCCAATAGTCATTGAACAAATAGATGATGACATAGAGCTACAAGCCCGGTATAGCGAAACTGAAACTCGAAGAAGTTACAAATGTAATGCGTGCGAAACTGAATACGAAGACCAACTGCAGCTGCTGAATCATTTGACAGAATGCCACATAAATGTTGAAAATAAAATGGTAGAAACAGTGTACAAATGTGTAACGTGTAGTTCAGCATTCAGGACTGAAGAGACACTTAACGAACACATGAAATATCATCTAGTGGCAAAACGTGAAATTTTGCCGAGCATATGCGATAGGTGCGATAGAAGTTTTATTGATAAACGCGCGTTGACGTTGCACCGGTACCGTTCTCACGGTATGAAAAATTTATACGCGTGTAAAACCTGCGATTTTAAACATTCAAATAAGAGGATGCTTCGCGGCCATATTTGCGTCGATAACTACCGGTATAATTTTGCTGACATTATAGAAGGCTCTAAGAACATATCTGGAGTTACAGATGAAATTATGGATTTGACGGAAAATGAAAATATAGAGGACGAATCTCTAGATTCAACCACAAATGACATGGAGCTGTACAACGGTCATGAAGAGTCGACTAGTACTGAAACTGCGCTCGAAACTTCTGTTAACATTGCTGAAACCAGCAACTCTACATGCGACAAAGAAAACGCGAGAAAAACACCCGAAATCGACTATCAAAAAATGAAATACCAACTTCTCAAAATGTGCAAAAAAGAAATTGAACTGAAAAAAGGCTTGCAAGATCCCAAGAGAGTTTACAAATGTCTAAAGTGCGACAATAGATTTCCCAAACGGGCTCTCCTGCTCGCGCACATAAAGAACGATCACAAAATCCATTTGTTCAAACTACACAAGTGTGATAAGTGCTTTGCCGTTTTCAAGATGGAGGACAAACTCAAACAGCACATCAAGTTAAAACACAAAACGATGCTACAAGCGACCGGCTTACCCGTTATCAAGATAAACAAATCTAAATTATCACCGATAAAAATGGATAATCAAAAGCTACCGAATATCTTATCAAGCATATTTCACAATTGTAAAATATGTCATTCTTACTTTCCGTCAAGTGAGTTGTTGCAACGCCACATCCAGTGGGAGCATACGAAGAATGTCAATCTGCACAAATGTGGACAATGTAATCAAGTTTTGTTCACCGTTGAGGACTTGGAGTTGCACATGAACACCACTCACAATAAAGAAGACAAGAAAATCAAATGGAAAAAACAAATTGTTATCAACTACGAACAACAGACTGATGTTTGATATATTAAATTCTACTATGAACATCATGCCACCGTGTGGTGTCTTTTTTTTACAAACGAGTACAGTTCCCCAAAATTGATATGCGCATAGAAATCTTCGTAATTGTTCGGCAACGGTCGTACGGAGAACTGTACTAAGTAATGTCTCGCACATTTCCGATATTTGTCAGAGTGACATGGGTCATTGTTAAGGGAGTTGCCTACACTTTAGAGTTCTGTTTTTCAATGATTTAGGTTGATTACGTACAGTACAATAGCAGCACAGTAAAAAAAAATGTTGTTCCCGAATGAGTTGGTTCCCGATTTTGCTGCAAGACTTCAGTGGTGGCGCCGACTCTATATTTCCGGAAATTCAGTTTTATGTGTACTGCGCCCAGGCAACATACCAGGTTTTACCTCTGGTATGTTGCCCATTTTTTTTACTGTGCTGCTATTGTACTGTACGTAATCAACCTAAATCATTGAAAAACAGAACTCTAAAGTGTAGGCAACTCCCCTAACAATGATCCATGTCACTCTGACAAATATCGGAAATGTGCGAGACATTACTTAGTACAGTTCTCCGTACGACCGTTGCCGAACAATTACGAAGATTTCTATGCGCATTATCAATTTTGGGGAACTGTACTCGTTTGTAAAAAAAGACACGACACGTAGGCATGAAATTGAATAAAAATTCCGCTCATACAATTTCATTGGACGATTATTGCCTCGCTAGCCCGCTCCGCTCTGGTGGACCGGCAGCCTAAATGGAGAGTCTGAATAGCAATATTATAATTGAACAGTCTGTTACTAGAATGTGTCATAAATGGCTGGTTTTTTTCTGTTTGTAAATCATATTTGCTAAGTAATGATGCATATTTACCACGTTCGTCAACATAAAATACCTTATTCTTTGGTTATACGATGTTACTTGTGTCGAGCGATATTCACGAATCATGACTAATGTTTGTCATTTTGTCGTGTATGGATGTTAAATATGTAATTATAATTTTAAATTAGCAGAAGCAAATTCATGGTAATTGTACAATCCATGTATGCTTTTAGGTTATGGTTTTTGAGAGTATTTTCTTTTGAGATTTGCAATGTCTTTGTATTATATGAAAATATTGTTTCTATTTATTTCAATTATGATATCTTTTATGTCTATGATTTAGTTAAGAGATATCCACCAGGTTATTCTAAATTTATGTTTACTCTTTTCACATGGAAGCATAACTGTAGGCAAATGCAATTCAGTAAAATTTTGCGCCCTAGAAGTGAAGACGACAGACAAAGATGGCGTCGGATGAAAACATATTTCTTGTACCAAATGAATAGACAAGTGCATACAGAATGGCGTTTTATCAGCAATATACCTTATGACTGGACTACATGAACATCTTCTATAAGCAACTTTTTTCCCATATAAAAAAAATATATAAATATATACACTTGTCCAAAATTAATAATGCACATGCAGATCTTCACACCCGAATCATTAAATCGTGAGAGCCTTAAAAAAACACTTGCATTTTGCACCTTGTTCGAAAGAAATAGGAGTCAATATCATGTGTCACATAATCGAAAACAACCGATCTGTCAAAGATTTCTATGCGCATTATCAATTTTGGAGCACTGTAATAACATTTTAAAATTCATTTTAACAGATATGACAGTCATTATCCAGTTGTTAACTGACAAAATTCCATTCTGTAGTAGATAGCTAGTAAATTTAGTTATTTTACTGTAAGTTTTGTGAAAAATGTAAATAAACTTTATATTTTACCTATTTTCTATTTGTTTCATTTTCGCCTATTTATGCTCAAAAGTGGTTCTATATACACAATCTAACACTGCCAAACTACTACTGGACCTAGTGATAAGTTATTAGATATAAGATAGAGATGTCATTGACTTGACCCTATGTAAATGACCTGAGTAATTTCACCACCAAATATTGGTCATTTAAGTAAGAGTAGGTTACATTATGCTTATCTCGACATTCTTATCAAGTCTATTTATAAATAAATAACACACATTCAATAAATTTCCATAGATAACTAAAGATACTTGTCATTGTCAGTGCTTGCAATCGTAATCACGTTTGGAGGTGATACAAATCATCATTCTAAGCAACTTTTGTCCTAACGGGAATACGTTATCTAATGGGACACTCTGTATAAGGCGACTATTCTTGAGCCATAACGAACGTGCGACCAATCTAATCAGACCTTTTGATCGCACTTAAAGCCATATTACATGAACGTAAGTGATAAGATGGGTCGCACATTTGAAATGAATGGCTGAAGCATGGAAGTAGAAAAAAAGACGGAAGGAATCTCGCTAAATAAAGAGTAAGGCGATTTCATTGTTGTGACGAGCTCGACACACAGACATTCACATTAAAAGTAAGTCAGTCCGCCGCCGCGTGCCAATCACGTCGCCGTCGTACCTACGCACCCACACACTCTCATGTCGCCGCCATTGCTGTGCCTCATTTTTTAGTTTGCGAGATTCCTTCCGTCTTTTTACTTTACTTTTTACTTCCATCGGCAAAAGTAGGCATACCCGTTATAACATAGGACAGCAAGCTAGACCCAGCTCAGATGACAAGCGCTCAACGCGCGTTTTGGTAACGCGCGTTTACAACTATACATACATTTTATTCAGGCTGTACACATGCTAACGTGCGTCGCGCGGAATAAAATGTATGTAGTTGAAAACGCGCGTTACCAAAACGCGCGTTGAGCGCTTGTCATCTGAACGTGGCCTTATTGTGTCGCTAATGGTGCGCGAAAGGTGCCTCCTGAAATGAAATAGGGAGCTAAAACGATCATCAGTTTCTTATGTTTATGTAGGTATAAAATAAACAAGTAACTTGTGTTGTAACATTTAATATCATGAAGAATTAAACTCTATGGCATTCAAAGCCCTGGCGAAATCCTCCCACGGGCAGAAGCCTTTACTGTCCACTTCACAGCCGTTTATTTCCAACAAAATACTGCGGGGCGGATGCGCTAAACTCAGTTTAGACCCTTTCCTTAGCTGATGACTGGACTGGTACACAAAGTTGATCTTCAATAGCTCCTTTTCCTCAATCACGTCATACCATTTCTGGAACACAATCTTCCCTCCTGGAGGAATGTTCTCGAGCTGGTCCTTTAGCTCGTAATACTTGATGCCTAGAGTCGGCAGGAAAGTGTAAAAGTTCGCATCGTGACCCATGAGCAGCGTGACTGCTGAAGACTTGTTTAGGAGCCGCGTCTTTATGTATTGGATTAGATTCTTTGATATGTCTTTTGCTATTGCCGTGTCGTTGAAGACAACGTCGTGATATCCTCTCATGATTCTGATCAGCTCGCGCCAGCGTTCCGAGCTCATACTCCCCCACGCCACTTCTTCCGTCGGAAACCCTTGGAAGTAAGCCATGACGAAGGCATCCACAGCTTCATTGCCGTATTTAAGAGGCCCCTTAACTGATGTTTTGTCTTTATCGATACTGATCTTGTTCTTATCTAGAGCAAAATCACATTCATGATCCTCTAAGCACTTCTTCGAGTCATTAAAATCCAGAATGCTGGATAAATCGTTTAACGCATCAGTCAACTTTAAAGCGTGGAGTCTTCCCTTCATAGATATCACAGCTGCTTCCTTGAAAGCCTCGGAGGTGTTGTGTAAGATCGGCGCGAACACAGGATCTGGATACTTATTTTTGTGGTGGACAGTCACGTTGCAACCAGGGAACGCATGCTCGACAAAGGCGCGAGCACTAGCCTTCGTTCTCTGCTTTATATTCGCGTAAGCATAAAACATGCTTTCATCTGGACAATCCCCTGTCAGTAGCCCTTCTTTCTGAAGCCATTCGGAGAAGAAGACACCCATCTGGCCTTCGACCATCGCTCCCTTTGCTGTCAAATAGCCAGGTTCCTCTTCGAATTGAGGCCAGCATTTGGGTGTGATTTCGTTCAGGGCAGTGGCCACGGGTGTTCGTATGGCGTGTCGGCTGAATATTAGCACTTTTCTCAGCTTGTAGCGCGGCGCTGGGACGTGGGCTGAAGTGGCCAGAAGAAGACTGAATAGTATAAGATAGGACGACGCCATTTTTGCTTGATGATCTAGAAGTAAATAAAGAAAATGGATAAGTAGGTATGAGTTAGGCAGAAAAGAGTAAAATATAGTTTATAAAGAGTAAAATATAGTTTTTAAAGAGTAAAATAGAGTCACACGGAAACAAGAAACCTGAATAGTATGGAGTAAAGGCTGGTCTATTTGCGTGCGATACTTAATATTCAGATGTGATACTCGTAATACAATAACTCACTAACCATATAAGAATATAGTGTTATCTTAGCTGTAAAAATAATGTTAATATGAAAAGTTATATTATATATATATATATATGTCAGCACAAGCTTGCTAGTGTAGGGGTATATATATATATACCTACGTATTAAGTAGTACTTTTAATGAGTCATTTCCGCTAAAAATTTAATATCATCATCATATCACAACCCATCACATCGCTACATTTTATGGGGCTTCTTCCAATGAAGGAAGGGTTTTAGGCCTAGTCCACCACGCTGGCCTAGTGCGGGCTGGTGGACCCCAACACAAGCAAGCTTGTGCTGAGAGAGTTGTCGGATATGCAGATGTTTTCAAGCTGCCCGAAGGCCTCTGACTAAGCCATATGACTGCTGCGCTTACAATGCTAAATTTCCATCCCCACAGAAAATAGAATATAACATAGGTAACCAACGTTAAAACCCTCCGAAAATAAACACTAACCACTGACACAATGAAGCGCCATTTACACGACGTAAGTTTCTTGCCTGTTGCATACAATAAAATTGAACCAATACATTACTCGCACTACACTTGCGATCTCTGTGGCAGAAGGTGTCGAGCTGCAATCGGACTCTACAGCACAAACCTCTTCCCATCGAATGGATTGACGCTGCAACTATCATCACCACATCTAGCCGGTAGTTTAATGAGTGCATATTGGAAATGCCTCCTGCCCAAGTTCAAATATTTAGAATAAGGTAATAAATTACCTAGGTACTTACCTTGTAAAATTCTCTTCAATTCACCATAATATTTCAGGATTTTTTAAAGCAACAATGGCCACCACTGGGTTTAAAACTAAATCTATGACTAGAATGATATTTTGTTAAATAAATAAATTAAAATTTATAATGAAATATCAGCCGCATTCCTGACGGCCATTTTACGACTAAACGTGTTTCAAATTATTGTTCTCTTCCAACTATATTATGTTTCTGACTGATAAATTAAAATAATATGAATAATTATGTGTAAGGTACCTACTCAATATTGGTCTACTTGCCATTTACTTTAGTAATGAAGCTACTTACATGATTATTAATGATAACCTCCACACTTTAGGCCGACCGTACACTCAGAGAATTCCGATCCGATTTCCGGGTAATATTTGTTTTACCCAGTTAACTGAACAAATATATACGGCATAGACATTGTAGTTAAATAATAATAATAAGTGGGGATATCTCACACACGGCCATCCGATCTCAAGCTAGGCAGAACCTGTAATATGGGTATCGGGCTGCTGATATATCTACACAGATACATAGATAGGTACATACTAAATATAAATATCTACACCCAAGACCGGAGTACAAATATCTGTCTTTAAACAAAAAAATACGTGCCCAAATATAGACAATACATAGACATAGACACATCGTTTATTTACTAAAAAAAAGAATACACATCACAAATACAATAATATTTAATTCTATTAGGTCACTACACCATTCGGCCGTCGTCTTATTTCTATTTTAGAAAATTACAGAACTATCCAGACTAATCGGATCGGACCACCACCGGGCGTTTGCGGGTAAGTAACCTAAGGTAAATAAACTAAGCACCAGATTTAAACAAGCGTAAGTGCGGGTGTTCTAAAACTCATTAAAAATTAATCTTATTTCTTACGGCAATACAGTATGCTATTTGGTGATAAATTAAGAAATTTGTTACTGTTAATTTTATACATTTTGTAGGTATTTAGATAAGCTACTTTCTTCCTAATGACCCACTAATTCATTTCCTGAATTGGTTTCAGACTTATCGCATTATACCTACACCGTGATAAATAAGGGTACCTACAGTCAAACTATACATAAAGTCCTGACATCAAAGAGTGCGATTTTGCTAAGACTTTTTATGATCATCAGATATAAATTAGTTTTACATACATTTTAAAAATAAAATACTTACTGGTTGATTATGGATTTTTAACCGATTTTTCCTTTAATTAATATACACATAGATTAAATACAATCTTAAACAATTAGATAGGATCCGCTTCCGTTTTCACGACTTTGTAGTTGGACTGTATCTACATCACGCCGAAAGACTAGGCTAGCAACACGCAAAAGCCCAGCGTGGTGGACAGGGCCTAAAACCCTTCCTTCATTGGAAGGAGACCCGTGCCCCAGCAGTGGGGACGTGATGGGTTGTGATAATGAAGGCAAAAAAGCAATTCAGGTAACCATTCTGAACAAATTTTATCTGCGTCTGTTAAAAATTCGTGACAGAAAATTGCTTCTCCATAAAACCTTTGCTTGTCACGTGGCTATACATTAGATAGGGTAGCTACGCGTAGTTTATATTTTATTACGAATTTCGCAAAATGAATAGTGGTTTAGAATGAGAATAACCCTCTGGGTTACCGTCCTGTACCATTACATCCATTGCAACACCTTTAACTTATGAATAGCTTAATTGCGTAAGGAATAGTTGCCAATTACAAATATGAAGGCGCTTTAAAAATCGGAATTTTTAATTTGACGACATCGACAGGGTGGTGAAGTGGCTGGTGGCCCAGACTGGTATCCAAAGGTTCAATTCCCGGCCGAGGCAGATCATTATTTCAAGTCAGATATCGGGTCTTGGGTGTAAAATGTTTGTGTTGTGTGATAGACGACCGAATGGCGTAGTGGTTAGTGACCCTGACTACTGAGCCGAAGGTCCCGGGTTCGATTCCCGGCTGGGGCAGATATTTGTTTAAACACAGATATTTGTTCTCGGGTCTTGGGTGTTGATATTTATATTTAGTATCTATCTATGTATTTGTGTAGATATATCAGCTGTCCGACACCCATAACACAGGTTCTGCCTAGCTTGGGGTCGGATGGCCGTGTGTGAGATGTCCCCATATATTTATTTATTTATATCTCCAACCAGCCTGCCCAGTGTGGAGATTGTGGTAATAACGATCTTGGATGAGGCTCCAGCGTTTGTTACTGACACGATAAGAAGAAGACTCGCCTTACTACGTTAACAACCCCACATTCAACATATTTTTTTATAAAAAGCCGATTTTAATCAAATATGGCTAATTATCTAAAATCGGTTCAGTTTGGTTGCTAGTGTTGCTACGCTACCACAGCCGGAAATACGCACACAGATAAACAGACACGTTAAACGTATAACTCCTATCTCTTTCGCCAATGGTTAAATGGGGAAAACAGTTAGTTAACAATGGTTTGTAGAGTTGTAGGTACCTATAATGTCCTATAGGTGAAGGTTTTCCTCTCGAAGCCCAATTATGCCATTAGATCTGTCGCGTCACAAAATTACAGGCTTCAGCAGATAAACGGCTGGTGTAGTGATGTGATCACTTCAGTTAGATCGACCGACGATATTTAATAAATGGAAAAAAATTTACAGGATATTGTTTTCATTTTCACAGATGAAATTAGCTAAATTTCGAGATATTAAGTAAGTACTTACCTAAGTACCTACTTTTTGTTTTTCGCAGTATAGCGACCATATGAATTGATAATACCTACATAATTACTTACTATACTCTGTCCATCTTATTGTTAGTTTTTTGACATTCGAAATCCCATACATATTTGACGACTGCAAGGAAAACCAACTTTACTTACCAGACATAAGGAAACGTCAACAATACAATAACATAGTGGAAGCTCTATAGGTCGCTCTTACAGTGCCACAAACTTATCTGTTCCGGCGAGAGCTCACGTAAATGTCTAATATTTCTTCATTCTATAAGATTTTAAGTTTGCAAGTAGTGGAAATTCGCTCTTGTGGTTTTAATAAACCCATATAATATATATCAATATATAATTCATTAGTAAGTAATGAGATATGGATCAATTTAGTTCGCTCTCACCGGAACAGATAAGTTTGTCGCACTGTACTCAATATTAATTTTAGGACTTTTAACTTATTTTACAGTATTTTGTTTTAATTTTCACAGATGAAATAGTGTGATAACTGAAATAAGTACAGTCATAGTATGGTAAATTTCGAGATTTTCGCACTTATACCTAGGTACTTACTTACTATTGTTTTTCGCAGTAAAGCGACAATATGATAATAATTACTAGAATCTAATAATAAAACTAGATCTCTCCATCGCTGCTAACCTCTAATTTAACTCTATATAGACCTATGGATGACCTGAAATCACATCAAACTATAGGTACCAAAGTAGGTAAGTACCTAAATCGAAAGTAGGCTATCGGAAATTCAGCAACTAGCAACAAAACAACTACAGCAATAAACCCTATAGGTCCCTATAACTCGGACTTTCCTACTTAATTGAACTAACATAACTAGGTATTCCATTTAAATTGTACCTAAGTAGATAGTTAAGTATATACTTATACATATTTAGCTACCTACGCAAGCCCGCACGACCTTTGGGAAAATCATTAAGGTAGTGTGTGTATCAGACACGTGTCTTTTACGGTCATTACGAAAAAAAAACTAAAATATCGATTTTCAGGACAACCCTACGTCATCGTTCGGACATCGCTTCACTGTCATTCAGCCAGCGGCCATGTTGGTTTCATTATTTGAAATTAGAATGCCGTCGCGGCCGGAAGTGCGAGTGCCGCGAAAATTATAAGAAGAAAAAACTTTGTTTCGCGCGCTTTTTAGCGAAAAGCGGTTGCTGGGCAAAGAGTTGGTAAATAAAATAGTGATTTTAATTTTTTTTATAATGTGACGATTCGTGATTTTTAAATATTTAATGCAGTGCCGTGTAAAGTGACTGGAAAAGCGGTGAAAATCGATTGAGGTGAGTTTTTGATTTAGAAACGTATAATTATATGGAGTGTGTTTTGTTTGCCACTAGGTACAGCAAGTAAAGGTAAGTTATAAAAGTTTTCTGTAAAATATGCTCTCCTATGGTTACCGGTGGTACATAGCCTTCACAAGAGTACCCTGGGCTTAATTAGATTTAGCACATCTAGATGTAAAACCCACCAACCCGCAATGGGCCAGCGTGGTATGACAAATTTTCCAAGCTTATGGAGAGTTTAGACCTTGGGCATAATGCACAAAGGTTCAGGTGCACCCCCACAGAGAATAGAATAGTGTCCTCAGCAACTGCCATAGCAGCATATAATGCAATCTGAGAATATAATAGAATACTTTTGACATTCTTGTTCACCATAAATAGCAAAACATACAAAAAATACTTATAAACTAGAAACAATTAACAATATGCGGCCCTATCGCTGAGGGCTATTTCTTACATACTTACTTACATACAAGTCTGTGGCCCTTAACATCATGGTAAGGAAGATTTACTGATGTGATAAATTGGGTCTTTCGATATTCTCTCACATGGTTGGTGTTGTTATCATCCATTGTTAAAACTTATCAAATCAAAGTCTGTGACATCTTGTATCTGTTTATCAAATGACTTCTTCACGAGTTCCACGACCTATAAAAATACGGCCAAGTCCGAATCGGACTGTCCTGAAGGGTTCCCTAGATGCTTTGCTATGAAAATTACAAATAAACCGGCCAAGTACGAGTCGAACATGCACGAAAGGTTCCGTAAGTGCCATAAGAAATACAGTATATAAATAATAATAATTCTTTTTACAAAAAATATTATTACCAGTTCCCGGGCTAGTAGGTAGATGTACAGTATTATGTATACAGCATTTATAGTAAAGTTTGTTTATGTATTTTTTACCATGTCTATTATAAGTATTACGTTTAAATGTTGTATTTTTTTACGTGTCACGGATGTTTGTCCGCATGGCTGAGCAATTATTATGCCTGCGTTTATTTTTTAATGGTTCCGAAACGTGGACTAGACACCAGCGTTTAGACTCATCATCATCATCATCATCAGCCTTCTATTGCCCACTGTTGGGTAAAGTCCTCTTTATTTGTACGCCAATTCTTCCGGTTCTGTGCCGCTCTGGTCCACTGCTTCCCTGCAACCTTGCAGATGTCATCGCGTTTAGACTACAGTCGTCGAAATATAATAGGCCCGTTTGAACAGCTACACAAATTTGCTATTTACTCTTGATTTACTTGATGAAATACATAAAAAGACACATAATCTGAGAAAGAAGTAAGAAAAAATAACTTTTGAAGTATCAAAAGTTACTTATTGTTTAGATTTTTTTGTGATTTAGATTTGACACCAGCTGCCATCCAATACATTTTCGAGCTGTCCAAACGGGCCTATTATAATATTTCGACGACTGTAAGGTACCCGTACCTATTCCTCACCGTTTTATAGTGGCTCAATATGCCATTGAAAGAACTATAGATCTAGGTTTCTCTGAAAGATAGCTACAGAAATGGCTTGCTTCATTGACTTATATATTACTAGCGTAAGGACAGGCCCAACCGCTCTAGAAAATGACACCATCGCGTTGGCCCTAAAACCTCATAAATCTGTCATAATTTGTATGAAATTAGGGCCAGCGCGCGGGTGCCATTTTCTTTTGACAAAACGTTCTGACGGGCGTATCCTTCCTTTTGAAATCATTGGCTTGCTTACCTATCTCTGTCCATTATATTATTGGTTTTTTGACATTCGAAATCCCATACATATTTGACGACTGCAAAGGAAAACCACCTTAACTTACCAGACATAAGGAAACGTCTAAAATACAATAACATAGTGGAAGCTCTATAATTCGTAAATTCGTAGGTCCAGACGAGTGTAACGTGAAATGTAACATTACGTGTAACTTAGCGTCAACAGTGTGGACGGCACGCAAACTCAACCAAACGAGCATTGCGCGCGCTTTTGTGTTCGCGCGTAAAACCGACAGCCGAATGGATCAACCGCGAGCGTTACATGTAATGCTCGTTGTGACGTCTACACGTAGAATTCGAGGTGGAGGTTACATTACACGGTAAATTACATTACACGTTACACTGGACCTGGCTTTAGGGAACTTGAAAGTAACCCACATTGTTCAGTGTTAATTCAAAAACATGGAAGACTCGGGTTTAAATGATGTGGTGGTTCTAAGATTAGGTGAACCAGATGGTGCGTATCCCTGGTAAGTACCGACTTAGTATCTGAAACAATTGAAAATCGTGTAAACAAACATCGACGTGAAATGTAAACTTTTTTTATTGCTTTTTCGATGGGTAATAAATAGTCTAATAATACTAACAGTATATATATACAGGGTGATTCTTTCATAGGTGCATATCCGGAAGTATACCACAGAGCTTTTCATTCTGAACAAATTTTGATATGATGGTTTTGGGATATTCCCGAAAAAAAACATCTACTACCCATTCCCCATACACAGTGACATGTAAACAACATTTTTTTTGTATGGGGGATGCATCTTTTTTAGGGTTCCGTAGCCAAAATGGCAAAAACGGAACCCTTATAGTTTCGTCATGTCCGTCTGTCCGTCTGTCCGTCTGTCCGTCTGTCCGTCTGTCACAGCCGATTTACTCGGAAACTATAAGTACTACAGTGATGAAATTTGATGGGAATATGTGTTGTATGAACCGCTACAAAAATATGACACTAAATAGTAAAAAAAAGAATTGGGGGTGGGGCCCCCCATACATGTAACTGAGGGATGAAATTTTTTTTTTCGATGTACAGACCCGTGTGGGGTATCAATGGAAAGGTCTTTTAAAATGATATAAAGTTTTCTAAAAAACATTTTTCTTAAAGTGAACGGTTTTTGAGATATCAGCTCTCAAAGTCGTAAAAAGTATGTCCCCCCCCCTCTATTTTTATAACTACGGGGTATAAAATTCTAAAAAAAAATAGAGGTGATGCATGCTAATTAACTCTTTCAACGATTTTTGGTTTGATCAAAGTATCTCTTATAGTTTTTGAGATAGGTTGATTTAACTGTAATTTTGGTTAAGTTATTGTGCTTACTACGGAACCCTTTGTGCGCGAGCCCGACTCGCACTTGGCCGGTTTTTATTTTCGTTATATCCCAAGGTTATTATAACAAAAGTTTGTCAGAATGAAGAGCTCTGTAACATAGCTCCGGATATGCACCTACGAAATACACTCTGTATAGGTAGGTACTGCTGTGTCTGTCGATCCAGCACAGAACTCTTCATTCTCAGATGGCTCATTCCTTTCATTTCCTTCAAAGCATAGGTGATAATTATTTATATTTAATATGTATGTATCTATGTATTTGTGTAGATAAATCAGCTGTCCGATACCCATATTACAGGCTCTGCCTAGTTTGGGGTCGGATGGCCGTGTGTGAGATGTCCCCACATATTATATTGTTATATTATTACGTAGTCAGGCGACGTTTTTGAGGCTCCGTTAAAAAATAACTTTTAGAAGTAGTGTAAAAAAGTAGAACTATTGCGTTCACTAGTTCATAGATAGAAAAATAAATAAAATAATTATTTACATAAGTACATAAACATAATTTAGTAAAATTACACAACATAGACGGTACAATAAAATTGGCGGCCTTATGTTTTTTAAATATACCTATTAAAGGTACTTTTATTACTGAAATACAGAGTAATTTCTTCCAGGTTTTCTCTGATGTTCGCAAGTCAACGCTTTTAAAACAATACGCCTTTTTCAGCGCTGAAAATAACCAGCGGATACAATCGTTGAGTGCTCAGTAAACAAACAAATTGCGATCGATTTAAGCGATTCCGATTGGCTGTAATGGATACATGGTATTCTAACTGAACGAAAAGTCCCTATTTAATTTCCACAGCACGTAACATACCAAAATAATGTAATGGGACCAAAAAGGCCACCGACTGACTCAGTAAACCTTCTGAGTACTTGAGAGGACAAAATAAATTCCCGTACAATGCAAAAGTTTCATCCACAAAATCACCCTAATTTTATAATCATTTCATTTAAAAGTTGGATACAATATTTATGTTTTGATTTGGTATTATTCTGATGAGCTGGTAAATTTACTTCAATATTGTAAACGCCGACATCAAACTAATTTTTTGGTAATATGTCACTGGAACTTTTTCATTGCTCGTCACTCTCGTGTATTAAGCACTAGCGACATAAAGTCTTTCCCACCACCAAAACTTAACACATGCTGAACGCTGCCGCTGACTCTACTTAACTCAACTTTAAAACGCCTTATAAAATATCTTAAACGGGTTTGTAGTTTTTGTGCTAATACAAAGAAATCTTAAATTGTTGTTTACGTTATCATGAGATCATGACAGAAACATTGGCATTTCAATATCTAGGAAAATGTTGGAACTGCAATTAATTCTATACATAGATTACATAGCGAGGAGGCATGCAAAAACCATTGTTTTACTGGTTATAGTTCAACGGTCATTGTTGCGTTGTTAAACAGCATTATAATAGATACACAATGAAAGAAAGAAAGAAAGAAATGTAGAGTCCGTCAAAGCCTTAGATTAAAAATATTCACACAAGATGGGATCTCACATACAAAAGCAAAGCAAAAAACTGTCTGCATTTTGTTTACTGTCAAACCGTTTCAAGTTAAACCTAGTAACAACCATTGCACCAATGAATTAAGTTACAAATCTTCTGACCGAACTAATTATTAATGAGTGGTAAAAGTAAGGTGTTATTTGTCTGTTCTTTGAATATCTGTGATTGTAGCAATGTACCTATCTGCCTCTATTAAGCCTACTTTATAAAGGCGAAAGTTTGTGAGTAAGTAGGTATTATGTTTGTTACTTCTTCACGTCAAAACAGTATGGAGTTAGCTGACATTTGGTATGGAGTTAGCTGACACCCTGGATTAACACATCTATATAGGCTATCGAGAAATTCCCACGGGAAAACTTTTTAAGGCGAAGCGAAGCTCGCAGGCAGTCATTTTCCTATAAATTCGTACTCATACTCACAGCCCCACTGCCAAGGCACGCCGTTTTCAATACAAATCGATATAAATAATGACCTACTATTATTAACTAATATATTTTTGTCACATGAACGTGTGGCCGAATGAAATATTTAAACCGAGCGCCCAAATATATGGATGTAGCATGCTTAATACGGCCTATTAAATATTTAATTGTTTGTTCTCTTTGATATGCCTTGAAATAGAGTTTGAACTTTAAAGTTAATATTAATTCCGTACACGTTTAGAAAGGTACTTACTACTTACTTATTATCACCAGAAACAAATGAAAGAGTAAAAACCTAATAATAAACACCAATCAAAAAAAATCAGACGACCGAATGGCGTAGTGGTTAGTGACCTGACTACTGAGCCGATGGTCCCGGGTTCGATTCCCGGCTGGGGCAGTTATTTGTTTAAACACAGATATTTGTTCTCGGGTCTTGGATGTGCCCGTAAAATGGCAATAGGCCCGCCCCCTATTACATTGGGACTAACATAACACTCTGGCGAAAAGTGGGTGCAGCAATGCACCTCTGCCTACCCCGCAAGGGAGTACATTAGTACAAGGCGTGAGTGCGCGTTTTTTTTTTTTTTTTTTTTTTTTCAATCAAAATGCCTTTTTCTTATCGTGTCGGTGACAACCACAAGAGCTAGACTAGGTTACGTAGCTAATTATAGACTGACACAAGTCAAACTTATTTTTAACCTTAACACCTCTTTTTATCGATGAGGGCTGATGTGTAATATTTCTTTAAGAGCGCCTTCTGTACAAAATTGTAAAAGTCTCAAAACCCTGAGATAATCAATTATTCTGCACGAAATTTCAAATAAAGAGTTTAGACACTTGTCTCCTTACCTCCAGGGTTGACTGGAAGAGTCTAGTCAGAGTCCGCCCTTGTATACGAGTCTAGTTTCAATCTCTCCATTTTTTATTGTTAGACCTATGTATTTTGTATACATAAATAAATAAAGATAAGAGAGCGAAAAACATAATTTATCGGAAACCCATGCAGCGTTATGTTCAATCTGCCACCATACCTGGATATCTATTAGGATATCTACCCCTTTTTTGTATTTGAATGACTATTGTAAAAAATAAAATGTAGTAGTAGTAGTAGTATAACTTTATTGTCTATAAAACACTTAAAATAACATTTAATACTTAAAATCTATAATACAATAAGGGCGGCCTTATCGCTAAAGCGATCTCTTTCAGGCAACCCTACGAGCTGAGAGAGACAATTTTGAATATGTGAATGAGGAAGTTGTACAAAAATATAAACACTAAAGAGAATGGAAATACCTACTTATTTTATTAATAAATACTTATACATACAAAATAATATATTGCATAAAATATATAAGTACCTACACATGATAACTAGATATTTATTATTCTATGGCATAGAAGATAGTAAGAAAATGTATCATGTTTCAACTCCTTTGCCCTAAGTAACTTTTCCAATTATTCATATTTTTTAAGTAGACTACTTAACTTACTTACTCTTGCGTGCTTAAGAAGTATGTATGTCAACATGGTAACGATTAGTAATGCTTAGCCTAAATCTCATAAATTGGGTTAAGTATATTTTGGACCACCGTATTTGAATCTTTTCTGGTAGTAAAGGATGTTTATTAATCTCAGATACTAAATTGGATGATTCTGAACGGTTTATCAACAGTCGATGGACCCGCGATTATGTGACGCATCGTCTATTGGCATCGTCAATTCAGTATCTGAGATAAAAAAACAGACTTTAGTAACCGTTTATTACTCGTAGTAATCTGTGCCATAGGGCGTACCTATACCTATGCACGAAGGGCTATGTAACTCGTATAAATTGATGACCCAATGCCTCCGACTGTGTCTATAGGTCACCCACTTCGACATTCTCGTCCGACCCGTGGGCGGCTTATACCCTGTGTCTTAGAGTGAACTTTTATAAGTGAGCTACGTAATTCTGCTATTCGCCTTCCTCATTCAGCCACCATAGGTATGTAAGGTGGTTAGGCCATGGCGTTAACAATACGTTTACTTATTCCGTACGTACGTTGGGTAGGGTTTTATCAGTGAGTTACATAGATCACAAGGGCGTACCCTGGTAGGAGCAGGGGGGGGCAGCTGCCCCCCCCTAGAAGATAAAATAAACGTAAATTTTCCTGCCAAGTGAAAAAAAACGTGTTACTTACTGTGCGCAATATGAAGTGTGTGGAAACAAAGTATCTTTTCTTTTTAGTCAGATATTTAGATTTAATATTCTTTTATCTATAATGTTTCAATATAACCCGACCGACCATCATCTCGGAACAGGTATGAGCTGCCCCCCCCTAGCTGAAATCCTGGGTACGCCCTTGATAGATCAGCCTTCGTCATCCACTAAAAGTAGGTACCTATGTAATGTGGTCGGGCCAGTGACCGCAGTATTAAACTACGTTGGCTCCATCTTCGGTTATCGGTTTTTCGGCAGATTTTAATATGACCAAACAACTAACTAGTATGAAATAGTTTATGTTAAGTATGTACATAACGATCTCAAGCCCACATGCTGCTCAAGCACATCCACATAAACACCACTGCTACACACATCACACACAATACGTCCCCGGATTTATAACAGATGTAGCTGGCCCCTTCATAATCAGGGATCTCTATTTTAATAACTCCGCCTGTATACTTTTAGGCGCAGACCAGTACAACAACATAAAAATGCATTATTCAAAAAAGATCAAAAAGTATTTCATGATCGTATTCAGATCTTATTGGTGACAAACACAAGAGCTTGACTAGCGTTTGCTACTTTTGTGAAATGGTGGCCAATCTGATAATCATCATTCGTTAACTCTGACTGCCCACAATTTCCCCATTTTATTTCTAAATGCTACTCTAACACTAAAAGCTAGGCTACATTTTATTTTTCCCACAACCCCGCACGGAAAACCTTCAAAGGCTCTACAAAGCTCTATCGCGAAGATAGATAGATAGATAATTCTTTATTGCACACAAACACAGAAATTACAATAGAATATGCACAACATAAACGGTACAAATGGCCTTATTACTATGAGTAATTTCTTCCAGACTACCTTGGAGGAGAGAAATAAATTATACAAAAGAAAAGCTGTGTTTTATAAACGAAACATCCTGATAATGCGACAGACACCCAGGTCATCACTACAGAATCAATATCATTTAAATAATTGAGCACCCTGGCCCGTGAGGCCGGGCATATGGTATTCTGATTAAAGGGGAGGGGTATTTCAGAGGCGAGGTCAGAAGCAATATTATTATAAATTATCGCTTAAACGAATCTTTTGTCTGTGTAGAAGTAACGAAAATTACTTGCATGTTGGGGACGTGAATTTTATAGGTAGGTATATATTTTTCTGAAACGCTTTCCGTTACAATACAACGGATTATGTTATGTCGAATTTAAGGCTAACAATCCTTGTAGTTACTACTATATTTGAAGCGTGTTTCATCATCATCACAACACACCACGTGCTTACTGCTGGGGCACGGGTCTTAAGGACGCATTTTCAAAAATCTTCTCTTCGATTTTAGGTATTGAGTCGTACTACTACATACGCACGGCTCTCACACACACAGTGGCATTATGCAAATCGTGAAATGAGTATACTAAAATAACTTGATCATTTTAGTATTTGGTTATATTTTCGTAAACTACAATCTATAATCAAAAGGTTCTTGTCTCTCGAGGGTCTGATGAGGAAAGAGTTTTAGGCCTAGTCCACCACGCTAGCCCGTGGTCGCGTGTAGTACCATGGCCTTTCTGTATTCTATTGTGTTAAATGTCATTCAGTGTTATTTCTGTCCTCACTCGTAAACTATAATTAACTGAAGACGATATAACGCTATTTTTGGGATCATAAAAATATCATAAAACTATGACTGTAGTCTTCCATTCATAAAGCATGGAATAAGTACACTCAGGTGGGCATAAACTAAAAATATCTACTGCACAATCCCTGACTGCACAACAGCACTTTGCTGAAACCCTTGAAATCCGGGGCTGAATTTCAGCACAAGACATAAATAATCATTAATAGCCGTTGTGGAGAATTTACACGCCGGCCGAGCCTCGGGAAATTTAACCCACAGTCGTCGAAATACATATAATTTGGCCGTTTTGACAGCTAAACTAATTTGCTATTTTCTGTTGATTTACTTGATGATATACATAAAAAGACACATAATCTGGCTTATTTTTTAACGGCTGAAAGAAAAAAGAACTTTTAAAGCACCAATATGATTTAGATTTGTCATCAGCTGTCATCCCATACATTTTCGAGCTGTCCAAACGGGCCTATTTTATTTCGACGACTGTACCCCCAGTCAGCATGTAAACGGTGTGGTGTGGTGGTTGGTAAATAAATAGCCACTGCGATTAATATAGAAAATGGGGACTATAGCGAGTGGTTTACTGAGTTTTTAACAGTACATGTTACCTTAGGTATTAACATAAGGGCCTAAGGGCGTAGACTAGTATAAGCTAAGGGGTTCTTCCGAGGTAACGCCTACTTTTCATAACGAATTTTCATTCTGATATTATTTGAGAAGAAAAACCATTTATTACCGGGCATGAAAAAAGCCATTTTCATTTCCTTTCAGAGCATGAGTGATGACTAAGTTTAAATGCACTCGTGAGCTTTGAAAAAGTTCCAGCGGCATTGGCAGATGTAACTTTTTCATTGCTCGCAAACTAAAGTAACAACGACTTCGTTGTTTTCAATCAATCAATCAATCAAATCGTTTATTTGACAAAAGAAAATATTACAACTAAGGTACAAAAAGTAGTTGCTTAATAGTAGTTATACATTGGTTTTGTAACTAAGTATAATAAGTGATCACTGAAAACCTAAACTAGGTTAAACCTGTATCATAGGTTTTAGTTCCTTCCATTTCACACTAAAGATAGTTTACAATTTACTACAGAGTTCAATGTAAGTATCTATATGTATTCTATAAATAATATATTTTACAGAGTTTAAATAAGAAATTCTCCAAAGTAAGGGTCTAAAATTATTTAAACTTTAGTTCAGTAGGTATGAAAGTATGGTTTAGAATACAATATAGAAGCACTGTAATCTGTAATTATTTATTTTATTAAGTAGGTGTTCTCTATTAATATACATAATAGGTAGATAGGTATTATACAGTGAGCTATGCCCACACATGACCTACAAGTGGCTAGAAGTTAAGTTTAATGGCACAATCGATATTTCCATGGGAAATGATATCACGTATGATTGATATGATACAAGTTGCTACCTAATGATAAATATCTGACTTTGATTATCAATTTATCATAATACACACGAGCAATGAAAGTTCCAGTGGCAATAGAACCAAATTAGGCCGTCTGCGATATTGAAGTACATGCAGCGCATCAGAATATTACCACGTACTTTGTTCACTGTGCAATTTTTTTTCAAAATTTTCAGCTTCTGTGATCGGTTACGATGCTGCTACGATACGAGCTGTCCCGATTAGGGACGCCTCAGTAGGATATTTTTACTGAACCACATTACGCATAGCTGATACACCATACCACTCTTACCCCCCAGGAATAATGGACACGAGTAGGTATTCTGCGTTCGTGCAGGGTGAATAATTTTACTGAATTGCTTAGCTGATCTACCATTTCCTCCCTTTTCCCGCAAAATCTCTACAGCGCAAGTTGTAGAAAGGGTGTGGGTAACTTTTTAACTTTTTAACTACTCGTATTATTATTGTGTATGTGTGTCAGTGTATTGTTAGTGTATAGTTATTTGTAATGTGTGTTGTCAACATTAGATTAGATTAGTATTTATTAGTATTTATTAGTATTAAGTATTTACTGCATTTGTATGTTTGTATTTGTTTGTTTTATGTGTTATGTTTTTTGTTATTTTTACTGACTGGGTTACCTGATCTACCACTACCACCCTTACCCCCCAGCAACAATGGACAACGAGCACACTCCCTTCGCGGTGGAAGACGCCCCGGCAGGCCGGCTGAGCGCGCGCGCGCCGCCGCGGCTCACGCTCGACTCCGTGAACAGAGTCAGCCACGGACTGCCCACCAGCCCTGGCGGTCAGGTGAGCATCAGTTTAAGTTGGTATACAGGGTGGTAAAATAATGAAAGGGGTGAGACAGGAGGCCATTCTCCCTCATCCTTGCGCGAGGTGGAAAAATAGGGGTCTCAGCACATATAAAAGTAAAAAGAAGCGTAAAGTAAACGGATTGCCTTTTTTTCTTCTGTCAACAAGGCCTACGCGAGAAATAGAATAGAAATAGACATAAATCTTTAAGTTATAGCACGAAATTATTACTTTATTTAAAAAAAAAACAAAACAGCTTCCTATATTAAGGATATCATCAGCTCGTTACGGTCTACTGCTGTTTACTCAGACCGTACTAAGTTTGCCTCTGTGTATTTCTTGCCAAGTTAAAATAAAAAATCCTTTGAAATAATGAGAGGATTTAATAAAGTCCTCGTATCATCCCCCTTCAGCCTTCAATACTTCTTCACTGCCCTGTAGACACTTTAATCAACGCCTTTTTCCCTTGCCAGGTCCTCGACAGAGTGGTCCAAGGTCTGGAGAAGGCGAGCAAGGACCTGGACCGCATGGACCGCATCACGTTTGAGAGTGAGAAGCTGCAGACTCGAAGTGAGTCGTCTTCGAGACGCAACAGCAATGACGGTGGTCGCGCCAGAAGGGAAGGGTTTCGAGGAGGTTTGTGTCTTGTGCAATGTTTACATTTAACAACCGATATCCGATATCTAGAGTGGAGGCTTCAAATAAAGCATAATTTAGTGGGAAACTATATCGCCATCTTTTCACGTAGCCCGGGAGGAATGTCGAGGACAGCACACTTTGGAAAAGACCTATATCCAAAAGTGGACGATTACGGTCTATTGTTGTTTGTTATCTAGGGTTTTCATAAGTAGGGTCCATAAAACAACGCGGACTCGGGTACTGCACTTTAGGGTCATTATGCCCCTAAAAAATTGGGATGAAAGGATATTTTATTTTATTGCTCTTATATTCTATTAGGTAATTGGCTACGCTAGATACACACACACGTACACAAGACCAAAATACGCTAGTCGTATTTCGAATGATCAATATGGTACATGCACAGTTTACGATCAAATTTTGCACAGATTCTACATGCTGCCCTTATCCCCCCAGATGACATAAGCTCGGAGCCTCCCACAGCGCACGTGGCGCGCGAGCCGGACGCGTGGCCCGGCAGCGCCGCCTCCACCACCACCGAGCTGTCAGCGGCTGACAGCAGCGACGCCACGGTTTGTTCCACCCCTAAAGCACCTTCGCTAAGCACAGCGAAAAACGGTCATTTCTCTTGCCTAACCTTGTGAGAGCGCGGGGGCACTATTATTGACAAAGACAAATATATATAAAGGGCAATGACCGTTTTTCGCTGTGCCTAGCGACCATGCGTTATTGTTCTTTATACCTACTCTTCCCACTAGAGCTGGACAACCTGGATACTAAAAGCTCCACCAATCACAGCGCCGTATGTATGGTGAACCGCGATATAGTGACGTTTATCTACGTCGGTAAGGAACCCGTGTAGCGGGTGCAGACACACCAATAGTGTCACTGTCATTGTCATGAGAGCGACGACACAAGCTGTCATCACTCGGAGCCCCCGACGGCGCACGTGGCGCGCGAGCCGGACGCGTGGCCCACCAGCGCCGCCTCCACCACCACCGAGCTGTCAGCGGCTAGCAGCAGCGATGCCACGGTTAGTGCTGCCTCTTTTGTTCTTCATACTATTTGTAGTGGGCGAGTGACAAACTTTACACATGGACTATGGTATGGTTGCCTCAGTGAAAGTATTATACTTATAGCAGCTATCGTTACGCGAGTTCGTAATCGAATTCGAAAAACTCGTTCAATGCGCGTTCCACCAATCACAGCGCCGTATTTGTGGCGAATCGAGCGAGCCGAGGACAAACCCTAGAGCTGGACTAAGACCACTGAAAGGATAAGAAGAAACACCCAATGGTGTCTCTGTCATTGTTATAAGAGCGATGACATAAGCTCGGAGCCGCCCACAGCGCACGTGGCGCGCGAGCCGGACGCGTGGCCCACCAGCGCCGCCTCCACCACCACCGAGCTGTCAGCGGCTAGCAGCAGCGATGCCACGGTTAGTGCTACCTCTAGGTACACTCTAACTAGCGAGCCTGACAAACCGTAGAGCTGGACTGGAGCTTTACCACCATAGAGGTGTCTGACGGTTAGTGCTAGATAGATAGACAGATAGATATATGCTATCTATTCATATTCTTCGTATCCGGTGACAAGAGCAGAACTAGGTTTTCCGAAAGGATTAGCAGCGGCCGCTACACGGGTTATTTACCGACGTCGAAAAACACGTTTAATGCTGTGTTCCACAAATTACAGCGCCGTATATATGGCGAATCGCGATGTAGTCACGTTTATATCTACGCCGATAACGAATCCGTGTAGCGGCAACAGAAACACCTGTATATCCAATTATGTCAACTAACAGCGCCGTATTTATAGCAACCCGCGATATAGTCACGTTTATATCTTCTACGTCGATACCGAACCAGTGTAGAGGCAGCAGAAACACCTGTAAATCCAATAGTGTCGCTGTCATTGTCATGAGAGCGACGACACAAGCTGACATCACTCGGAGCCTCCCACGGCGCACGTGGCGCGCGAGCCGGACGCGTGGCCCACCAGCGCCGCCTCCACCACCACCGAGCTGTCAGCGGCTAGCAGCAGCGATGCCACGGTTAGTGCTAGCTCTATTGTTCTTCATACTATTTGTAGTGGGCGAGTGACAAACTTTACACATGGACTATGGTTGCCTCAGTGAAAGTATTATACTTGTAGCAGCGTCCGCTACACGAGTTCGTAATCGACGTCGAAAAGCGCGTTCCACCAATCACAGCGCCGTATTTGTGGCGAATCGAGCGCGCCGAGGACAAACCCTAGAGCTGGACTAAGACCACTGAAAGGATAAGAAAAAACTCACAATGACTCTCTGTCATTGTTATAAGAGCGATGACATAAGCTCCGAGCCCCCCACAGCGCACGTGGCGCGCGAGCCGGACGCGTGGCCCACCAGCGCCGCCTCCACCACCACCGAGCTGTCAGCGGCTGACAGCAGCGACGCCACGGTTAGTGATACCTTTTAGTATACTCTTCCTAGCGAGCCGGTGACAAACCCTAGAGCTGGACTGGAGCTTTACCACCATAGAGGTATCTGACAGCAGCGACGCCACGGTTAGTGCTAGATAGATAGACAGATAGATATATGCTATCTATTCATATTCTTCGTATCCGGTGACAAGAGCAGAACTAGGTTTTCCGAAAGGATTAGCAGCGGCCGCTACACGGGTTATTTACCGACGTCGAAAAACACGTTTAATGCTGTGTTCCACAAATTACAGCGTCGTATTTATGGAGAATCACGATATAGTCACGTTTATATCTATGCCGATAACGAATCCGTGTAGCGGCAACAGAAACACCTGTATATCCAATTATGTCAACTAACAGCGCCGTATTTATAGCAACCCGCGATATAGTCACGTTTATATTAGAATTAAAATTACTTCTAAACGTATTTACGCACCAAAGTTATCTCGAAACAATATACCAGTTAACATAATATTTAAAACGATAATATACAATAGTGAAAAGTGGTTTAAAGTGAACTAATTAACAAAAAAGTGATCGTGCTACTTTTTGACAAAACATTATTGAACTACGGGTAGCTTCGAGTACGCCAGACTGTTCTGACACGCCGCGCTACGACATTCGGGCCATATCTGCGTGCAATTTCTGCAGCCGCCCGCTCGCAGGCAATCGAACGACGTCACAGCAAGTGGGCATAGATCAACGACTCTCAGATAAGACAAGTGACTCGAGCTCAAGTATAATTGTCAACGCCTAGTACCTACTGAATACTGCATGTAATAAGTATCACCAATAAACATACCTACCTATTTTTACCTACAAATCCTACAATGATGAATGCCGAGACGTTCGAAAATCTTATTGATACCAAATTTAAAAGCTTAGTCGATACGCTCAGAAATTCAGTTATGGGTGAGTTTAAAAAGGGCCTGGACTCCATAGCTAATGAGTTTTCGCATTCTATGGAATTTTTGTCCGCTGAATTGAAAGATGCTTTGAAGAAACTAGCTGAAGCTCATCAAGATATTCAATACCTAAAGACGGAGAACTCTGCTCTGTCACTTAAGGTTGCAGATTTAACCTCTCGGGTAGCATCTGCGGAACAGACCGCCAGGGAATGCAACGTGGAGATTGACTGTGTGCCGGAACACCGCAATGAAAACGTCCTTGAAATCGTTAAACAGATTGCATCCACCGTCTCATATGAACTTACTGAAGACAAAATACGTTCTTGCTACCGTGTGAGCAAAATTAACAAGGACTCTCCCAGACCTCGGTCTATTGTAGTTAAACTTCCGAGCTCCAGGTGCAGGGATGACCTGCTGGCTGCAGTCAAGTCGTTCAACACTAAGACACCTTCGGCTGAGAGGCTCAATTCTAAGCATGTGGGACTGAAAGGGGATAAGCGACTCATTTATGTTTCGGAACATCTATCCCCATTGAACAAATCACTGCACGCTGCCACTCGACTCGCCGTCAAAGAAAAGGGTTACAAATACTGCTGGATCCGTAACGGTCAAATTTTTGTGCGTAAAAATGACGTGTCTCCTTCGATTCTTATAAAGAGCAATGTAATGATAAACCAATTGTAACTTCTCCTTACTCTATAAATATTTTTCCTATATCTTAGTTAAATTCAATGTCAAAATTTATTACCAAAATCTTAGAGGCATGAGAACTAAAACTGATAAAATCAAAACAAATATACTGTGTGCAAATTACGACATAATTGTCTTAACTGAGACGTGGCTTAACGATTCTGTTTACGATTATGAATTTATTGACCATCGATACTCTGTTTATAGACGCGACCGACCTATTGATAATTTTAAAAATAAGACTGATGGCGGCGGGGTGCTGATCGCAGTTCGCTCAGATATTGAAGCTAATAGAAATGTTGAATGGGAGTGTAATTGTGAGCTGCTCTGGGTAACATTGGCTATAAATGATAATAAGATACAAAGCAACAGTCGTCACAAATTTATAACTCTAAACATATGTGTAGCTTATAATCCTCCACCGCTAAACCTATCCTACACTGATGAGCTTTGCAATAACTTGTCGAAAACTCTTAATTATTGCGTCCATGAAAATGCATTGAACATTGTTATTGGTGACTTTAACTTGTCTCAAACTATGTGGCAACAGTCTTCGGATTCTCGGTCACTTGTCCCAACACCCTCCTCATCACAAGTTGAAAACTGCTTCCTAGACTGTATCAATTATAATAACCTGGAACAGTGTAATGGCGTCACAAACTCACTTGGTCGAACTCTGGACTTGGTCTTAACCAACTCCTCAGATACCATTAAGGTAGACTTATGTACTGCACCACTCACTACAGTAGACAAATTTCACCCCCCACTAGAAATAATCGTTCATGCTATGCCAAAAAAAAACCTTCAGGCAAATTACTCTAAATCTTTCAATTTTTATAAGGCTAACTATGAAGCGATTAACTCTGAACTATCGTTAATTGACTGGCATGATGCCCTTGAGATTAAAGGAGCTACCGATATCAACAAAGTTATAGATAACTTCTACAGCATTTTGCACTCATTATTCCTGCTACACGTTCCAATCAAAACTCGTAAAAACGCTAATTACCCCACATGGTACAGTAAAGCTTTAATAAAATCCTTAAAAGAAAAAGACTCATACTATCGTCAATTTAAGAAATTCGGTAACCCTCGAGACAAATTAACTTATAACTTACTCCGCAATCGCTGTGCTAAATTAACCAGACATTGCTACACTCAGTACAAAAATTTCATTGAAAATAACTTACACAAAAACCCCAAACTATTTTGGAGCTTTATTAAAAACACAAAACAAAATAGTCATCAATTTCCTCATACAATGAAATTTGGTCAACAAGCAGCCTCCGGTGGTCAAAACATCTGTGATCTGTTCTGTGAATACTTCAACTCTGTGTTTAAACCTGCTGCTAGTATAACACCGCCAACTGACGAACAATGTATCGCGAATCATACTCTCTCAACAATTACAATCACATCATTAGAAATTAAAAGAGCATTGGACAAACTGGACGCAAACAAAGGTTCCGGGTCAGACTCTTTGCCACCATACTTCCTTAAACAATGCCGCACTACTTTAGTTAAACCACTTCTGCTAATTTTTAATCTTACATTACAACTAGGGCAATACCCAGCACAATGGAAATTAGCACATGTAGTACCTATTCCGAAATCCGGCTTCTCGTCTGACATTCAGAAATATCGGCCAATATCTATTCTTTGTGCTATTAGTAAGCTCCTAGAAAGCATAGTAGTAAGAAGAATTTACTGGCAGGTTAAACCATTTCTTGCATACGAACAGCATGGTTTCCTTCCCAAAAAATCAACCCTTACTAACTTGGCTATACTTTCAGACGATATAATGTCCACGCTTGATAGAGGTAACGAAGTCCACGCTATTTATACAGACTTTAGCAAGGCGTTTGATGTCGTTGACCATAATATTCTTTTAAATAAGTTAGCCTACTTGGGCATTCACGGTTCCCTACTTAGATGGATAGCCAGCTACCTAAATAACCGCTCTCAATTGGTCGCACTCTGCGGATATAAATCTAAGCAGCTTCCAATCTCTTCCGGTATTGCACAAGGTTCTCATTTAGGACCTCTTTTATTCGCCATTTTTATCAATAATATCCCAGTAGTTATCACCTACTCGAAATCTCTCTTGTACGCTGATGATCTAAAAGTTTATAAAGAAATAAAAAGACCTGAAGATTGTCACCAGCTGCAGACTGACATCAACAGCTTAGCAAACTGGTGTGAGGCGAATAACATGACTCTCAACACATCTAAGTGCTTCCAGATAAATTTCACTCGTAAACGGCATCCAACAGAATGGTCCTACATAATTAATGGCCAAACATTACCGGGTGTTAAAACTGCTCGAGATCTGGGAGTTGTAGTGGACAGTACCTTTAAATTCACCGCTCATATCGAACACCTCGTGAGTAAAGCAAACAAAATTTTAGGTTTTGTCATACGCAAGACAAAGGTATTCCGCAGCACTGCCTGTCTACAACTTCTTTACAATAGTTATGTCCGGTCCGTTCTAGAATATTGTAGCCCTGCCTGGAACCCTGTCTACGCAGTGCACAGTGACCGTATTGAAAGAGTGCAAAAACGTTTCCTGTATCACCTATCTTATTCTCAAAACTTATGCAAATCCCTTCGATCCTATTCAGCTCGGCTTAATCACTTTAGAATGGAATCATTGAAGACTAGGCGTGTTCGCGCAGACCTAATTTTCGTTTTCAAGCTGATGCACGGTATCATTGATTGTCCCGAACTATTACAGAGGATATCTCTAAATGTCCCCAAAGTCTCAGCTAGAGTTATAAGAGATGCTCCGTTTACACTGCCCATATGTAGAACAAACGTTGGAGACCATGCCCCCATTAACCGAATTATGGCTTTATATAATACTTTAAAACATAGCATCGACATTTACCACACTACTATCCACCTACTCAAAATTATCCAACTGTGCTCATGATAAATAAATAATATATATAATTTATATTTAAAAAAAAAAACTAACTCATATCTCATATAGTTCTCATGCCCATGTGACAATTGCTCACACACATTACTTTTAATATATTCAAAATATTTTGTGATCTGTATACCTATTTTATATTTAAGTTATTATTTTTAGTTAGGTAACGCTCTTTAATGTTACACATGCTGTGGCTACATTTTTATTTAGAAGTGCATATGTCCTGTATTTCACTCAAATGTTATCAAATGTGTTAATGTAACTATCTTTTATGTGGTCCTTAAATTAATAAATAAATAAAAAAAAAAAAAAAATATCTTCTACGTCGATACCGAACCAGTGTAGTAGAGGCAGCAGAAACACCTGTATATCCAATAGTGTCGCTGTCATTGTCATGAGAGCGATGACACAAGCTGACATAAGCTCGAAGCCTCCCACGGCGCACGTGGCGCGCGAGCCGGACGCGTGGCCCACCAGCGCCGCCTCCACCACCACCGAGCTGTCAGCGGGTGATAGCAGCGATGCAACGGTTTGTTCCACCCCTAAAGCACCTTCGCTAAGCACAGCGAAAAACGGTCATTTCTCTTGCCTAACCTTGTGAGAGCGCGGGGGCACTATTATTGACAAAGACAAATATATAAAGGGCAATGACCGTTTTTCGCTGTGCCTAGCGACCATGCGTTATTGTTCTTTATACCTACTCTTCCCACTAGAGCTGGACAACCTGGATACTAAAAGCTCCACCAATCACAGCGCCGAATGTATGGTGAACCGCGATATAGTGACGTTTATCTACGTCGGTAAGGAACCCGTGTAGCGGGTGCAGACACAACAATAGTGTCACTGTCATTGTCATGAGAGCGACGACACAAGCTGTCATCACTCGGAGCCCCGGACGGCGCACGTGGCACGAGAGCCGGACGCGTGGCCCACCAGCGCCGCCTCCACCACCACCGAGCTGTCAGCGGCTAGCAGCAGCGATGCCACGGTTAGTGCTGCCTCTTTTGTTCTTCATACTATTTGTAGTGGGCGAGTGACAAACTTTACACATGGACTATGGTTGCCTCAGTGAAAGTATTATACTTATAGCAGCGTCCGCTACACGAGTTCGTAATCGACGTCGAAAAACTCGTTCAATGCGCGTTCCACCTATCACAGCGCCGCATTTGTGGCGAATCGAGCGCGCCGAGGACAAACCCTAGAGCTGGACTAAGACCACTGAAAGGATAAGAAGAAACACCCAATGGTGTCTCTGTCATTGTTATAAGAGCGATGACATAAGCTCGGAGCCTCCCACAGCGCACGTGGCTCGCGAGCCGGACGCGTGGCCCACCAGCGCCGCCTCCACCACCACCGAGCTGTCAGCGGCTAGCAGCAGCGATGCCACGGTTAGTGATACCTTTTAGTATACTCTTCCTAGCGAGCCTGACAAACCGTAGAGCTGGACGGAGACAACTACAAGAAACACCTGAACATCTACGGTGTCTTCTCTTTCTATTGTTCTTCATGCTCTTCGTAGCGAGCCCGTGACAAACTTTAGAGCTGGACTAGGGTTGCTGAAAGGATTAGCAGTGGCCGCTACACCGGTTCGTTATCGACGCCAATAAACTCGTTTAATGCTCGTTCCACCAATCATAGCGCCGTATTTATGGAGAATCACGATATAGTCACGTTTATATCTACGCCGATAACGAATCCGTGTAGCGGCAACAGAAACACCTGTATATCCAATTATGTAAACTAACAGCGCCGTATTTATAGCAACCCGCGATATAGTCACGTTTATATCTTCTACGTCGATACCGAACCAGTGTAGAGGCAGCAGAAACACCTGTATATCCAATAGTGTCGCTGTCATTGTCATGAGAGCGACGACACAAGCTGACATCACTCGGAGCCCCCGACGGCGCACGTGGCACGAGAGCCGGACGCGTGGCCCACCAGCGCCGCCTCCACCACCACCGAGCTGTCAGCGGCTAGCAGCAGCGACTCCACGGTTAGTGATACCTTTTAGTATACTCTTCCTAGCGAGCCTGACAAACCCTAGAGCTGGACTAGATACTAGAGCTCATCCACGACAGAGTTGTCAGCGTCTGACAGCAGCGACGCAACGGTTAGTGCTGCCTCTTTTGTTCTTCATACTATTTGTAGAGAGCTGGTGGGTGACAAGAGCTGATCTAGGGTTGCCGCATACTCTGGATTCCGGTGCTTAACTATAGGGTTTCCGCAGCAGAAACTGTCGCGCTGTCATTGAGTTATGAGAGCCGCCTACAGCCCTCTCCCAGCTCCGCCTCCACCACCACTGAGCTGTCAGAGGCTGACACCAGCGATGCCACGGTTAGTGATATCTCTATTGTTCTTCATACTATTTGTAGTGGGCGAGTGACAAACTTTACAGATGGACTATGGTTGCCTCAGTGAAAGTATTATACTTATAGCAGCGTCCGCTACACGATTTCGTAATCGACGTCGAAAAACTCGTTCAATGCGCGTTCCACCAATCACAGCGCCGCATTTATGGCGAATCGAGCGAGCCGAGGACAAACCCTAGAGCTGGACTAAGACCACTGAAAGGATAAGAAGAAACTCACAATGACTCTCTGTCATTGTTATAAGAGCGATGACATAAGCTCGGAGCCTCCCACAGCGCACGTGGCGCGCGAGCCGGACGCGTGGCCCACCAGCGCCGCCTCCACCACCACCGAGCTGTCAGCGGCTAGCAGCAGCGATGCCACGGTTAGTGCTACCTCTATTTTTCCTCATACTATTTGTAGCGCGCGAGTGACAAACTTTACACATGGACTATGGTTGCCTCAGTGAAAGTATTATACTTATAGCAGCTATCGTTACGCGAGTTCGTAATCGACGTCGAAAAACTCGTTCAATGCGCGTTCCACCAATCACAGCGCCGCATTTGTGGCGAATCGAGCGCGCCGAGGACAAACCCCAGAGCTGGACTGAGACCACTAAAAGATTGTTATGAGATCAATGACATAAACAAGTATATCATACTCGGAGCCTCCGACGGCGCACCACCACAGAGATGTCAGCGTCTGGTAGCAGCGATGCCACGGTTAGTGCTACCTCTATTGTTCTCAATACTCTTTGTAGCGAAGCAGTGACAAGAGCTGAACTAGGTTACTCTTCATAGCATTTCGGTGCAACTAGGGCAGCCGCAGTGAAAGAATTAGCAGAAACACCTTTATACCACTGATAATGTCGTGCTGACATTTGTTTATGCGAGCCGCCTACAACCCCCTCTCCCAGCTCCGGCTCCACAACAGTAGAGTAGAGTGGCTGACAAAGCTGTTTTTTCCATTATGTTCTTGACACCATTAACAAACATTTCCTCCCCCCTCCCCCGCAGTCCATGCCGCGCCGCCGCAGCCACGAGTCCGCCCTGCCCGGCACCCCCCTGCACGGCCGAGCGCCCTGGAAGTCAGCCGACAGCCTGCTGGTGCCAGACTCGGCGTTCGGCACCTCGCTGGCTGACATCATGGAGAGCCCGGCTAATAAGGTTGGTTGGGGGGTACGGAAGAGGCCTTTGTAGGGTTGATCTTTGTCAGTGATATTCCCGTTGGCAAGTGATTATACTTATCACCACGGTGTCAAACACTGGTGTTTTAAGAGTAGGGCATTAATGGGCAGTGAAGTCGAAATCATCCGATTGGTTGGTAGTTAGTTAACTATAAAATTTAAAACTGTATAACTTATGGTGCCATTATGGACACATTAGCAAACAACAATCCTCTGCTGCTTAGTGGAGTAAATGTTTAATAATGGTGGTACGGACTGAACTATTATATTTTTAAGCATTTACTTATTTTCTATTCTAGCACATACATTTTATTTAATTTACATTATTATATTTAAAACATAGCACAATATTTACATTTTCAGAGTGAACCATTCCTAGCTTCTGGTGAGAAAAAGGTACTGAGGTTTTCGAGAAGTTTCCCACGGCCAGTTCCTATGTATTACATAAGTACTATTTTCTCCGTCGAATTTATAAGCATTGTTTTCGCTATACAGAAGCACATAGGGCGTTAGCACCGCAAATCCGTAGTGAGGTATAGGAACTGGCCTTAAGTGTTTGATGTTATAATTGTACAACAATCGTTGTTGTGTTGTTGCCTTCTAGAAATGCTAAATGTATCTTTTTCTTGTCAAACGATAGATATTTATCATAAAACTTAAAGGAAAATCGAAAGCAAAAAGAGGAGATAAACTACATTAAAACTTTAACAAATCTACTTGTGTGTTTCTCAAAATGCGAACAGTAGCTGCGCCATATGAACAAAGCAATGCATCAAAAAATTAGGAAGGAAGAGTCCTCTTCACTCTTCACACATAAAAATAATTAATAATATTTCTACTTGCACGTTCGCATGCGCCCTGTCTACTACAATGCACCCAATGAGTGTCACTCACGCATCCACAAAAAGGCACGGAAGGCATTTGCAAACACTGCCATTATCCATTGACTCCAGCGCACCACAATTCCACATCAGCGTAACATTAGGAACATACTCAATGTATTTCAATGTTGTGTCATCGAGGGTCATGCCGCTAGCTGGTAAACGATTCCCAATGCAAAGTATTAGTTACCAGTTAACCAGCTAATTCGCACCTTTATACTCTGATTACACCTACTGAGACAGTATCCGAGGATCGACCGAGGATACTGTCTCCCCACTCTACTCGGTAAGTGTAATCAAGGAATTAGAGTCATACTGTTTGCACTAGGGGTGGATGTGGATACCTAAGTATATCGTTTGTTAACCAAAACCATCATAAACCTCTAACCCTCCATCCCCTCAGATCCACCTCCGCGAAGACCTTAAGACCCCCGACAGCGGCGACGAGCGGCGCCCGCGCCTCGGCTGGCGCATGGTGCGCAACGTGACCCTGGCTGCTGGGGCCTTCTCGCCCAAGTTGAGGGGAAACGGGCAGGACCCACCGTCTGCGCTGCCGGGCACGCCGCTACCGAGCTTTCAGGTAGTGTTGGCATTTATGGAGAGGTGGTAAGGGAAATATTCCTATAGGATTGGCCATCTTAGCTAATAAAGCCTAAACCAAAACGTATCCGTAAATTGAGTACTGTGATAGCACATAGTTTTTGCTTTGTTGAAATATGCTCGTCCCTTTCAATCTTGTGGAAATTTGCAATTAGTATGTAGTTTTCCTCATTCTCCGCGAAGAGGAAGCAACTAAAAGGACATCTTCTTTTTTTGGTTGCAGTCAAAGCCCGAGAGCAAGAGATCTGACTACAATGATCGGAAGCCATCACTGCCTTTGTACACTAATGAGAAGGAGGAAAATATCGGAGAAACAAACCCGGAGGTGAGCTAAAAAAAAGACAGGACAGGATTTTATCTGCGGTTATCATCATCAGCCTGAAATCTTCCACTGCAGAGTATATATAGGCCTAAGGAGCGCCACAACACTCTGTTCTTGACCTTCCACATACATTTAACTACTACCAGCTATACCTGTCTAAGGTCGTACGTAGGTCCAGCTAGGCTAGCTGTAGTGGCTGTAGCTGAAGATAATGATCGATGCAAGAGTTGCGCAGTATACTTAAATATAAATGCAATCAGGAAACCACAATTAAGTATAATTCATTATCGTCCATTTTGTGAAGCTTGATTCTTAAAAACATGGTAATTTACAGGGTCTAGATCCAGAGTCAATGTTTTTCCGGGACGGAAGAAGACGGATAGACATGGTGCTCGCATTCGAAGAGGAGGACTTTGGGGTCATGACCGAAATAGAAGCACGCAAGAGAGAGTACAGGAGGACTTTTCATGTAAAATATTTAAAATAATCCTAATAATTATAAGTAATCCTATAAATCACTTACTTATAAATAAATAGCTATCTATGATAGGAAAAGATTCAAGCTATGAATATTTAAATCACAGTCACTGGACTATCGATCAGATCATTTTGAAGATTACTATGGTGTTCCACAGGGCAAGTAATTAGGACCACAATTATTTCTAATATTGTCATGCTATGATAATTGTTTCAGGTGCTATTTTTATTCTATTAATGGTTTTATTGCCTTGAGTGCTATCTATACTTTAAATGTATGAATAAATGGGCACATAAATTGATTTAATAGGTTATTCATCACTTTTAATTACTTTACTTATGTTGGGGTCAATTTATGTAAGTAGGTTACTGAATAATTATTAATTTCAGGATAATCTAGTCAAAGAAGGTCTGGAGTTGGAATTAGAGAATAAGTGTTTATCATTTGACGAGAAGACTTGGTTCCTAAAGATACACATACCGTGGAAGACTGAGATGAGGTTAGCCGAAGTCATAGGGATGAAGTTGCCAACAAAGAGATTCATCACAATTTCCGTTAAAGCTTGGGTAAGCAGTCATTTTTAAATCATTCACTACAATTACACTCACCCCTAGGAAAAAAGCAATTATGTGACTCCAAATACTTTGGAATGTCTGAAATTAAAACTGCTGAGAAACCAGCTAAATAATACAGCAGATTGTTTTTTGATGAAGACTAACCCGTCGATATAACGATAAACATACTATTCGAGCCGCTGTTGCTGCGGGAATCAGAGCTACATCGCTAAAGATTAACACACAAATACACAATAACATAACACAAACCACCACCCAACTATACAACCTCTTATTAAAAACAAAAACCTCCTCAGAGTGAAGAGATGCAAGCGGAGAAGGACAAGAAATGGCATTCAAAATGGCGTCGGCGGTGGAAGCAGCTGTATGAGTATGAACACAGCCGCATCGAGCCGGAGCCCTCGTTTTATACTGCTACGGACCAGCGAGGAGTGCGGAGAGAGGAACAGTAAGTACATTACTATCATCTTCAATTGCATCATTATCATCACCATAATCGTCGTCTTCACCATCACAATCAGTCAATTATAGCCCTCGTTCTACAGGTCCACCAACCAGCGCGCCTTGCGGGTCACTATCATCAGTCATTAATGTTTATCAGTCAGTTAAAGTCCATTGCTGGATATGGCTTCTCCGAAGGACACACCATTCAGGAACATTTTGGAGCTCCTTTTTCTGCCCGATTTCCCGGAAAACGACAAACATCTTTAAAATCTGAAGGTCATGTAATGTTTTCTTACAGGTTTTTAGTAAAAGACCGCCATACTCAGTTCTCTCCGGCCCAAAGAAGTTTACTAGTCATGCAGATTCTCCTTAGATGTAAATATGATAATACTGACACGAAGGTAAGCCTTACAGTCAAAACTTCAACCATATACTTAATGCAATATTTACTTCACGATTTCAAACGATAATTCTCATGCATCCATCACTCTGCACCTCCGTTCCTGTAATCTTTACGTAATAATGTAATGTGTAATCGTCCACAGCTAGACATAGGCCTCTGATACTAGTTCAATCAGGCCCTAAAACCCCTATTTGTTCCTCAGATGGGCATCCGTCGTCTCCTGAACGACGGCACGTACACCGCGTGCTTTGCGCTCCACGAGGGGCCTTACGAGACGGACATGAGCGACGGGTCTGTCACTGATCGACGGGTATGTTTGTCTTTGGTGTCATGATGATGATTGTTCTCCTAAACGTGTCGACCACAAATAAAGACAGAGTAGTCAGTCACTTAGATTGCAGTTCACCGGAAGAAAAGTACAGTTGATACCGATACCTCACCATCATCATCATCTCCATAATTTTCAGCTACTGGACACGTCCCTTTAAGTAGCGCCACAACAATCTGTCCGCAACCTTCTTCATCCAGCCACTACTGGTCATCGATTCAACGACCTCATGGGTCTTCTTAGGGGCTATACCACACATCACACTATGTCTGCCAAAACTGCCAGTTATTTACTTGGCTTATTTCTTATTATATTAGTATTCTTTCTCTTTCTCTCACCAGCTCCTATACCTAGAGTGGGCGCGTCCCTGCAAGTGGTACAAGAAGCAGCCGCTGTGGCTCATCCGTCGATACTTCGGGGACAAGATAGCTCTCTACTTCTGCTGGCTCGGATTCTATACCAAGATGCTGTACGCTCCAGCCATTGTTGGGACGCTGTGCTTTTTGTATGGGCTTGCTAGCATGGAGTCTCAGGATAATATTCCCAGGTTTGTACAGGATTTTTAAATAAGTTTAACTGTCTGCTTTAATGTTTCTCTAAGGTACATGATCCTATATACCTCAAGCAATAGAGATGAACTTGCATCGTCACCATCCACCTACCTTGCCTTTTGAGTCTTCCTCATGGAACTTCCACTTCCAGATCCTATTATATTGCAGCAACGTCGGCTTGCAGATTTTAACAGCTTTGTCGGTTAACTCATTTAATAACTATACCTACTTATTAACTCAACTCGATCGCTAAGCATTCCGACTTTAATCGACCAATCAGTCCAGCAGTTATTTCGCACATTTCTACTCATACGCCACTTTATTTACACTATATTAATAAGTCATTTGGTTCCAGCAAAGAGATCTGCGACACAAATGGTCCGGGCAACACGACGCTCTGTCCCCTCTGCGACAAAGCGTGCCAGTACCAGAGCCTGGCCGACTCGTGTCTGTTCGCCAAACTCACGTACCTCTTCGACAACCCCGCTACTGTGTTCTTCGCTATATTTATGAGCTTTTGGGGTGAGTTTTCATAATTGTTTCTTGTATCTTGCAAATCGTATAGTTACCTACCTATTAATAATGCTGCTTTATAGTCATTATGCTCACCATCAACTTTAAATCTGTGTTTTCAGCAACGACATTCTTAGAACTCTGGAAACGTAAGCAGTCAGTCCTAAGATGGGAGTGGGACCTGGGGAGTGTTGATCAGGTATGACATTATTAAACTCTTAAATACCAAATAACCTTACATCGTCATCATCAAAATCCACACATGAGTGTGTCAAGCCACTTTTTCCAAGCATGGCAGGCGGGTTATTACGATCGACTGTATTATTGAGAAATGTTACGATTTAAGAAAACATTGTATCCTAACTTAATATTATAAATGCGAAAGTAACTGTGTCTGTCTGTCTGTCTGTCTGTCTGTTACTCTTTCACGCCAAAACTAGTGAACGGATTTGAATGAAATTTGGTATACATATGGTATAGACCCTGGAAAAGAACATAGGCTACTTTTTATTGCGGAATTCCCACGGGAATTTTTTTTAAAGCGAAGCGAAGCTCGCGGGAGCAGCTATATCCTATAAACAACATACACTCCATGACAAATGGGCTTTTCCGATACGAGGAAAAAACCCTAAAACTTATAAATTTTCAAATGCATTCCCCAGGACGAAGACCCGCGTCCAGAATTCGAAGCGTCAGTGAAGACGTTCCGCACGAACCCGGTGACGCGCGAGAAGGAGCCGTACCTGCCCGCCTGGCAGAAGACCATGCGCTGCGTCGCCACCAGCGGCGCCGTGCTGTTCATGGTCCGTTGTATTTTGTAGTGACTACATCACTACACACATTAACATACGAGTAAATCATCTAAAAACGAACCATAGGTTGCACTCTTGATTATAGCTCTGCATAATTATATTATTTAAACGACTCTTGCCATCTGAAGAGACATACTAGCTAACTTCTTAAGCAATCCAGTCAGAGCGTCCTTAAGAACGGCCACTAAGTACACTTGCACTTGGGGTAAAAGACGCTTCAGCCTGAGGTATTTGCTATAATTTATCTACGCTAGGTAACTATATAGACCTACCAGCGAGGTAGATATGACGATCATAATCAAAACGTGTTCAGTGTCATAGTCAGTTTGTATTTGAAGTAACCACTCACATTAATAGACGAGTAAATCATTAAAAAACGAACCATAGGTTGCGCTCTTGGTTATAGCTCTGTATATAGGTATTATATGTACAAGCTATGTAAATATTGCTGAGTGCCTTAGCAGCAACGTTTTTAGAGTGGCGCATCAACAATTTCCACCATGACAGAGACCTATTTCAAGATATTCTCATTTTCTAGGTATTTGCCGTAATGTCTATGCTAGGTTAATCTAGGAAAAAGAGGGCTATTAGGAGGACTCTACATTCAAGAGTCTTCTAGAAGGAGATTAAAGAGTCATGAAGAAGTTTCTGTGTTTGTAGAATTTTAGCCCTGAAAGCTGGAACTGGTGGATCAATGTGGATACATCCACAGTGGCTTGAGCGATGATTTGATCAAGAGTTGACAATCATCTTAATGAAATCAGTTTAGATCAGCCGTTCAAAAGTACAATATTGTAATGTGTCTTTCAGATCTGCATAGTGATGGGTGCTGTTCTGGGCACCATCATCTACCGGATCTCCATGGTGTCTGTGATCTACGGTGGCTCCGGATTCTTCATCAAGAAGCACGCCAAGATCTTTACCACCATGACCGCTGCCGTCATCAACTTGATCATCATCATGATTCTTACTAGGGTGAGTTCGGTTACTACTGTCATTGAAACAATTCGAATACTTTTATAACTTTATAGTTTTTTTTTATATCAAAACCATTATAAATACCGGCCAAAACTCCTACTCCTCTAATGTAACAGCCACCATTTGCATGTGTTTTTATTGGTCTATATCATGCTCAATTTATAGACTATAGCTATTCTTCGATCATTTTCTAATACCATTCAGGGTTCAGGTTGTAACTATACTATTTTATTCAATAAATTAATCTTATTTTACAGATATACGCAAAAGTAGCGGTCGTGCTGACTAACTTAGAGAATCCGCGGACGCAAACAGAGTATGAAGACTCGTACACGTTCAAGATCTTCTTCTTTGAATTCATGAACTTCTACTCTTCGCTTATTTACATCGCATTCTTTAAAGTAAGTGACAATTTCATTCTAAACAGATAATACTCGTACCTATCTGTAGGGAAATCTGTAAAAATAAGAATCCGTAAAAAAGTCATATGGGTGATTCTTATGGGACCGTATTTTCGACGGCGTCGAGTATATTTCTGTAACTTATTAAGATAAAGACCCCGTTTTTTTTTTCAATACAGTTTAGGTTTATCTCTACCTGTAACAAATCATATTTTTTCAGTATATGTGGTTTTAGTACTGAAAAAAAATATTTGAAGTGCGTTCTTCTGACTTATATGGCGTGTCCGTTTACCAATTTCCGGAACAAAATGTTCTGTATCACATTTCCCTTTTGCTTTATTGATATAAAAATTTTTTTTATCAAAGGAAAATGAGTTTTCCTTTCACAAAAAATATATTTAGTACTTATAAATGAGGAGGAGCTGAGGAGGTTGGACTGGTGATTAAAAATATGGTAAGAGGAAAATCCCCCGGTCACGATGACCTGAGCATCGAGCATCTGCAGCACGCTGGCATCCATCTTCCCAGAGTACTTGCAATGTTCCTTAATTTGTGTATGGCTCACTCTTACCTACCTGATAAGTTGATGTATACATTGGTAATACCGATCATAAAAAACAAGACTGGTGATGTTTCTGACATATCAAACTATAGACCAATTTCACTTGCCACTATTATTGCGAAGGTACTGGACAGTTTGCTTGACAAACACCTGGGCAAGCATCTCAAACTCCATGATGGTCAGTTCGGGTTCAGACCTGGACTATCAACGGAGAGTGCTATTTTCAGCCTCAAGCAAACTGTTCAGTACTACACCGCTAGAAGTACACCCGTTTTCGCATGCTACCTAGACCTATCTAAGGCATTTGATCTGGTTAGCTACGATGTGTTGTGGGATAAACTGGATTGTGTTGCAGACCTACCACCTGAAGTTGCCTCAGTATTTAAGTACTGGTATGGTCACCAAAAGAATAGTGTTAGATGGGCAGGGTCGCTCTCTGGCGAGTATAGGATGGGTTGTGGGGTGAGACAGGGGGGGTTAACCTCCCCAAAATTGTTCAACCTTTACATGAACCAGCTGATCGAGGAGCTCAGCAGTACTAAGGTCGGGTGTCACATAGACGGTCTTTGCATTAACAATATATCGTATGCTGATGACATGGTACTGCTGAGCCCGTCGCTCGGTGCTCTGCGAAGGTTAGTAGGTATGTGTGAGACCTACGCGGAGGCCCATGGGCTTAGGTACAATGTGAAGAAAAGTGAGCTTATGGTGTTCAAGTCAGGCACGAAAACATACACAAATGTGCCTGTTGAGCTTTATGGCACTGCACTTAAAAAAGTCACAAAATTTAAGTACCTGGGCCACTGGGTCTCTGAGGACATGAAGGATCACCATGACATCGAGAGGGAGCGCAGGGCGCTGGCTGTTCGCTGTAACATGTTGGCTCGCAGGTTCGCTCGTTGTAGTGCAGAAGCGAAACGAACGTTATTTAGAGCTTACTGCCAGTCGTTCTACACATGCAGCCTGTGGGTCAACTACACGCAGGGAGTATACAGCGCTCTGCGCGTACAGTACAACAATGCGTTCAGGGTGGTGATGCGGCTGCCACGGCACTGCAGTGCTTCAGGTATGTTCGCGGATGCAATGGTCGATGGCTTCCATGCCATTATTAGGAAACGCTGCGCCTCGTTGCTAGGTCGCATCCGTGGCAGTGGCAACTCCATCCTGTGCACATTGGCCGACCGGTGGGACTCGCCACTGCTGGGGCGCTGGGTCCGTCTGCACGCCAGTAAGGCTAGCACCTGTAAGTAGTCGCGAGTGGCGCACCAGCGGTGGAGAGTTAATCCACTAATTATTATTATTATTATTATATATTTTTAATTACCTACAATTTATGCTGTGTTTGTCTCTGTATATAATTTACTATGTTTGTTTATAATTTTTTATTTTTATGTTGTGTGATTATGAGCCATGCTCGAAATAAATGAATTTGAATTTGAATGAATTTGAATAAATACGAAAGTTTTTTTATAAATAAATAATTAAGGAATGTCCAGCATGTATTACTGATTCATATGTCGTAACATGTTGATGACCATACTTGGTCATGTAGTGGCAATGGTAGTCTGGCTATCCGTTTGCTGGAAGCCAGCTCACCAACGGACCAGCCAGTAGATGGAGGTGCTCCTAGTATGCCTACATCCAGTTGAAAAGAAGGTCAATGTCTGATTCATATGGTCTTGGTTCCGGTACCCTTCTGATTAATATTCCTCCTGTAAAAATTCTGTTTTCTGAGTATGATTCTTCTATACGAGTTTCATGTAATGCTCTTGGGTTACAGATTTATGAATAAAATATACAACACTATAGTGTGAATGTATTATGCACTACTTAAGGTTTTATGCAAAATCCTGATTCATATGCATATGATAAAACACCTCATCCTATACAGGATGTTCCAAAAGTTTACGTCATGCCTTGGAGGGCTGATAGTACAGCTTAGGAGTGACCAGAATATCGCTAAATGACCTTAGTAAAATGTCGATAGTTTTTGAGATATTGACACTTTAATAAATTTTCTGATAATAGCCGCCCAGGTTAGCTTTTTGCATGTCACTGGTACGAAATTCAATATTTTAAGTTTTATTTTAATTTTGCGTAACCTTCTATATTTCTTCTATTGATGATAGTCCAAGAAAATTACGAGCAATGCTGTATATTTAAAACAAAGATGGTTTTCCATGGTGTTTTTTCTTCTGTTTCTGATTCATATGGCAACAAAAAATTGTAACGTCAATAACTCAAAAACTATTTGATAAAAAAGGGTGCCTTTTCCAATTATATGTTATTTGCTATATCTATTTTCATATAAACATATGTTATAGAGCTAAAAATGAAATAAAAAAATGGCCATATAAATCAGACGAAGAATGGAATTTCGAAGAATCACCCATATACAGTGCTCCAAAATTGATAATGCGCATAGAAATCTTTGACAGATCGGTTCTTTTCGATTATGTGACACATGATATTGACTACTATTTCTTTCGAACAAGGTGCAAAATGCAAATGTTTTTTTAAGGCTCTTACGATTTAATGATTCGGGTGTGAAGATCTGCATGTGCATTATTAATTTTGGACAAGTGTACTTACCTTCGAGAATAGAACAGAATTCTACTAATATTATACGATTTTTGTCACCCTGCCACGTAAAAACTTCTTAACAGATTTTTATTAAAGTTATGATATGCAGGATGCTGACACCCTAAATCAACTTATAGGCTACTTTTTATCCCGGAATTCCCAAGGAAAAACTTTTTTTGCTTGCGAGAAACAGCCAGTGATTCATATTGTTTGTTTCTCCCAGGGCCGCTTCTACGACTATCCCGGCGACGACCAGGCCAGGAAGTCCGAGTTCTTCAAACTGAAGGGAGACATCTGTGACCCAGCCGGCTGCCTGTCGGAGCTGTGCATCCAGCTCGCCATCATCATGATCGGCAAGCAGAGCTTCAACAACTTCATGGAGCTGGGTTATCCGTACGTATCCATCTACATCAGCCATTTTTATCTGATCGTCTCGTGGATAAACATTAGAGGTGGACTATGGTTTGTCACCATGGTGAAATAGTGAGAATTATGAAATAACCGTTACAGTGCAATACAATGGACAGTATAAGTATAATCAACTTTTATTTTCTATGAACTTTTGAATGGACCTATCAAGACCTTTCTTTCTATCTTATTAAATATACGTCACTCAATGAGGCTTTGTGAATAGCCCACCCCTTCAAAAGTGTTCCATATCATGCTATTGCACTTTCTCATCCGACGACTATAACACATGTATATATATCACACATTAATTATTTTCTTTTTCTTTTCGTTTTCCTGCTAATTTGAAGGATTTATCATAATTTTTCTTTTGCTCACCCCCCTTCAGAAAGTTCCACAACTGGTGGCGCGCGCGCTCGCACCGCGCTGTGACGCGTGATCTCAGCAAGCCTCACATGGCTTGGGAACAGGACTACCACCTGCAAGACCCTGGGAGGCTGGCTCTGTTCGACGAGTATTTGGAGATGAGTGAGTACTACCATCCATAAAATTATGATACACTATCTATAAACTGCCTATCCTGCCATATTTTATTCCGTAGCTCTCATAATAATAATAATAAATAATAAAAAAATCTTTATTGCGCAAAAGAAATGTTACATAATATTATACAAGGTATTATACTTAAACTATATCTATGCACACGTCTGAATTGAACATTAATCACAAGGAGCAGGGGTCCCCAAACTAGGCTCAGCCCGTATCTTGGGGTACCAAAAATGACTTGACTAAAGTTAATTTATATTAGTAAAACGTAAACAGTGTGTGCCACACAAGAGTGAAATAAAATTTCAAAACAAAACAGAACAAACATAAAATTATCTTAAACAGTCTTCTTGTTATAGGTAGGTATATAAATAAAATCTTTAAATCATATTATAGGATATCCTCAGTACAATTATAATCTAGTTTGAGTAAGCATTCCTTCAACTTAATTTTAGCCTCAGGGACAGAATAGTTCTTAAGATTACAGTATTGTAGCATATTGTTATATACATGAGCTCTGATATATGAGCCAAACCTTTGACCAAAGGCAGTATTCAAAAAAGTTACAGGCATTTTAAAAACGCGTTGTTTGACGAGTTTTTCGTATAGATCGGATGATAATATATTTTTATGGGTGGAAACACAAATCCTAAGAAGAATAAATAGTTGGCGGATAGTAAGAACTTTAGCTTCACTGTAGAGTGTCTGAGTTGGGTATCTATACGGTTTTTTTAACATCGTTTTAAGTACAGATCGTTGCGCTCTTTCTGTGGATATGATTACGGTTTTTGCTGCGCTGCCCCATACTGGGATGCAGTAGGAAGCGATAGATTGACAGATAGCAAAGTAAATTCTTGTAAGAAGTCTGGGTTCAGCTGAATTACGTAGTTTCTTTAAAATACCTGCGGTTTTTCTTAATCGTTTACATAGGCAGTAAATGTGTTCTTTAAAGTTGAGATTTTGATCTATGATCACGCCTAAATACTTTATAGAGGAAGTAATATCGATAGATTTACAGTTAGAGGTTGTTAATTGCGTCAGATCAGAATTACAGATGTGAATTTTTAAGTGATTTGGGGTTGTCGGTTTAGATGCAAGGGTTTTATGAAAACATATGAATTTGGTCTTTTTATGGTTTATGGTTAACAAGTTATTCTGTAGCCAATGGTTGATGGTTATCATGCCTAGTTCGGAGTTTTTATAAGTATCATCAGATTTCTTACCATTAAATATAATCGCTGTATCATCTGCGTAGCAGATGACTTCAGCATTTTGTAACTTAAGTTCATGGATATCGTTCATGTAAAGAAGGAAAAGAGTGGGACCAAGTATGCTCCCTTGGGGGACACCATACAGAACTGGTAAAGCTTTACTTTTCAGTGAACCAATCTTGACCAGTTGTTTTCTATTTGAAAGATAACTGTTAAACCAGTCCAGCGCAGTGCCTCTGATACCTAGGTGGTGTAGCTTTGCCAACAGTATTTTTGGCGAAACGGTATCAAAAGCCTTTGCCAGGTCGAGAAATACACCAATGCAGCTGTTTCCATTGTCTAAATTTGTAGCGATAAGATCTGTCAGAAGAACTACCGCGTCTTCGGTAGATTTGTTGTGTCTGAACCCGAATTGGCGGGGGGATAGGAGATTATGGGATTCTGCAAACTTAACCAATCGTTTGTTGACTATACTCTCAAAAATTTTTGATAGTATGCTGAGTAAAGAAATAGGCCTATAGTTTTCAGGGGCCTGTCGTGGTCCATCTTTATAGATTGGAGTTATTGATGATATTTTCCAGGCTGCCGGGAAAATATCATCAATAACTCCAATCTGTATTAAGTGATTCTATAGGGTCGTGATTAATAGTTGTAAGATCCACAGCATTATTGTTCTTTGTTTTAATATTACAAATATTCTTTATTGAGTGCCAAAGCTTTTTAGGGTTTTTCATGTTAGTTTGAAGTTCATTTTTCTCATATTCAGTTTTTATCTTTCTAATCAAGTGTTTGTAAAAATTTCTATAACGTGTATATGTTAACTTTAAGACTACATTTTCAGGATCTGATTTTTGTTTATAGTGCAACCTGTCACGATGTCGAGCACATCGGAGCAGGCCAGGAGTCATCCATGGTTCTATAACTAATTTGGATTTACTAACTTTTACTGATTTAGAATTACTCGAGATAGATTTATTTAAAATAGAAATGAAATTATTTGCTGCACTATCGGTATCAGTATCATTTAAAACCTGGGCCCAATCAGTACTTTTTAGTTCTTGAATTACAGCATTATAGTCAAGCACATTTACAATACAATACAATACAATACTCTTTATTTGCACCAAAATAGAACATACAAAAAAAAACTTAAAAATAAAAACAGTACAAAAAGGCGGCCTTATTGCTTATAGCAATCTCTACCAGACAACCTTTGGATGGAAGAGAGTTATAAAACTTAAACACTACATACACTAAATAAATAAATACAGCAAGAAAATAAATAAATAAATACATAATATATATTATTATACCTATACTTACATACAATAATACATAATGATATACAGCAATAATATATTCAACTAAGGCAGTGAATTTAGGTAGTGCCTCTTAACCCTTTCTTTGAAGAAAGCTGCAGAAGGTGCACGTCTTATGTCCTCAGGAAGAGCATTCCAGAGCAGTACAGCTGTCACTGTGAAGGAATCGCCGTAAAAATCGGTTTTGTGCGGTGGAACTTCCAGTCGCAAGTTCTGTGCAGACCGAAGTGTGCGGTCATGCGAACAGTGCCGGAACTTAAAACGCTCTTTTAGGTAGGAAGGAGATGCTGGGTTAAACAGTATGTTGTAAAGTAGTGATAGTATATGGGTATTCCGTCGAAGGCGAATAGGAAGCCACTTGAGTTTAGTGCGAAAATGGGAGATATGGTCATATTTACGTAAACCAAATATAAACCGTATGCAGAAGTTTTCGTATGCACATTTCGGAATTTATCTGGTCTTTTCTTAATAGGATTTGTACCTAGGCCAGCTATTATAATTTTGTGATCGGTGATGTCTGCGTCACACACTATACCAACAACAGGTAGTATGGTTTTCACTGATATGTGATCTAAACAAGCGTTAAGGCGGGTTGGCTTCGTTATGGCTTGTTCGAAACTGTGTTCCGTAAACAGACATAGGTATTCTTCAGCCTCAGGTGATAAAATATCGATATTAATATCGCCTATAACCATTATACAATTTTTGTCTTTATGCAATGTGAGATTTTCATCAAGTGAGTACATAAAATTGACAGTATTTCTAAAGGACGGAGAAATGCCAAAGATTGTTACAACATTCGGGATATCAATAATTAAGCAGCATGATTCAACTAGGGTTGGTTCGGTGACTAAAGCGCTCCACGAATTGTTCACGTAAGCCACTACACCGCCGTTTTGGTTTATATTTCTTTTTGTATGGTACATACTATACCCTGGTATACTATCAATGTTACAGGAATCATCTAATCTGCATTCCGTCAGAACAATCACATCAAATATAATATTAAGTCGTCGTATGTATACAAGAAACTCGTCAAAATTCTTACTTATACTACGAATGTTCATTGAGATAACCTTAAATCTAAAATTAGGCGGAATTAAATCTAGGCATTTCTCCGGATTGTTTATCGTGTAACATGGTATTTCCAAAATAGAGTCAATATTGACTGATAAGTCTATGTTATTCATTATGAGATCTACAAGTGGTTAAATCATAAGTTAATGCTACAGAATTACAGGAGAAACAATAAAAGAGATGAGCATAAATCAGTTTGTTAAAAAACGGCAAATAACATGTAATATAGACCGGAGATGCACATTTACTATTTGTAAGGCTAATACTATAGTACAAAACAAAATATATAGTTATATGCATGAAGAACGTGTACGTTAGAGTATACTGAGATCTTATAAGTTTTAACAATATCTTAAGGAGATAAAAACTGTGCATTTTAGCATATTGTTTGACATTAACAAATACAAATTGTTTTAAAGTTAACATAAGGATTGAGTTAAGGATTTTTACGATTTTTATAGTTAATGTTATTAAGTTGATACAGTGAAGGAAGTTACATCGATTCATATACAAAATACCTAATGTTAATATGTATGGCGCACTCATTGTAATAAATTTATGTTCGCAAATTAGTAAATTAGGTAGGAAAGGATATTGTCGTAAGTATATTTCGGTATTATGAGTGAGTGTGTAATATTTTTATTTATTTATTTATTTATTTATTTCCCACTTATAACTATCATTACAGGCTTAACCTAATGCGATAGAAAAGCATACTTAACCAATTAACTTACATACCTATTTAGACTTTGACATATTATCACTGCTTACATAACATACCGTGTACAATGCTGTTCTTGTGAATTCACTAAGAGAACAGGAAAACAGGTCAATGTGTTCCGCTATAATGTTGAGCGTGTGCAGAGCGCGCGTGAGCGGCGCCCGGCCCAGCAGGTGGGTGCGCGCGGCCGCTCCACGTACCTGTCCGGTACATTCATACCTATCCTGCTTAACACTTCAGAATTACTCAATTTGCCATTCATAATTTTAAAAATGTAACAAAGTAACGTTACTTCCCTTCTAACTCTCAATTCGTTATACCCCACCATACCCAGTATGAATTGAGTCGGATACATTAATGGGTAGAATGGATATACCCCATATTGCCTCAAGTATAAAAATCTAATGAATTTATTTTGAATGCGCTCCAGCATGAGATGATATTTCATTTCATGTGGAGCCCAGATGACTGCATTAAATTCTAAATTACTCCTCACCAAAGCGTTATACAAGGCTACTATCGCGTTAATATTTATAAATCCTTGGACTTGGCGAAGCACAAAACCTATATGGGTGGATTTCAACAAGTCCTAAAAAATCTTCATTTCCGTGGACTTTTTTATCTCAAGGTTTTTTATATTAGAAAAACGCTTTTATTAAAGTTTTTGTTAATGTTAGTGTTTTTACTAAATGGGTAGCAGATAAGTTAAAAACTGAATGAGATACGGATGATTAAAAATTTCGTGCCACGGCGATGAAACATGCGTTCACGGCAATGAAACAAGCGTCCACGGCAATGAAACAAAGGCCCACGGCAATGAAACAAACTTCCACGGCAATGAAAGAACTGTATACAATGGAAATGAAAGAATCAATCCACTGCAATTTTTTAAAAAGACTGTGTGGGAAACGCAAACTTAGACAGGTATGTATGGCAGAAATATTTGGATAGATATTGGAACGAAAGAAAGAACGACAGTATGTATGAAAAAATAAGAATATAGTATGGAATTCTCTAAGAAGCATTGTGAGGTCCGTATTGCGACGTATAAAACAAAATGTTTCATTTCACACTAATAACGTTCACAACATATGATAAACCTTACCTATAACATCTATATTTTCATAAGGTATAATATCCAATTCGTATACTGTTCATTTTATGTAAAATTCATAAAATATACTATAATATGACATAATCAGTGCTGAATTACACAACACCGGCAAAACACCTAGCACCAAAATTTAAAGATAGGTGCGGTTAGGTGCACATGTTGGTCAGCTAAGCGTCTCCCTACATAGCGCCAATAATAATAACGCAGTCAAAACTCCTTGCACCAAAACCTAAACATAGAGCGTCTCCCCATGTAGCCCCGCTTCGCTTTTGATGAACATGTGCACTTAACCGCTCCTCCTCGCTTTTCTCGTCATCGCACCTATCTTTGGGTTGTGGTGCTAGAGGTTTTGATGGTGTTGTGTAATTTAACAGATTATGTGATATGATAGAATATTTTATGAACTTTATGCTAAATCATAGTATATTTTAATTGGTATAATAATATGAAATGTACATGTTATCATCATTAGCCTATAATCATCCAATGCTGGACATAGGCCTCTCCCAAGGAGCGCCACAACACTCGGTCCTCGGTCCTCCGAATCCAGCCACTACCGGCTACCTGCCTAAGCTTGCATATTTTGACAGCTATGTTGGTAACCTTAGTCCTCTGACGTATAACCTCTTTTCTGATACCATCCATTAGAGAAACCCTAGCCCATAGCTCTCTCCATAGCACGCTGAGTGACTTTAAATCGGTGGACCAGTCCCACCATCAGTGTCACGTATATGCACCATATGTCATAACTGGCAGGGCGCAATGGTTGAAGACTGTTGGATGCGCCTTTCAGCCTTCTTGTCGAAGTTGCTTCTGCCTAGCCGAATAGTCTGCCTCAGGTAGTCTATTATATATTATTGCACAACTTCGATAGTTGTCTCACGAGCAATCACCGGCTCCGGTTTTATGTGAACATTCTACATGACTTTTGTCTTGCCCAAGTTCATACGGAGGCCTACATGGTGCAAGCAGCATTAAGGCCACTTAGCATCCAGCTCAGTTCATGCAGAGATGTTTGTTATATTATATTCTATTCTACTATCTGTGGGAGGTGTAAGTACCTGCACCTGGCTCTCTCGAATGGGATCTTTGTGCAATGTGCATATCCCCAAGGTCTAAGCTGCCTTTCTAAGCTTGGACTATTTCCCACCACGCTGGTCCACAGCGGGTTGGTGGGTTCACATATTATCTAGATGTGCTAAATCTATAGGTAGATATCCAGGATGTTTTCCTTCACCGTAAGAGTGATGGTATACATTGTATTTAAATTCAAAGGAACACATTGGTACATGTCAGTGCCGGAATTTGCACCCGCATCATTGGCGTGGGAAGCGGGCGCTTACCCGACTGAGCTACAACCGATCTTATTTATACATTACGTTCATTATAATTATGTTATGATTGTTATTATTAATGTAATATTATATATTTCGTTTTTATACATCGCGATACGCACCCGTTTTAACGCACTGCAAAAAGAGGTAATTTGACTAGTCCTGTAGGTAATGTCAGTGATCGGTATTACCTGTATTACAGGTAAAAGATGGTAAAGATATGTTACTTTGCCTAATCATACATACCACGGCGATGAAAACATAAGTCACGGAAATGAATAACCTGGCCACGGAAATGAATAACCTAACCACGGAAATGAATACAAATTATTTAACAAGACATGGCAATGAAATTTTTTTCATTGCCGTGGCTTTTTTTTCATTGCCATAGCAAATATTGGCCACGGAAGCCACGGAAATGAAAGCATGGCGATGAAAACCAAGGCATTAAATATAAATAACTAAAAAAGTATTAACTATTCGAAGAAATAAACACTTTATAAGGTAAATATGTTCAAAAAGCTTTCTTTTGAATGCTTATTCTAGAAGACAAACTTAATTTTATAGAAGTTATATCTATCCACGGCAATGAAAGAAAAATTGTCCAGTCCCCAAAAATTTTACTGATTTTCACTATTGCGCAAAAACGCGGGCACCAATGAACCTCCTGCCACGTCTAGCAGTTAGGCGACACTTGTAAGAAACGATTAGCGCACTCAGAGGGGCACCCAAGTTCATAGGTAAAACAATATCCTTCATCATGTTTAGGACACGGCGATGAACAGAAGTTCTGGGACACATGAATTTTCACTTACCGTTCGTTATATTCTTTATATATTTCAATAAATGTATTCCGTGACAATACTTTAACTATTAATGTATCAAATGAAACTAAGTTTAACTATCAATACTCAATATTTTTTCATCAATGAAGAATAATACAAAACGTGGTTACGTGAGGACAGACACGGCAATGAAAGATTTGGAGGTTTAATATTTTATTTAAAAATATCCATTAATCCTATTAATACAGTATTTAGTGCTACACATAGATAACTATTTCACTTAACCGGAAAAAAATATTAGAAAAATATAACTTGGTTTTTTAGTACCGATTTCATTGATGCCACGCAATTTTTGGCCGCGGGAAATTCACCCATATGGTCTATACTATAGATTATGAGAAGAGTAGGGTAAGTTTTAGTGGTCACAAGAAGCTTAATAATAGTTAGTATACAATACATAATATACATAATATACAATACATAATCTTTGTTGCTAATACAAGAAAAAAATACACACATATTTCCCTCAGTGCTAAAAAAGGCTATTGGTGCCATTGGTGCCTTCAAAGATTGCTTGTAAGTGAGTGAGTAGGCGAAGAGTGATTCATACCTCCTTCCCCAACAATAATTAAATTGGTACTTAGTAACCTGTAGCTAGACAAGACTACTAACGCAGAGGCAGACTAGCTCATAAAACTATGTAGTGTTTTCTCTTAGGTTTCTCAATCCCGCGTGTATAAGAGGAGGTTGGTGGTCTGGGCTCCTTCCAATTAAACCTCACGAATATTGGCGGACCATTTAATTTTACAAAGTGTTAAGAAAAACTTTGTTCATAACTACCATCAAAACATCCCTAAAACCTTCTAATTTTTTCCTTCCACAGTCCTCCAATACGGCTTCGTGACCCTCTTCGTGGCAGCCTTCCCTCTGGCCCCGCTGTTCGCCCTACTCAACAACATCGCGGAGATCCGCCTCGACGCGTACAAGATGGTGACGCAGGCACGCCGCCCGCTGGCCGAGAGGGTCGAGGATATTGGCGCTTGGTTAGTGTTCAGTTTTAAATAGGTATCAATAGATATCACTGTTCCGGAATCTATATCTCAGAATTGGGATTTCTTCTTTGTTTACCATCTTTCTTCTTATACAAATAAACATTGCTTCTACTACCAGCGATCCAGGCAACAAAGGCAACTCCACACCTTTTCAGATAATATGACACACACATAGCCTGTAAATAGTCCACTGCAGGATATATAGACCTCATGATTGGAGGGTTACTCATAGTCTCCATTGGCAGGTGTGGTGGAGATATAACATAACATTGAACACGCAGGACCCGAGAACAAAATAATATACGTCTTTAGACGTTTTCCTCTGCTTATTTCTTCTACATTCAAAGATCCTGCGTAGTGTCCTTAATTTTCATTGTTTTAATGTTTTCATGATATCCTCACAGGTACGGCATACTAAGGGGGATTACTTACGCCGCTGTCGTATCAAATGTAAGCAAATATTACTTTTTTTTAAATGGCAAATATTCAACTATGTGTCATCGCTCTAATGGCCATTTCTGTTTCAGGCGTTTGTGATAGCCTACACCAGTGACTTCATCCCGCGCATGGTGTATAAATACGTGTATTCCCCGGACAACACCCTCACCGGGTATATTGACCATTCGCTGTCATGTGAGTACCAAACACACAAACACACACATTCAGCTTGTGAGAGTAAAAATTAAGGCCTAGTTCCACCATAGTCAATAGGGTGTTAATTATCTAACATAGTAAAGTGAAACTAGGGCTAACGCTACAAGTGCTACATACAAGCCATTACCTCCAGTATCTCTTGAATCTCATTTTAATGTAGCTCTGCAATTTTTACCTTTTTATGCATGTATGCAATAAAGCTTTTATAAATAAATAAATCGTTTCGATTATTTACTAATTCTAAACCCCTTTCCAGTATTCAACACATCGGACTACCGCTCGGAGTGGGGCGCGGACACGGAGGAGGACCCGCCCACGTGCGCGTACCGCGGGTACCGGAACCCGCCCGGCCACGGGGACCCGTACGGGCTGTCCCCCCACTACTGGCATGTGTTCGCCGCGAGACTCGCTTTTGTTGTTGTTTTTGAGGTGAGGATATTATGTAGAGACTAGCAGTTGCCGCGAGCTTCGCTTTGCCTTAAAAAGTTTTTCCGTGAGAATTTGGCGATAAAAAGTAGCCTATATGTTAATCGAGAGTGTCAGCTAACTTCATACCAAATTTCATTAAAATGGGATCAGCCGTTTTGGCCACGGGGACCCGTACGGGCTGTCCCCCCACTACTGGCATGTGTTCGCCGCGAGACTCGATTTTGTTGTCGTTTTTGAGGTGAGGATATTATGTAGAGACTAGCAGTTGCCGATAATAAAAGTTTTCCCGTGGAAATTTGGCGATAAAAAGTAGCCTATATGTTAATCAAGGGTGTCAGCTAATTCCGTACCAAATTTCATTAAAATCTGTTCAGCCGTTAAAACATTAGTGGGATACGTCTTGATGGAGCTTCAGACGCTTACGGTAAAACGAATTGTGACTTATCAAACCCGTACAAATGTAACCAGAAAGTTGGTAACTGACGCTTGCGTGTTACCTCGGCCATAGACTAATATTAGTATATTAAAGTATATTAATATTAGTCTAAGCCTCGGAGTGGGGCGCGGACACGGAGGAGGACCCGCCCACGTGCGCGTACCGCGGGTACCGGAACCCGCCCGGCCACGGGGACCCGTACGGACTGTCCCCCCACTACTGGCATGTGTTCGCCGCGAGGCTCGCTTTTGTTGTGTTTTTTGCGGTGAGGATATGGAGACACTATAATAGCTGTTCCCGCGAGCTTCGCTTAGCCTTAAAAAGTTTTCCCGTGGGAATTTAGCGGTAAAAATTAGGCTTTATGATAATCCAGGGTGTCAGCTAATTGCATATTAAATTTCATTAAAATCGGTTCAGCCGTTAAAATATTAGTGGGATACGTCTGGATGGAGCTTCAAGCGTAATTTTTACGGTAATACGACTTGTGGGTTATCAAATACGTACAGATGTAACCTGAAAAGTGGGTGATTGACGCTTGCGTGTCACCTCTGAAGTCTACACCTTCGGAGATTATAATCCTGAGCATATGCATTTTATCTTTAGGTACTTAGTACTTTTATTTACTGTCCCAAACCAATTCAAGATTCCCCCTCAAATCCCCAGCACGTGGTATTCGGCCTAACCGGGCTGATGCAACTCTTCATCCCGGACATACCAACTGAACTACGCACTCAGATGCAAAGAGAAGTCCTCTTGGCCAAAGAGGCTAAGTACGAGCACGGAAGAAGGAGGCTGAGCACGGAATACCGACAGCTGCTGACGCAGAAGAGCGACAGTGGCATCGGTGAGTCGGCCATTTTGTTTTAGCGCGCCATTTTGGTTAGTCGGCCATTTTGTCTGCGTGGATAGTTCGTTGACATTTGACAGTTAGAGCCCTATACAGGAGGGGGTCGATAAAATGGAAAAGGGTCAGTCAGGACATTTTTTTTAAATTAGTGTCATTAAATTAAACATTAGATAAACACAATTAAATTGAGGTGAAGCTACCAACGGTGTTAGATTCTTTCGATACATGTCAGCAAGATTTAATCTCAGAAGTAAAGGTTACAATCTTACCAATGTAACAATAATTCACCCTTTGGAATTCTTAATAAATACCTTACATTACATAGGTACATCTTATATTAAATTCGTCAATAAGTCCTAATACTCACTATTTTTTCAATCTGATCCAGGAAATTATAGCATAAGTATTAACCAGCGAGGTGCCAACTGTTATTTCAACTTGGTACCTACTTAATACTATACTTTCTCACTCTATTTTTACTATTTCCTCAACTGTTTCTCAATTCCTTATTTCATCCACGACGATTTTTTATAGACTTTATCAACATTTTGTCTTTCTTTTTATGTCCTAACACACTATCCAGATTGAAGTTTTCAAGTAATTTATCCAGTTCTTTACAAACTATTCGTGTATTGTCTTGTACTGTAATAATGTTGGTGTTGTGATTGTCTTTTGCTTGAACTTTCAACTATTCTTTCTTGTTACTAAAGGCAATACGAACCGATAAAACATAGTAAAACATGATATCGGTGAACACCTGATCAATTTCCAAGCAATAACACTTTGTGAATTACCAAAACTAACACAAAACTATTATGGTCGTCTTCAATATTTCATCCACACACAAACCATTAACATTTGGGTGAAAAATCTGATAATATAAAGGGAAAATCACATTTAATATGTAGACTTTGTTTGTCGTTTCGTTGTCATCGTTGTTTAACAACATAACGGTAAGTAGGGTAACGTAACGTACCTAGGGACATTTTCGACTACCCCAACTTTGAATGAAGCTATCGCAGCGTACAACTAAGATATTAATGTGAAATTTTCTTTATTCGGTAGGATATATAATCTATTATCACAAGTATTTATGCTAAAGCTTTAGTGTGGCCAGTTTTTATTAAATTAAGATAAAAGTAAAAATGATTGTTTTGACCCAAGGTACGTTACACGTTTGTACCTTGGGACACTGTTTCCTATAGCTTTGTAGTATGGAAAATGCAAACTTCTAAATAACGCCTTATATCTCTGTTCTTATTGATTTACTGCATCTCTCTTCTGTCTAGTTTCACTCTGGCACTAATAAGAACAGAGATATAAGGCGTTATTTAGATGTTTGCATTTTCCATAGTACAAATCCATAGGAAACAGTGTCCCAAGGTACAAATTTAATCGTGTCCCAAGGTACAAAAAAGCAATATTTAACCAAAATTTAAATATGTTTATTTTTAATTAATAGGAATCTTTCAGATAATTGCCATGTCATAAAATTAAATAACTGAAAAGTTATACGTGACATCCATGTCTTTATTTTGAGCATGCCTCAATGAGATAAAGCAACACAAAAAACTATACAAAAGCTACTTTTGACTCCAAAAAACTTCATATTGTCTTCACCACACACTCGATGCTGGTATGATCACGAGACTCACTAGTTTTGCCAAGCGAGTAAAATACTATGCCTAGGGTAGAATTTTTATGTGTTTCTTTAGCCGGTTTTTAAAATACAATCAATGTCCCGAGGTACAAGCGTCCCAAGGTACGTTACGTTACCCTATCTATATTCTTCAGTATCCATCAAATTCTGTAGAGGGTAGAGGAATATTGAGGCGACCAAAATTCCTCTCAGACATTAGGTACTTTTTTAACAGCTGTACTGTATTACTAGTTAGGTGGTACCATCCTTGGCGTTAGCTGATTAAATGAATAGCCAAGTGAAGCTTTCTAAGCTGTCGAATTACATATTGTGTCCATTTGAATATCATTAATATGTATGGTCTGAAGATGATAATGAATATAGTAAATCAGTTTAAGATTCTTAGAGCTCATTCACACGAAGACGAATCGTGTTTTTTCACGATTCGTTATTTTTTTTGACGGGAGCAATGCTTTTTATATACCCATGTTCACACGCTTCACGAATCGTGAAAAAAGACGTAGACGGATACGTCGGTCACTACGGTCATTAGAATGACGATTCGTTAAAAATCTATTTCTATTCGATAAAAATTCGTTGAAAAAACACGATTCCGTATTCAATGTGAACATATCCGTCATATCCGTCAAGGCGAATCGTGTTTTATACCGAATCGTCAAAGACGTATCCCGTGTGAATGCGCCCTTACTCCTATTTAAAATTTCCTTGAATGAATTTGACAGTTTGTCAAACCATTACAATCGAACCCAAAATTTTACCAATACCTACTGCACAGAAGACAGAACACCCTGAAATTTAACATCTTCTCTGCCCTCAGGTACCCCATTCTCCTCTTCGGAAAGACCTGTAGGCGCCTGGCTGCGAAGAACATCGAGGGCATCAGATGGATTGGACGCCCACGTGGCTGTTTCGCAAAGGCCTTCGTCACCGCACAAGCGTTTATGAAAAAAAACTAACCATAGACAAACTGCACAAGAGTTTATGAAGAAAAAACTAACCATAGACAAATGAGAAATGGCGTCCATTATCAGTGCCGACTTCTTGCCTATTACCGAAGCGGGAAAATAAATGTTGAGTACTTTTTAAGTCATAGTTTTGTAAATATGTAGACGACTACACTTTTAGTCATAGTAATTTAAGTAATCAATTAATTGGGAGCTTTCATCGACACAAACATGACAAAGAATGGTAGACGATAAAAATAAAGTATTGCATTTACAAAAAGTTTGAGTACGTACGAACCTACTATCGATTTGAGATAAGTAATAATTATATACTTAAGTAATATATATGGGACCCTTTCTACTGGACCAGTGATCTCAGACAGTTAACTAAGTACAGTCCAACTACATATAAAGCAGTGGCGGATTTACCTATAGGCCAAAAAGGCCAGTGCCTAGGGCGGCACATTGAGAGGGGCGGCAAATTTGGCATATAAGTAGTTTTTTATAATTAATTATACGTGTATCATCTGTACCATCCATGTATAAATTACTATTATAAAATACGAAAACGATTAATAAACGCCTTGTAATAATATTTCGATAAAACCGGATCATGGATCATTACAGTCATACATATCTATCTTTGCTACTGCGAAAACAGAATTTGGAGCATATTATTATTTATCCAAACTTGGATAGCACTTCGCATTGCACACCGCTGCCCCCCTACTCTTGAAAGGCAATGTATTGCGTCTGTCTTGCGTTGGCAACATTTAGATTTTGGCCAAAAAAGTATTTTTTGGCGTTTTTGTAAAATAACTTCTAAATTGTATGCATTATATTCTTGTTTCTAGGTTCTTAAAATAGGCATTACCTAGCCCGTAACATAAGTATTTTTAGTCTTTATTGTAAAAACGCTTTTGAAGGGAAGTTATGATTTTTTTAATGTTGACAACGAAAGACAGACGCAATACATTGCCTTTCAAGAGTAGGGGGGCTGAACGAATGAACCGATTTCAATTTAGTTTTTTTTAAATGACATGTGTTCTACGGGAGAGTGTTCTTAGACAATAAGATTGCTGAAAATCGATTTTTAAAAGTTAAGGTGCAGGACTTTTGCCGATTTATTCCAAACGCAGCCATACTTTGAACCGTGGAACCATTCACCTTGATGGCCACTTAATCTTCTACCTCGCTTGGGTTGACTCAGGGCGCTAGAACCGACCGTGCGTGTAAAAACGTAAAATTAGTAAAAAAGTGCAAATATCCGGATTTTTGAATTTTCGGAATTACCCACATATCGGTAATTAAGAAATTAGTTAAGTTACTTAACGGATTGTTTTTTCATCCAAAAGATTGTCGTTTTTGTTCACTACATTCGGAGTTTAAAAACCCTAGCTTAATTTTTTTTGTATTTTCCGGAATAAACAAACCAGGGTAATTCCGAATTTTGGAACATTTTACTATGAAATTCTGTGGATCGGGTAATTCCGAATTATAAATATCATATAAATGTGTTTAAGTACTTCTAGGCAGTTCTAGGCAATATTGCGAAATAAGTTTTTGCGAGGTTATAGGTGATCGAAAAATACATATGATCCTTTAGCTTAAATTATCTAAAACTCATTTTAAATGTTTTTCGGAACAACCCGCATTCTCTCGGAATTACCCTGGTGCAAAGAAAAAAATATGAGCTTTTGAAACTAAAATATTTACGAATTCCGTGGTTATTTAGAGAAGTCTGTTAAACAGACTTTTAGGTAGTATATTCAAGTATACAAAGCGCCCTTACATGAATCAAAATTACCCAACCAGTGCTCATAAATTGACAAAATACGAACATGTATCCAACTCACCCAAAAACCTTTCGGAATAACCCACCTGCACCTTACAGATGTTTTAAGCTTTTAAGTCTTTTTACGGGTTTTTTATTTGCCTGTCAAATTAAACTTTTTAGGTTAACATTAAACTCTTTAGTAGATAGCGGGTTGCAAAAATAGTCTAATTAAATGACAGAAATATGATTAAGTTCACAATCGTACTATAATAACGGAATTAAACTAACGTATTGAATTTCAAAAGTCAGTAGGGGCGGCAAAATATTAATGGCCTACGGGCGGCAAATTTGTAAATCCGCCACTGATATAAAGTCCTGACAATAAAGAGTGCGATTTTGCTAAGACTTTTTATCATTGTCAGTTATTTACTTACATTTAAATTCATTGTCAAAATAAAATGCCGATTGATAATGGCTTTTTAATTTAACGGAATTGTCCTCAAAGATAATAAATCAATTAAATACGGTCTTAAGCAATAACCACTTCCGTTTTCAGGACTTTATAGTTTTACTGTAGTGGCGGTTTTATGAGCAATGCCGTGGGCAGGGAGCTGTAGGCTACAGCCTGTAGCGTTCCTTGGCAGAAACCTAAATCTAGAAATCCTACATTATACGTGAATGGAAGATAGGCCATAAAATTCGAAAATTTGAGTGTGCCATATTGTGACATGATTTGTACCGGTCAGAAACTGAATGCCTAGCACGGAGTGAAAGAGCTCACGCCGAGACGTGACAAGGCGCGCTCGCAAACATCGCGCGACTTCTAGAGCGAGTGCGGCGGAAAACAGAGTTTTGTTACGTCTTGCACCCTGTGCTAGGCCTTCAAAAGAGAGACAGTAGGTGTGCTGTTTGTTGTTATAAATATAAAGATTCGTAAACTGGTAGGGTTTACAATTACTTATAACAATCATGTTATAGGCTCAGTTATTTATACTTGCTTCAATGTGGGTCCAAAGAAATTTTAACGTTTAAGATAACATAGAATTAAGTATTAACTGTATTTTTTTTAACTTATTTACCTACGCAGATTTTAGGGGAAAAATTAAAATTTTGTATGTGATAATAAAAAAACAGGTTTGCCCAAATCATACAGTAAAATTTTAAACATTCTTACTTTAGTACCTAACCCAATTTAAATTGTGACTTCAAATTTGTTACAATACCTACTTAATTGTTTTAGAATCTCTTAAAAAGTTAATTATCAAGAATTTGTGAATTAAGAGTGGTAGTTGGTATAAAAAATAATGTAATATGTAAGTATTTAAAACATTAGGTTATGTTATGTTTATTTTCTATGTCCAAATATCAATGTGATATTAGATAATTAAATTATATTAATTGTGATAATGGCAGATTTGTGCACTAATAATTAAAACTTAGTAAGTAAGACAGGTTGTATAAATCTCAAAATTTGTTGATGGATGTCGTTATTATAATACTCTTAATAGTTTAAATAATTAAAATAATAATAATACGGCGCCCAATAATTTGTTTTATTTGCATTTCTGTTGACTACTACAGGATGGTGTAGTGTTTAGTGACTTACTGCTTACTGCTATGCCGAAAGTCCCAGGTTTGATCCCCGGCCGAGCTGTACCGGTGTCTTGTCTGTGGAATTTTTGTGTTGTGTGATATCTCCATCCCGCCTGCTAAGAGTGGAGATTATGATGACTGTAACCCTCCAGTCTTGGAGGGGGCTCACATTATGCTGCAGTTTCAGTCTCATCCTTAAAAAACATCCGACTACAAATCGCAAACTATCATTTTCCATTTATAGTCGTCGAAATATAATAGGCCCGTTTGGACAGCTCGAAAATGTATGGGATGACAGCTGGTATCAAATCTAAATCATAAGAAATCTAAACAATAAGTAACTTTTGGTGCTTCAATAGTTCTTTTTTCTTTCAGCCGTTAAATATAAGCCAGATTATGTCTCTTTTTATGTATTTAATCAAGTAAATCTAGAGTACCTACTTAAATAGAAAATTTGTGTAGCTGCTGTCCAAACGGGCCTATTATATTTCGACGACTGTAGCTGTAGACCTCAAACATACGCGACGTTTCGAGGGTCCGTTAAAAAATGTTAAGGTAACTAAACTATACTTACTTCAGTAAGAGAGAATAGGGAATATGCAAGAGGTTCAAATAAAGGTCAAATATTATTTATAATAAACTTTGTTGTTTCAGAACTACGACTCTATCATTATTTTTGATTATAATTTATTTTTGAGCAAGTAAATGAAGTTGAAAAGTACAAAAAAACTTTGGTAGATTCTAACTTCCGAGAAACGTCACCCATTTTCTTAGGGCGGATGTGACGTCATAATTCTTTATATATCAATCTCAGAATAATAACTTCTTTGCGTTTGCGTATAGTTAAATAAATGTCAAGTGTAAACAAAGAAATGTTAATGTCACCGAGTATTTGTGATGCTCGTTGTGATCAGATACGATGGATCACATAAAAATTCTTCCAATACGAGTAGATCCTAGCGTCCTATAACCTCTCCACTTCTTGTTTGATATATGCTTGTTTGTTTGCAAAGTTTAGGACTTTTTATATTTTTTGTTGGTAGTGTATGGGCTGCCACTAGTTGTTCTATTGTAATGAGGCGTAAACAGCCATTCGCTAGTCAACGAGCCACTCAAATATGCTCCATATTGCAACACAATAAAATTAAATTTGTATTGTAAGTATTATGACATGAACATGACACAAGTTGCTCTTTCTACTTTTAGGTTATAATGGCAGTCGTTAGTATATTTCAAAAGTTGTTATTTTTTTCTAAATTAAGTTATGGAAGAATTATCGTAATCAGAAGAACTGGACACATTAAATTTATTACGCAGTATGAACGAGTAAACTGTGGCCAGCTGCGGAAAAGGACAGCAAAGACTATTGAAAAGTCGAGAGCCGTGTGCCCAAATATTAGGGAATATGCATATATTTTTATACTCTTATTCGATAGTTAGATAAGGGGGTTTAGACCTTTGAGATATGCACAATGGTTCCATTCAAGAGAGCCAGGTGCAGGTTCTTACACCCCCACAGATAATAGAATAGAATGACCCACTAACCCTAGTCTCTCTTACTGAGAACCAAAGTTACAGTAAGTACTTACATACAATACAAATATTACTTTATATTCATATTGCCATAATAGCGTAATATTGTGTACAAAGGTCCTCTGGTTTGCGCGCTCCCATTTCAAAAGAGCTACTAGCAGCTATTTACGAGCTCCTCTACAAAACAGCCACTGGTCACACTTTATTACCATTACAAAACAGCCACTGATCACACTTTATACACTTCCTTTTTCGTTTGTTACCATGACAACATTGGTTTGTTAAAAATACAAAAGTACTCTGTGATTACTTGATTAGGTAAAAAATCTATGCCGACTGACGGGACTCATTATTCTGAGCCGTGAAATTAAACGATTATGACGTCACGACAGCCCGCCATCCTGACGGGAATTTCAAAGTGGTCGTGATGGTTGTAATTTTTTAACTTTCTTTAAAATAGCTTAAATTACTTATTTTGGCGTAGAATTTTTTTTTACTATAATAAAGTGATGTAAAACTATCCAATAAAAGTATAAAAAAATTACGCATATTCCCTATTACCTAATGTATTCAGTATAGTTGATGTGCGGAAGTCAAAAATATTAATAAGTACCTACCTATACGCCTTTTTATTAATCTTTGTTAAATTTTCGATATTGAGATTGAGAACTGGCCAATATGAATTTAGTTCCGCATTAAATATTATACCAAAAGACATCTCGAAAAAAATACTGCAAAGTTTCCTTATAGAAATCTCTAGCACGTTAATTTAATAATGTTTAGGCATTGCTTTAGTAAACGCTGCCTATATGTATGGATATCTACTATTATACTTACACACATTTTAAATAATGATTAATCTTGACCTTATGACCTATAGATGATAAATGCAAGTGATATTTTTCCTTTAAAATGTAAATGCTATTATTTTGCCATTAATTAAGTTTGCGATTAAGATATCGATGTTAGGTATGTATGTAGGTAAGTATACCTATAGCAATATTATTTGTCATTTCATTCGTTTCATTCTTATTTTTTTGACTAGTCACTAGTCACAGTAAGTTAACCGCCGGTTAAAAAGCCATCAGAGAAAATAAAAATTCTAGTTATAAATATTGAAAATATATAATTTTCTTAATTTTATTGTAAATTTACATATGGAAAATAAATATGCTTTCCCTTAATTGTTTTTCCGGCACCGGCCTACCACTTTTTATAATCTTACATATTTTTTACCGTCATAGAATTGCATTTTTTTTTGAGTCTGAAATGGATTTTTTTATTTACCTATTTATACAGTAGTAGGTACACTATTTAACTACCGAGTATTTATTTAAGTAAGTACCTACATAAACTATTGTGTTCAGAGATTTCTCGGAAATATTTCCTTAACGTCCCAGATTACAACGCGTAACTTCCACTGACACAAATTTAACATTCTCGTAAAAAAACCGACGCGTTACGAAACAAAACCAACATGGCCGACCATTCTCAAACGAAGGCGCCTTCTGATAACCTAGCGGGGTCCAGAATAATAAAAAATATCTAGTCCCGCCGATAAAAGATAACTCATCGTGACCTAAACTAACGCGAGCAACGCAGTCGCGATCCAACCCCCGCCGCGCCACCACGCTGTCAAAACGCGCGCTCAATAAAAAACAAAACAATAGACTATGGTTCTTTGAAACTTCTTCTTTTTTATTTTTATTTCAAGCCAGTGTTTAGTTTTTTCTTCTAAATGGATCAGCAGAACATGACATCAGTGCCTTTGATGCCAAAGGAGGAGGAAAAGGTGGTGGTTCTGACGCCCAGCCATGGCGGCGTGGGCAAGATCCTGGTGCGTGAGGATACGGTGCTGGCGAACCTGCAGGGCTGCGCGGGGTGCGGACGGGCGCAGTTCAACTGCGGGGGGGTGCAGAAGCAGTGGTCAGCCCTGTGCTGGGGCAAGAATAGCGGACGGAGTAACTATTGCTGTAAGTGGGTTTTTGTTGTTGTTAGTTGTAGTCTGAAGGTAGGTGTGGAAAACGTGGAAAATGGGATGGAAGTGGTAGTTTGCATCCCTAGGAAGGGGTGAGTTGTGGACAGCTACGAAACTTCCATTAGGTAAAAATGGCTATGGGATAGTTTAGGTAGGTTCCTACTTTACACAATTTTTACGATAGAATAATATAGATCAATCGACGGATAAAAAACAATTCAAATTTCTGGCTGGCTAATAATAATCCTTTTAATCCCTCTGACAAACCCGTAGACCACATTAAGACTATGTCGCCGAACTCGTTATTATGAAGAAGAAAGAACTTTATAAAATAGAAAAACACCACCGCAAAATTGGTCAAGCTAAGTGAATCGAACTGTAGTAATTAGCAATCGTATTTCGCGATAACAGATAGAGCTATCACAGATCAGTCTCTGTACTTGGAAAAAACTAAGCATCTATTGAAGAATCTTGTTACAAATACATGCTTGCATTCCACTGACACTGTTATCAGATGCTAAGGATGCAAGCACGTGGGGTTTATACTGTACCTACAGTCAACAAAAGAGATACCCCCGGAGAAAACTCTTTCATGTTATCTAGCTACGGATTGATATAGCTACAGGGTGTTGCGAGAGTGATAATATTAAAATATTAAGCCGAAAGGGGGTGACTCAGCTTGTAAGTTTTTTCTTCTGGAGAAGTATATACTCGAGATTATGTCTGTTTTTGATGACTGTACCCAACTACCTACTACATTGCCACTGTACCGTACTATCAAGGATGATACACACATCACGACTGTCAATAGTGGAGTGTGTTGTTTTAATTTGACCCTTATTCATATTATATAAGTAGCTATACACTTTTGTACATTATCCAACTAACAAACCGTCAATATTTGAATGAATGAATGAGCGGTTTTTGAAATCAACAAGGAACAAAACTCAATAAATACTTACAATATTTTTTTATACTTACGAACAAACACAGCATGGACATCAATAGTCTGAACTAATGTGAAATGAAATGCCACAAATTATTGTCATTATCTCAATCACCGTAAACACGCTAATAAACACTAGGCCAGTTTCCGAATTGGGTTGAATCTAGCTAAACATGAACTTAAACTGCAGTTAATTTATACAAATTTATTCAATTCAGCCAGTGATAAGAAATTGAGGAACTGATAGTGACTGATGATGATGGTGCCTTCAGAATCGATACTAACTAGTTACGGGGATGATGTATCTGTTGTTAATGCTAATCATAATAATAACATTAACTTCACACACTTTTTCTCTGTTATTTACTTTGTCCGCGTGTTTCCAAATATACATACACCGTCGACAAAAGATACTATGATGTAACAAAATGTCATTGTTACAGTAACGAAGGTCGTTCACATCTGTTCTATTTTACAGAACGGTATAATTAAATTAAAATACATTAACACATTTAAGAATCTATCTACTCGTAGCTACATAAAATACGTAATTATATTAAAAATTCTATGCAAGCTCCGCTAATTCATTTTTAAAAAATTTCCCGTGAGAATTCCGGGATAAAAACAATCCTATGTCTTTCTCCTGGACCTACGTGACCTACGTCCCCACCAATGTCCAGCCATCTGTCCAGTCGTTGCCGCCTTAAGGAGCTATTATACGCAGCACAAACGCTCCCAGTCAGAGATAGTCGATAAAAAACCATAACTTCCGTTTGAAAGCGTTTTTCCAAAAACTGCCAAGGCCACCCCCCTCGTCACCCCCCTCGTCATGCTAATTCCTATTTTTAGAACTTTCCTCTTAATCCCTGGTGCATGGAATGTAGAAATCGCCGAAGATATCGCCACAAACGGCCGTATCTTCGGCAACTTCTACACTCTGGATAAGGGACCATCTCTGAGATCTACAGCAATACATACAGCTTTATCACACTAACTAACCTTTACCATAAGATAAAAAGCACCCTGTATAAAAAAAATGCGCTTTCGTTTGCGTGTTTCAAAGCAAAATACAATGAAAACAACAAAGCAAGGATCATTAGCATAAATGTAGTTTAGTGGAGCGATCGGCCAGTTTATCAATACTAATAAAACGGTGGTCGACCCCACGACATGCATTGTGAGTGGTTGTCCGAGTGTCCATGCTATTGACAGCTGTGATAGCGTGGCGTGGGACGCCCTCGGCTATGATACCGATGACCGTAGTTGGTTCTACAGTCGTCGAAATATAATAGGCCCGTTTGGACAGCTACACAAATTTGCTAATTAAGTACTCTTGATTTACTTGATGAAATACTTACATAAAAAGACACATAATCTGGCTTATTTTTTAACGGACGAAAGAAAAAAAAGCTTTAGAAGCACCGGAAGTTACTTATTGTTTAGATTTTTATGATTTACATTTGACACGAGCTGTCATCCCATACATTTTGTAGCTGTAGAAACGGGCCTCTTATATTTCGACGAATTTAAGTGACGCATCACGCTGCTGGATTTTACGTGAATGGGTGTCTGAACATTGCTTATAAATTGTAACGCCGCTTGTACAATGTACTTACATATATAAAACACGCACAGTCCAACACATAGAAAACGCATCTACTTACATGCTTTCATACAATTCATGCAAAAACGCATTGTGATGCGGGACAGTGTAAGAACCGCCTTAGAAACGTGGTTGGCTGGATGAGGAAGACTGAAGACAGAATGTTGTGATTTTAACCGTCCACAGCTCTGCTGGACATAGGCCTCTCCTAAGGAGCGCCACAACACTCTGTCTTCGGCCTTCCTCATTCAGCCACTACCAGCCAGTCTTAGGCTGTAGGTACATCGGTCCAGCGTTCTAGAGAAATGAGACATTTTAAATTTCCTACAAGTTACATTCAGGTAGTACATCTTTGAATAACAACTGTATCTATTTCTGTATCTATTTTTGTTTTTTAAAATTCTCAAGTCATCTAAATAACCAATCGACGATAGTTTTAAGAATAGTGTCGTGCCAAATATTATTGTGTGTTCACCACTCGTGCGTGGCAGTAGTTTAGTAAAGTAAATATAAACTCAGTTTTTTTTTATATTATTTCTTGTTGAATCTGTTTTCCGGGAACTTAACTTCAAAAAATTAGTTAAGTACTCGATAAAAAATAGTAGGGAGTATTAATTAAAAAAAACTTTACTTAAACTCGTGTGGCATCCGCAGAGTTACTGAGAAAAGTGAACATACAATAAGTATTCGGTAACTACAGTCAGCAAAATACTACTTAACAAATACACTCACGGGCAATGAAAAGGTTCCACTGAGAAAAACACCAAATCACTCCTAAACGGAAAAAGCTAGCTTAATGACGCCTTCTCCAACATTGAAGTACATTTATCAGAGCATCAGGATATTACAAAATAAAAACGGTAATATTTTTTTCAAAATTTAAATTAAATATTTGAAAAAATCGGGGTTGTTGGGGTGTGGGAATTTTGTGAGTTGTGTGAGGAACTATTTCATTGCCCGTGAGTGTAGTTCGAAGGGAACTCATTTCATAGATACCTAAGTATTTATTGTATGTATGTAGATAATTATGTTAATTATGTATTTTATAACTATATAGTACCCCCAGCCCGCTGTACCAACTACCAATCTTAGAGATATTAACAACCGGTAGTAGTTTAATGATAAGATAAGAGATAAGATAAATATTCTTTATTGCACACAACTTTACATAACGCATTAAGATTATGATTATGAACTACCCTCGATAGTAAATAGTATACACTCACGAGCAATGAAAAAGTTCCAGTGCACCAAATTACTTAAGTAGTACCTACCTACTACAAAACGGAAAGGACTAGTATTGAAGTTATTTATTTAATAGCGCATCAGAATATTACCAACGAAAAACGTAAATATTATGTCAATTTTAAATTAAATATAGGGGCCATTTTTGTGTCAGCCATTTTTTTCAGTGGAACTTTATCATTTTCTCTGCCCAGTGTCGATTGAAGATAAAAAAAAACGTATAGGTATTCTCTGAACAATTATAAAACATGTTCTCATATATCTAGCCGATGTGTTCTTGGCATTAACTGCAGTTACATAATTGTACACGAAGCGTCTCATCCACTTATTAACGATAATCATAGGTACAGTACTGGACACGTCAACTGAACCTATGGACTTTGCACCGTCTTTAACCATACGGCCGACTGGTGCAGTGGTTAGTGACTGACTGCTAAGCCGAAGGTCCCGGGTTCGATTCCCGGCTGGGACAGATATTTGTTTAAAGACAAATATTTGTACTCGAGTCTTGGGTGTTGATATGTATATTTAATATGTATCTATCTATGTACTTGTGTAAATATATCAGCTGTCCGATACCTATAACACAGGCTCTGCCTAGCTTGGGGTCGGATGACCGTGTGTGAGATGTCCCCACATATTTATTTATTTATTTAACTCCTGCATATAAATTAACATCATAATTTAAGTACGAGTTATGTACGTGTCTTCCACTGTACCATGCATTATACAAGTTGCTACACAGCTGGCTAGAATAACTGTTAGTTGCTTCTGTATGTAGGTACTTAGACTAGACTTTGGTAGTTGCCTACTTGATATAATACTTACCTAAAATTCCCACATTATGCCAAGCTGGATTAATAACAATTATTGATGTCAGTTCTGAAATCACAAATTAATTCAAATTCAAATTCAATCTTTATTGCATTCCATAATTAGTGTTACTTACATAAGGTGTTAAAATAATAAACAAGCGATCATTATGGACCCGGGAGGGCACAGCAATTTCCTATTAGGAGAAGGAAGGAAGGAGGGAGGAAGGAGTTTAACTTTAGTGCTGTCAAATAGGCTGTCAACCAATCCATCTGCTTTGTGACCAATACCCATTTTACAGGCTCTATCTATTTAGGATCGGATGGCCGTGTGTGATATTATGTCCCCACATTATTATTACACTCACGGCCAATGTAAAGGTTCCACTGCGAAAAACACCAAATTACTCCTAAACGGAAAAGCTAGCTTAATGACGCCTTCTGAAACATTGAAGTTCATTTAAAACAGAATATCAGGAAAGATAAAAAAGATTACCTACTAAAATAGGTAATCTTTTTTATTTTTTTATTAAATGTTTGAAAAAATTGGGATTGTTTGGTGTCGGCATTTTGTGAGTTGGACTTTTTCATTGCCCGTGAGTGTATTATATTGTAATTGGTTTTCCACAGGATCACGTAGGTAGCAGTTATCACATCACTTGTTAATTATCATTATCATAGTCTAGACTCTTATATTATTTACTAATCGTATGGTAATACTTAATATTTATCACTGTGGTAATTACATCAGAATTACAAACAAACTACTTATTTGCTTAAATATCTATTTTTGGAAGACCCACCAAAAAACCTACTCATTTTACTGAAACTAGCAAAATATACTATGAGTAAACATTTGAATTTTAAAATAGCCTGTATTATTGTCTAATTAATAACGATTAGTATACCTACCTTTTTTTTTTTTATTACTACATAAGTTCCTTATCAATAATTTTTTTTTTTTATTTTTTTTTATTTTTTTTTATTTACATAATTTATATAATTTACAATTACAAACTAAACTACCTATATATTATACAAACTAAACCTATGTACATAACTAAAACTATATGTAGAAGAGACCTTCTAAGCCTGGTCCCTGTGGGAGGGTTCCCAACACGCTGGCGACATTGCCCCGCTGGATCGCCAGACTCAGGCGCTGGCGGAGGTACGCCCCGGCTCGTTTGTCCCCTGAGACGTCTATACCTACCTAAAATATCTTAGGACGTCTAGAGTCTAGACTGCATTTATTATTAATTATGAAACTTATGATTCGTGTGTTAATTTTCACACTGAGTACCTACTACAATACTATACGTCCCATTTTTTATTTAAAAATATACTTACTTACCTACTTCTTAGATAATTGTTCTCATGATTGACCCTTAACAACATCTTAAAAGTCCACCAACCCGCACTTGGCCAGCGTGGTGGACTAAGCCTAAAAAACCCTTCCTTTATTGGAAGGAGACCCGAGCCCCAGCAGTGGGGACGTAATGGGTCGTGATAAACATTTTAAAATATCTAGGAACTGGAAATAGACCTCTTTAAGGAGACCACACGCTGTCCTCGGTCTTCCTCATTCATCCACTACCGGCTTCCTGTCTAAGATTATCGATAAGTACTTAAATTACCTATATCGTACTCATTTTAGGTGATTACAATAATGTACCTATTGAGTACTGTAAAAGGTCACATAGGTAACTTAACACATATTAAGTATAGCCATTAAATATAAAAGCAAAATCATCAACCCGTGTTAATTTTTACGGATATACGGGAAATACTACATAATAATTATTATTATATTTACGGCCGACTGGTGTAGTGGTTAGTGACCCTGACTGCTATGCCAAAGGTCCCGGATTCGATTCCCGGCTGAGGCAGATATTTGTTTGAAGACAGATATTTGTACTCGGGTCTTGGATGTTGATATTTCTATCTATGTACCTATTTGTGTAGATATATCAGCTGTCCGATACCCATATTACAGGCTCTGCCTAGTTTGGGGTCGGATGGCCGTGTGTCAGATTTTGCCACATATAATAATTATTATATGTATATCCTTTTATTTTATACAGAATGTTGCAAAAATTATTATAGTTGGTTGCCTTATATTCTTATTACCACCGACACAACATTAGATTCATTAGCTACGAGTATCAACTTATCTGTCAACAAACGTCTTTGTATAGCTGTTTAGTCAATGTCAGTTTTTAGACAAGTTTTCAAAATTTACGAGTAAATTTTACATCATTCTCATTTTTGACAACTTTAGGTGATGTTAGGTTATCATATGGCCTGTAAATTAATAATAATACAGTCTTCTGCGCAAGATGTAGTTACTTTCGTTAAAATTTACTTAATTTGTAGCCATTTATTGACATTAAAATCAATGTCATTCATAATAAAAACGCTAAAAATTATGTTTATCTCAGACATTAAGATATCAGTAAAAAAAACAATTTACTTAGGTAAATAACTATTTTTTCACTTTTTATTTTATGTAGGTTATTCATATTTAGGTATTATCAAATGTCAATGCCTAGAGTTGAAGAGCGAAAGATAAACTAAGAACCTATAAGTAAGTTATCTAGATTCTTGAGTCATCTTAGTGCCATACATTATGATAATAATCCTTATTACATAAGTACTAAATCATTACATTGATGTTTTAGCTATTATTGTATATTCATTCACTCACAACTAATTAATACATCATAGTGTTAACATGTACCAGCAATGAGTTCTTTTAACTTAAGTACAATATATACTTACCATAGCTCTTAAGGTGAAGGAAAACATCGTGAGGAAACCTGCATATCTAGATTTAGCACATCTATATAATAATATGTGAACCCACCAACCCGCAGTGGACCAGCGTGGTGGGAAATGGTCCAAGCTTAGGAAGGCAGTTTAGGCCTTGGGGATATGCACAAAGGTTCCACTCGAGAGAGCCAGGTGCAGGTACTTACACCCCCACAGAGAATAGAATATAATAGTGTTAACTTGTTTAGTATATGTGGGGACATCTCACACATCTCTCATGTATAGTGTTAGGTATGTGGGCATGTGGTGCACCCAATGCACCAGGCTAATCTCATATCCACCTACTACCATGATACCAAAATACGCATTCGAATGACCCCAAAGTTTCATTCATCGAGCGATAACGTTATTTGGTAATGTCCCGTCCCTGTGCCCTTCCCCCTATTATTGACAACGAGTTAGTTATCAACCGAATGCTACATTTAACAAAACAGTAGTTGATAACTGTGAGAGAGAATAGGGTTCCCCCGTTAATTTTTTCGATGGCTATAGTTTTTGGGAATACAAAGGTGTCTCTTTTTCGCACTTATATACGTGTTGCCTTAACCTTTCTTTGAGCCCATGCCGACAAAAAATAATTAAAACTAAAATCCTTCCTAGTAAACGTAAGTACTACAGTTAAAATTAGTAATCCATCACGACCCATCACGTCCGCACTGCTGGGGCACAGGTCTCCTTACAATGAAGGAAGGTTTTAGTCCTAGTCCACCACGCTGGCCTAGTGCGGGTTGCGGGTGCGGGAATGCTCTGACTAGGCTTAACGACTGCTGCCGAAACAGCAACCGGGACCCACGGCTTAACGTGCCGTCCGCAGCACGGAATTAGTAATATACCTACTTAATATAAAAATCACAAAAGATACAGTTGCGAATTCGCCCAAAGAACCCTAAACTCAAAATGTTAATTTTTATCTGACAAAGTCATAACATAACGAGATAAAACCCATCATACGATGTTTTCATTTATTCTACAGTTGAGTTCAAAATAACTAACTGGCCGTTTCGATAACGAATGACTATCTACATGTATTGTATGCTAAGTTAAGTATAACTATATGTGTAATAAATTATGTTTTGTTGTAAAACTTTAATCGAATCTTGTTTAATGCTTGCTCCCTCGATAATCGAAACTACCTAGATTACGTACCTACTACTATTACTTACTGTAATCTACAAACTACAAATGCTAGCAAGATCTAAAAATATAAATGTTATCGTGCCGCTTGATCTGAATGAGCCTGAAAAACCCAACAAAAACCTGAAATCTTCCATGAAAAGTCAGCGAAACTGAATGAATAGAAAAGTGATAGGTGACATGAAAAATACGTAACTTAATCAAACGGAGCTTTCTGTGTATAGATTTATCATCCACTAGCTGTTCCCGCGAGCTTCGCTTCGCCTTAAAAAGTTTTCCCGTAGGAATTCCGAGGTAAAAAGTAGCCTATGTTATTTCTCAGGGTCTAGACCATATTATGCATTGTATACTTACCAAATTTCATCCAAATCCGTTCTGTAGTTTTGGCGTGAAAGAGTAACAGACAGACATACAGACAGACATAGATACTTTCGCATTTATAATATTAGTTAGGATTAGGATTATTCCCCATATTCATAGAACTGTTAGTTTACAGGAGTCATCGGGATATATGAGTTTTATGTTTATTGTATTAATTTGGGCGTACTTAAGTATTTATTTTAAGAATTTGATCAATAAATTCACGTTTTTAGTTGGTAAGTAATAGGTATTCTGTATGCGCCAAATGTACTTCAATATTGCAGGCAAATATACATTACACACTACTAAGATTCAAAATATAGGAGCCCTTTGCACCAACATATTAAATCTAGATTTAGTGTCAAATGTCGATTTAAGAAAAGTCAGTCCATATAAAATTTGACACTAAATCGAGATTTAACACTAAATCTAGATTTAATATGTTGGCGCAAATGGCCCTAAGTATCAGAACTTTAAAAGTCATTAAGCTAGTCTATTCCGTTTAGGAGCAATTAGCTGCTATTATCACTGGAACTTTTTCATTGCCTCAAGCCAACTCCACATCCATGATGGTCATCCTTCTTTTGTATTGTATTTGTTTATTTTTCCGTACATTAACTACATTTACAGTAAAGATGTTAAAATTATTCTAATTTGGTACCTATTTTAGCTCCAATTTCACAATCGTCGGTTAAATCGTAACCAGTTGATCAATTATACGTAAGTATATGGAGATGACGTATAATTGATTAACCAATCCTAGTCGGTTAGATAATGGACAATGGAGAAATTGGCACCTAATGTCATAATTTGTAATTTTACCCTTTTTTGTTCCAGTGATCACGTTATTATCGACGATATTCACGTTGAGCTGCGTGGGCACCATCCTGCTGTGCTGCACCAACGTCATCCACGACGTCGTCGTGTCTGTGAGTAGCTTTATCATCATTACCAGCATCATCATCGTTATCTTTACTATCTTCATCGGCATAAATATCACCATCATCAACACCATTAGCCATGCATACCTACACGTTGTTGTCTCTTTGAGTAGTTTCTTTTTCTTCATCGTCATCATCATTATCATCTTCATCATCACCATCATCATCATCACATTCACGTTGAGCTGCGTGGGCACCATCCTACTGTGCTGCACCAACGTCATCCACGACGTCGTCGTCTCTGTGAGTAGCTGCTTCATCATCACCATCATATTTATCTTCATCATCAACACCATTAGCCATGCATACACGTCGTCGTATCATCACCACCGCTATCATTATCATCACCTTCTTCATTAACATTATCATCGGCATAATTTTTTGACGGCACCGTAGCTAAGGCGGTAGTGAAGCTGCTTCCGGACCTTGGGGCCGCGGGTTCGAATCCCGCCCAGGGAAATCATCTGTATGATGAGCACTTGTGTCTGATGTCGTTTTTCTATTTTAAGTACCTTAAGATGACTACCAAAGATAACCCTCAAACCTCACTTCCAGAACATGGTCCTCAAGAACGGTTCCATGGCGTTCAAGATGTGGCAGCGTCCAGCAGTCCTACCCCTGATGAAGGTGCACGTGTTCAACTACAGCAACTGGGACCGAGTGAGGCAGGGGCTGGACACCAAGTTGGAGGTGCACGATGTGGGACCTTATGTTTATGAGTAAGTGTCTTTACTTATTTCCAATCTCCGTTGGGAAGCAAATGGCCGAAGTGAAGCGCCGCCACTCTGTACGATCTTGAGCCAGCTCAGAGACTTCCCCGCCTGGCCCATTTCCTTCTTGACAGAGCGCTGCCATGTCTCTCGCGGTTTGCCGAGAGAGTATTAACCTTTAATTAACCCTTACCAGATCCTCAAAAGGGAAAGACGCCCTTGGTACAACGGAAAAAGAAAGCCAGGAGTCTACTCCTGTTTACTAACTATGCCCAGGTTTCTCTGGTCCCAACTGCTATCTTCTTCTTCGTATCGTACAGACCTTATAGAGACAAGCAAGCGAACAAGTGAGGATGAGAGCGAAAGATGGCTACGGATTAGGTCCAGAAAGTTATATTTATAAAAGTATTCAGTGTCGGAGCGCTAGTGTTGCAAGAAATCGTTCGCTTTTGCTTGCTAGGGAAGAAATCATAACATTTGCTATAATTATTATTTATAGCAAATGTTAAAATTTAAAAGAAATCTACACATTTCTCAATTTAAATATTTAGTCAATGTAATCCGGCCACGCTAACTTTCAGGCAAAATAAGAGTTATGTTTTTATTGAATTAATCATAAATACTAAAACTTATGAATGAAATTACAAAGAAGCTCTAAATTGGAACCTCTAATAAACTTTTTGATCTTGGCACTTGTTTCTGTTGCTAGGTTAGCATGTCTGACTCTACGACAGTCCACGTTTTGATGCATCGGTTACCCAATATGGTAGATACTAGACATTGTAAGCAATAGATATAAAATCGATAATCTATTATCGCTTTATTATTATGATCTTTTATATTTCGGGAGTGGTTGTGTTTACGATACTTATCAGCCGCCCAGAGTAGCTTGTCGAATACCTAGGTATACCAACCTACCTTCTACTCACATTTTCACTAAGCGTTCACCTATCATGGTATCGTACGTATCGGACGAAACAAATTTTCATAATCGTATGGAGAAACGGCGTCGGCAATGCCGATGAAGTGGACGCACTTTTGTGTGAATTTTTATACAAAGAATACTGAGATGCGTCCGTTGAGTGCGATGGCGAAAGGTGGACGCTTACCTGGTGATTTTGACACGCTGCGTGTTGCATATATGAGTGTCCGAATGTTGCTTGTAAGTCTAGAATTTAAGGAAGTTAATTGAATAAGTCACTCAAAAAGACCTCATTCTAAAGTCTGTTTTTTAATCTCAGATTTTAAATTGACAGATTCTGAAGGGTTCAGCAACAGTCGATTGTCCCGCGATTAAGTGACGTATCGTTCTATTGGCAGGATGGCGGGACAATCAACTGTTAATTTTTGATAAACCGTTCAGAATCTGTAAATTTAGTATCTGAGATTAAAAAACAGGCTTTAGTCAGGTAGAAATTGCTAAGGTCACCAACTTAGATCATAGATCAATTTAACTCTAAGCTTCGGTATTTCCTTGATTGGTTTTTTTAAATGCTATAAAATATAATTTTGTCTTTGTCTCATGCATAAACTTCCGATATTAGTTAAGTAATTGAGAAAAAACCGTGATAAACATAATACATATTAAACATCTGTTGTCATTTTTTCTACAAAATGTGTACGGTAATTTTCGAGACGATAAAAAAATTACCTCGCAAAACGTATGTATAAGTATCTACGATTTTGGTTTATCCTGAAATTGGCAACCCTGAAAACCTTAACCCACATTTTAGCTATTTTACTACGGTAAGTACCCTAAAATCTTATTTCGCAGAATTAGCAGACACAAATAGTCTCTTTTTGCCAAATATATAACGCAATTCTATTTCGGGTAATGGCAGAAACGCCCTATATAAAGTTCATATATGAAATTCACACAAATTCAATAGGAAGCAAAGCATAAATCTTCTACTTCGCCTATTAGTAACACATATTTTAATATATACGTATGGACAAGGCCACAGTAGGTACTAGCTAATTAGCGTGATCACTTCAAGGCCAATCTATGAGGTTAGTGTTTTTTTGCATAACACATTCTTAGTTATCCTAGGTTACCTATGAGAATTTTTTATTTGAATCTTCAATGCTGTTTTAGTTGGACAAGGTACAAAAGTGAAGATGCTCTGTAATAGGCCCAAAAATATTAATTTTCTAACTGTTAATTAGGTTAGGTAAGTAAAAGATACTGCAGTGTACATTACAATTCGAAAAAATTGCGTGTCCTACGACGCTGCTTGAAAGAGCTGTATTTGATACCATTATTCTTAACTAGCTGTTCCCGCGAGCCTCGCTTCGCCTTAAAAAGTTTTCCCGTGGGAATTCCGGGATAAAAAGTAGCCTATGTTCTTTCTCAGGGTCTGGACCATATGAATACCAATTTTCATTCAAATCCGTTCAGTAGTTTTGGCGTGAAAGAGTAACAGACAGACAGACAGACAGACAGACACAGTTACTTTCGCATTTATAATATTAGTTAGGAAGTTAGGATTAGTTAGGATTATAACTACTAACATAGTGATATCACAAATTATATTCTTAGTAAGTACACATATACTTGATAAAGGTACAACATTTTACTATCTCAAGACATGTGTTCCGCTTAGTTATAATTGCGATATTATGTTATGTCTATCTTGTAGGTACAGTCTGGTCAAATAAACCTGACCCCTCTCACAGTCACAATGCTACCTGAGAATGGTCAAGTTTATATACCCACACTGTACAGCAAAAATAACAAACAAAACACTTCTGATATTAATATACTGGGTATAGGGGGGTAAAAGAGTTCTCAAGTGGACACCACGAACAGGCCGGCGTATAGTGTGGGACGCCCTCCGGCCAGCTTGACCGACGACCTTAGACAGGTGGCCGGTAGTGGCTGAATAAGGAAGGCCGAGGATAGTGTTGTGGCGCTCCTTGGGAAAGGCCTTTGTCCAGCAGTGGAAAATTACGAACTGATGATGATGATTGCGTAGGCTCAGGTGCATTGTAGGTACAACTTTTACCGTCTAATTGAACTAAAGTTATTCTTAACATCTGACTACCCTTTCAGGGATTACCCAAGTCCTGAGCATGAGCAACTGGTATTTGGGAAATATAAATATAAATATTTACATGATACGATGCAGGGTTAAATGTAAGTTTTTATCTTATCGTTATAAGTGTGTGAGAGTTTTCTTAGAAAAGGAGATAACGATAAGTAATTAGAAATGATGCTATGCTCAATTTGTCATACGGATATAACAAACATATTGATTTCAAAATAAATAATGACTTTCCCTAATAAAAATTATTTAAAACAACATTCGTGATTTTTCAAAAGTGTTCAAACCTGAAGGGGTAGCACGGGCAACTAAGACGTGACAAAAGTTTTATATCGCGCTCACTCACATCGAGTCTCAAGAGCGAGCGCGACAGAGAATTTTTGTCTCGTCTTAAATGCGTCCCGTGCTAGCACTTCTGAGTGACCTATTTTGCAACAACATGACTGCTTAGTTATACCATGTTGTACTTACGTAGGTATACTATATATGTGTATGTATCTATGACTACTAAACCTAAAATCCTCAATGCTTTTTGTCCAAACGAAGGTCGCTCCATTTATGTAGGTACTATTGTGACGTCAACCTTATGTAACAACAATATAGACAAAGTTTTTTTTCCAATAAAAAATACTTGGATACAACTTAAATACAAAGAACTTATTAAACGTGCCAAGCTATGAGCCAATGGCTTGCCATGCCTATTTATGCTTTGCAAGAAAATGTATAATAATAATTATATTACAGTGAATAGAAAATGGACGTGCTAATTAATATTATTTAATGTCGCCTGGTTCTCAACACATTACAAATAATAAATTATATACGACCATGGAAAAACAATAGTAGATAAGTAGATTTTTAATTTAACAACTGATTTATTTAACTTAGGATCAAACATTGAATCAGTGTCTCGTAGCAATAAATAAGTCAATCACCATTTTGTAATGTAAGTAAACTATTTTTTTCTTTCTGTTGTCCAAACATTTGGTGGCAATAACATACACGGTGTTGCAAAAATGCTGTACCTACAAAGTCGTAAGGGGGTGAAGGGCTATTTTTTCACGAAGAACCGAAAGTCATAGAACAAAAGCTGTTCTAGCTATCTAGATAACTTAGGTATACCTTTTGACAGACAAAATTCCTTAATTTTATCTACTTTCCTACTCTTAAACTACGTTATCATAATGATTAGTTATTGGAACTAAAAAGAGCTGCTACTTAATTATTATTTCCTGAACGGCTCATTATTTAATTACTAATAACTTAATAACATAATACTTAGGTATTTATTTTGTCATCCCATTGAGTACCAATAAGTATAATCATTTCCTTTTCATTCCCAACGAATGTGTCGTCATTTCACTATTATGACGTCCACAGAGTAGAGTCTAGATAGGTATTAGTATTTAAGGCGCGATCAGACGGCTCACTCGAGTGAATATTCAGTCGAGGGAACGGTTCATTTTCTTTTCATTCCATGTTCACACGACGAAGTGGGAATGACCAAGAAATGAACGTTCATTTATTATTTTCAATAATCTGTCGTCGGGTGAGGTCGTGCGTCTCGGAACTACAGGGCTCGAGAGAAAATGGCCGAATGCGAATGAACGTTCATTCTGTGTGCAGAACTGCAGACTGTTCACGTTTTTTTTCATTCGGAGTGGGAATGAAAGATACAAATGGCAAAATCAAACATTGTTGGATCGGTTCATTAATGAATTCATTCGACACTCTTGTTTCATTTTGTGTTCACACGTATCATTTTTCGAATGAAAGACAGAAATGAACGTAAAATGAACCGTCTGATCCCGCCTTTACTAACGTCATCGTCACGCGCCAAATGTAAACAATCAAAGTACACACAGATTAAAAGTGCTGTGAACTCGTCTCAGTTTAATCTAATGGCCTAGTTTACTCGTGCATTCCGGTATTTCTACTATGAGCTTTTCGTAATAATGTGATCGAAGAGCTGTAGTCTATAGGTCAGCTGTTAACACACCCACTAGAGACAAAGTGGACTATGTACCCACCTATTCCAGATAGACACCTAGATTCAAGAGGGTTGATTTTTACTAATAATATAGGTATCCTATTCTCTGTTAGTACCTGCACCTGGCTCTCTCGAATTGGGCCTTTGTGATTGTGCATATCTCCTCTCTGCCTTCACTAGCTTGGATCTTATCCCCCCCATGCTGCCGCTGGTTGGCGGGTTGGTGGGTTCACACATCTAGATCTATAGGTTTCCTTGCGATTTATATATTATACGACAATAAAGATTCGTATACCGTCTCAAACATAGTTTCTCGTCATATAGACTTACCCCTCTTGCCCAAGATAGACTCAAGACCGGGTGATCCCTTAGCTTAGACTGACCGACGCATTTTCTTCCAGGCAACAAGTGGAGCGCGTGAACATCGCGTTCCAGAACGACAGCCTGACGTTCCAGGAACGCAACAGGTTCACGTTCCTGCCCGAGCGTTCTACGGGCGCCATCTTGGATAAGGTGTCGGTGCCGAACCTGCCGTATTTGGTACGTTTCTCCTGTGATTTTCCAATAGTCATCGTTTTAATTTACAATATAATATAAATATAAAATTCTCTGAATTATTAATGTACTATTCATGTTTTCATAACATTTTAAATGTACAAATACCAGTAACCCCTACACCATTTGGTCGTCTTTTCCACTAGATTTTTTCGTCGATAAAGATGCCATACCACAGGAGCAGTAGCGCTGACTGAGCTGTCTGAGTCAAAATAAAGTCGTTTGCAATAGAAACCAACAATCATGTAAACAAATATGGCGGACTGACATTGACAGCGTATTGTTTATGCCCATAGTGATGTCATAGTGTTCTAATTAGATTAAATATATAAGCCATAGACTATAAAATAAAACTGATTATATATAAAAAAAGTGTTTATTAAAACAAATTTAAATCTTCGTCTTCGTCATCATCACTATCAGAAGTGTCGCCGGTGACCGTAATTATAAATGGAACCACTATGTCATCGCTTGCCATGTCTAAAATGCCGTCGAGCTTTTTCATTTCTTCCTCTTCCTTTTTTCGTTTTGGTTAATTATATTAAGCTCTTGAATTTTTTTTAAATTGTATTCAAATAATATTAAATTAAAATAATTTATTAAATTAAAAATAAAAGATAACTTCAGATTACGAACAACACTAACTTTTCAATGACTTATAGAGTTCGATGAGTAAAAAACTAAGATGACAGCTTGTCAAATACTTCGAAATTTTTACGTTGCAAATGTTTTAACAAATTTAACTTATAAATACAAGTTAAATCGTCTTGAAGATAATGTGAAAACAATGGTGTTTTCGTTGAAATCAGACTATGTTCATAAATTGATCGAAAATGTATGTGATTACGGAGTAATCGTGACAATTTGGTTTGTTTACATGATTGCTGGTTTCCATTGCAAACCACTATAAAGTTTTTCTTTCTTTCAATTTCGAAAATTAATTTCGCTTTGAATAAAATTGTTATAGGTATTATGTTCGACTAGACAAGAAGCTGGTAGTGGCTGGATGAGGAAGGCCGAGGACCGATTGTTGTGGCGCTCCTTGGGAGAGGCATATGCCCAGGAGATAACGGCCTAATGATGATGATGAATATTGGGACTGACTGAGTGCTAGTTTGGCTGATGATGTTCTGTGAAATCAATAAAGCAGTATTCTATTCTAACATACCCCTTCCTCCGCAGGGCGTGGTCTCGCTGGCCATAGACAACCTGAACGTGTTCACCAAGTCGATGCTGAACGCCGGCCTACAGATGTCTAACCACCCCAACGCCTTCATACACCTGCCTGTGCACAGGTTGGTCAGAGATAACACTACATAAAAGTACTGCCAGTTTCAATAACCTCTATTTATCGATAGCTGACAGTTACTATCATACGATTTTGACACGCAAAAAGTTGCATTCTGACTGATTCTGGCAAAATCTTATGAAAGTAACTGTCAGCTATCGATTCACGTCAAATCGGCTGAGCCGATTTTTATGAAATGTGGTATGGAGTTAGCTGACACCCTGGATTAACACATCTATAGGCTAAAAACTTTTAAGGCGAAGGGAAGCTCGTGGCAACAGCTAGTTCATAAATAAGAGGATAACAAGGGTAACTAGGCGAAAAACATATTTAATTTCCGCCAGAAACGCCCGTTTTTAGCGTCGTACATTTACTTATAAACCTTAGACAAGTAAACCAGACCAACCAGAGTCTAGACAGACTCTAGGAAGTGGTATTTAATTATTAGTTATGTTCCAAAATTTTAATTAGGATGTCGAACAAACAGTTTTGAAAGAACCGATCAGAAGTTAGAACGCCGTTTGCTTTGTTATCCCCTTATTTTTTGCAGATAATTTTTTTGTGTTATTCTTTATCGTTTTCTTGTAGTAATACCTACCTACTTTACATGGTTTTGTAGATCGTAGACCTACTTTATAGGTACATATCCTACAAGACCTACAATCCTAGTGGAAAGTCAATAGTGCAAGTGCATATCAGCTGTCTGTGTGTTGGTTCGCAATTTGTGTAAAGAGCTGTGCAACTGTGTATCGATCGTCCCGGGCCGCAGATACAGGATGGAGCGAAATTTATGGCGCGTGCCTGTTCTTGAGTTAATTGAAATGGTCATATTTGGCATATTCCTTACTGCACTGGCCCACTGGTATTATTCGCAACTAGTTTTCTTAGATGTGAAGTTTTTACGTTTTCCATTAATTTTAAATTAATCTACGCCAGCGGCCGCTACACGGGTTCGTTATCACAGCGCCATATTTATAGCAAATCGCGATATAGTGGCGTTTATCTACGTCGATAACGAACCCGTGTAGCGGCAACAAGATATACGAATGATAGATGAGATGATGAGAGGAATAATTTACACACCCGATCTCTGCGCTGTGCCAGGCGGGGATTTGCAGATCACTTTCAATATTTTATTTTACTTCGATATACCTAACTTAGTTCTAAGAAAAATTGGTACAAATTACAAATGTAGGTATATCAATAAATTGTACATATTTCCGCACCATCCTGTATCTCTGAGTTAAGTTCCTGTAGCGGACACGAACATGTGAAACTGTATTGACAATGTTTATTTGTTCACGTGGCCGCGTGGCGGAATTTAATTTACTTGATAGCACTTTCTTGCTCAATTATTTTAATCTGTCACCTACATTTCCAATGCGTTTTATTTATATGCTTCCCTGAATTTTTATGTTCATGAAATTTTAAACAAAGTTATCGATTGCATTCCACGATTTCCATGTCCATGGACACTAAGTACTATTAGGTACTAATTTAGGGAATAGCTTAAATAGGCCTAGGTATAGATAAGTACATATCTTTCTGGCAAACCCGAATGCAATAATCTATCAAAAGCCGAAGAACGAAAGTTGCTCATAATGAGCATGGAACAACGCGGACTCCAGTGTCATACTCAATGATAATGACCCTCTCAGTCACGCCTAGGCTTACTATACCTACCCTTATTGCAACATTGCATCCTGTAGCTGTAACTTACGTACCTATGTTTCGTTCCAGGTTCCTGTGGGGCTACGAAGACAGTGTGATCAGCGCCGCGCGGCCGCTGCTGAGCATCCTGGGGCAGCTGCCCTTCGAGCAGTTCGGCCTGCTCGTCACGGTAACTATATAACATACTTTACATACATATACATAAGTACCTCACGACTCACGACTGCAATCCCTGAAGGGGTAGTCAGAGGAAGGAGGGGAACTATATTATTATTTAACTAAATCTAAATTTAAAAATACAAAAATTATAAAGTGGTCATATTTTCAAAAATAAAATACCTAGTAAGTATACACAAATAAAACACGAAATAACTAGGTAAATAAGCCACCGAGGAACATAACTTCAAGTTCCAAGTTCATGTTTAATGATTGTCTGGAAGATATCGCTTTTAGCGATAAGACCGCCATTTGTGCATCTCTGTTATTTAAGTTTCAGTTTTGGTTTATGGTGTGTAAATAAAGATTATTGTATTGTACCTATTGTATTTTTAGGCAGATTTAGGCAAATCAGAAACTAGGCCAGTTATTACCTACCTTTTACGGTCTAATTATCTTTTTAATTTCCTGTTTATTGTTATGGTAGTTGAAACCAAATTTTGCCATATAAACTTGGTCACGTGACTTTTTTAAATATATAACTACCAAGAGAGTAGAGTTTTAAGTAGTTAAAATAGGGTACCTAAGTACTAGTTAGGAATTATTCTGTGGAATAGATAGATAAACCCCCTCCCCCTGACTTTACCCTTTAACAAACACCCTGTATAGTCAACTCTTTATTTATTTCATCCAGAAAAACGGCACAGTCCCAGAGCGTCTCACCATCAACACCGGAGAATACGACGTGGACAAAATGAACATCATCGAGAAACTCGACGGCAAGCCCAGCCTGTCCTACTGGAGCAACCGGGAGTGCAACAGGTGACTACACCATCATCATCATCATCATCAGCTGCACGAGACAAGATGAACATCATAGAGCGACTCGACGGCAAGCCCAGCCTCACCTACTGGAGCAACCGCGAGTGCAACAGGTGACCACTTCATCATCATCATCATCAAGGCGCATCAAACGATGTAAATGAGGCACAATTCCAAAGCCGTCGTCGCGACGCCACCGTGACGCCGCCTCGACTCCGCCTCGACTCTACCAGTGAGCGGAGCGGATTTATACGTCCGGAGAAGTCGGCGGCGACTCACGCTAATCTGACTGGCCTACCCTTCCACCATGATCGCAAAGACTGTCTCTCTTCTTGTGTGTGTATGTCTACTATGTAGGTACTTATTATTATATTTTTCTATAGTAGTTAAGTATGTTTTTTAGGTATAAACCTATTTCTAATTCTACTGACACGGTTTCTGCTCAAACAAGGAAATAATCAGAAGCGTCCTAATTCAAGTATGCTTATTATGGCCAACCGACATTAAAATAACACAAAAAGTGAACAATTAACCTATGTAACAAAAAGTTAATTCTAATTACAGACAAATAGGTTATTTCGAAATTAATTTTATCAGCATTATTAGTGTATAATTTACGCCTATTTACCGTTATTTATTATGTATATTATCAGTATTAGCAAGTATGTTTGTAGATACTTGCTGGCTTATCTGTCAATGATACACTTTGACACAGTGATATGTGCAATTATACACGAACCAAACTAGCACTTGGACAGTCAGTCCCAATATTCATCATCATAATTAGGCTGTAATCTACTGCTGGACATAGGCCTCTCCCAAGGATCATAATTAGGCTGTAATAACACTCTGTCCTCGGCCTTCCTCATCCAGCAATTATTCAGCCACCGGTCTAAGGTCGTCGGTCCAGCGGGCAGATGGACTCCCCACGCTACGGCAGTTCATAGTCTCCACTCGAGCTCGTTTACCCCAGCACCGTCCATCGGTTCTTCAACACAGTATACCAATTACGACAAATACAATTAAATAAACGCAAAACTTTGTGACTCTTTCACGGCAAAACTGTAATTCCCACATTAAAACTTAAAGTGGAGCTCACGTCCATCAGCTATTTAAATAACACTAGTTTTTCTTCGCCCTCCCTTTATAATGTCTATTTGTTGCGTGAGGAGACTACGGAGTGGCAGAGACAAATATAAAAAGGGCAATGCCCGTTTTTCGCTGTGCTTAGCGACAGTGCTTTAGCTTTTGAATGAAGAGAGTTTTTAAAGTTGGTTAGGTATCTAGATTATATTTTTTTTTTAATTTATAGTGTTTGGTAATTATTTTTTTATCCCCCTCCAGTATCGAGGGCTCGGACGGGTCCATGTTCCCGCCCTCGCTGCTGGACCGGCGCCGCCAGCTCAACGTGTTCTTCCCGAAGCTGTGTCGCCGGGTGCCCTTCCAGTATGAGAAGGATGTTGAGGTAAGTGTGGTTTGCAGTTCCTCTTCAGCGTGTCGACGACAAACTGACAAAGCCGCTACATAATGGTACAAACTACAAACAAACATCGGCAAATCTGCGTCTATCATCATCATCCATGTTTATTCATCATGACGATAAGAGAGGATTCTGAGCGTCATCAGATCAATAGCGGCCGCTTGCTTTTGACACTTTCCATCCGGGATTCACCCCGCACATTCAAGGGGGCCTAAAAAGTGTCAGTCCTATGTAATGTAAAACTATTGATCAAATTGCGTGAGTAGTAATAGTAGACCCATATTTGTCGACGTTCATCAAGAACGTAATTTTACAAAACATAAAACACCTCTTTCTCTCTTTCAGAGCGAAGATGGCATCCAGCTGCTCCGGTACCGGATGCCAGCGGACGTGTTCGACAGCCCGCAGACCAACCGCAACAACCAATGCTTCTGCAACATCGACACCGGAGTGTGCCCCCCTAAAGGGGTTATTAATGTCACCGCGTGTTCTATGGGTAAGCTTTCCATAACCCTCCAATGGTGGGTGAATACCACAGCTATTGAGCTATACAGTATGTTGAGCGTCTGAGATTAGTTTTGTTGCCGGTTGCGGCAGAAGGTAGGTATATTAGGTATGTATGTAGTTCCGAGTCTTAATCGCTTGAATGGAACCCTTCTTTAAACCTAGGTCTAAGCTTAGACAGCAGACCAACCGCAACAACCAGTGCTTCTGCAACATCGACACCGGAGTGTGCCCCCCTATTAAGGGGGTTATCAATGTCACCGCGTGTTCTATGGGTAAGTTTTCCACAACCCTCCAATGGTGGGTGAATACCACAACTATTGCTATGTTTAACGTCTGAGATTCGTTTTAATGCTAATTGCGGTAGTATATTATGTAGTTCCGAGTGTAACTCACTCAAATTGACCCCTTGTTTAACCCAATACAGTAGACGATATCGACACCCAAACTCTTAGCTACCTACTAAATCTATCTACTATCTCACTAACAAAAAAACCATTCTTCTATTCCAGGAGTCCCAGCGCTGGTCTCGTTCCCGCACTTCTACCTGGGCGACCCGGCGCTGCGGGACGAGTTCACGGGCCTGCAGCCGGACCCGGCCAAGCACGACTCCTTCCTCGACATACACCCGAAACTGGGCATCAGCTTAAGCGGGAAGTCCAGGTAATTTACCCTATAACTACCAGTTCTATGTAACACACAATACTGTACGAAAAGGAGCTACGAATGCCGCAAATACAGCGTTTGACTGTCGGCCACCAAATGGCAAGCGTCCCACGGAGGTCCGCTCCAAATATGGCGCCGAAGCGTAGGAAGCGTGCTGCGAGCCGCTGGCCAAAAGTACAGCCGTAGATAGGCGGAAGTGGCGAACGTTAGTTAGTTAGTTAGACTGCAACACACACACAGTTCTATGTAATACCCCTCTCATAGTAACCATGCTTCTGAGAGGTTTCTCTGCCCTGACTGTACCATCTCCAATCTAAGCCTAAAACCCTTCTTTCATTGGAAGGAGACCCGTCGAAGACGACTGACACAGTAGTGGGGACGTGATGGGTTGCGATGATAAGACCACCGCACTTAAGCAACATTAACAATCCTCTATAGCTGCGGCTGCGTAAGTATCCACCTGTCGCACGCCTCGACGAGGCATGCCTCGGGTTTGCAAGAACGCGATCCAATGCTCGGTTTGTATGGTCATCGCCGAGGGTACTTTTTACAAACCGAGCATTGGATCGCGTTCTAGCAAACACGGGGCATGCCTCCACACAATATTAGTCGTGAACACACTAGATGGATACGCGGCTATTCTGCATTGCTTATCTGTCAAAACTGTTTGTGTGATGGTGATAAGGTCCGCAATATATACCTTTTCAGACCCCTTAGCATGAATTTTCATCGTGAACGTGACGTGAAATTACACGATGAATTTTGTAGGGCAAATTTAGTTCTTCTACCGACCGCCAGGGGCGCTGTTAATATTTTCATACAAAATTACCCGATGAATTCTACTTCACCTTCAGGGTCAGTACATACCCATCGATCGCCTAAACAGTAATTTAATCCGATGACTTTGTCCACAGTTTGCAGCTCAACATTCAAGTGAGGAAAGACGACACCGGAATGTTTACGGCCGTTAAATGGTTGAAAAAGGATCTGATTCTGCCTGTTGCGTGGCTTGAAATGGTATGTAACGCCCTCTAGTTGCTAAAACAAGGAACTAAAAGTTTCTGCTATTCTACAATAGATAGCGCTGTTCTAGTTTTTATGAGAAAATAAACCAATTTCTTTGTCTTCCTTTTCAGTCTGTGGAAGAACTGCCTGAAAGTGTGAGATCGCTGGTGTACCATGGAACCTACTCGACAGCAGCGGTCCAACTAGGGCTCACCGCTACCTGCATTGTCACCCTTATTCTGTCCACGTTAGGGCTCATTGTCCTTTACGCGCGAAGCAAAAAGCCCAAGCCTTGCGCCACAATCAAGAAACTACCCATCGAAACGGAGTTAAAAGTACAAAATTCGTGAAAATACAATAGATTTTTCGTTTGAAAATCTGTATTAAAACTGCCATAGCTCTCTGTGAGTAAAGACTTTATGGAAAGTGGCGCCGGCCGCCATATTGCGGACAATTTGTTAACTAAATGCTATAAACAAACAGTACTGAAAACATAAATACCTACAGTGCTAAATGGATCCTTTGGAGTATGAAAGACATTAAAATAAGGTGGCATTTTAGTGCTTATTTTTGCCACGCAACCAAAACTGGTTTCTGCGGCACTCAACAGTTTTTTTAAACGTACATGTAGTACAAAAGGTGTTTTTTTTTCTTGGAAATGTTACTATAAAAAAATGTTGAAATTTTATCAACATTAACTAACTACATAATTTTATTAATTTTCTTTTGTCGGGTAAAATACCATTCCATTAGTTTGTAAGGTCCTCAAAAATACTTCGTCTGTAAATATGTTTTTTTAGTTTATGTTTCTTTATTTTATTTTATTTAGTTTACTGCATGACAAAAAATAAGTAATTTACTTTATAGTTTTATTAAGATAAATTTTCCAGGCCCGATCTATGAACGATTAAATCTACAAATACAATATTTTGTAATGTATTAAATATAAATACTTACTTAAGTAAAAATTGGTTATTTTGAACTTTGTAAAATAAATCCATCAAAGAAGTAAAATTTGTCATAGATCTTCACTTTTCTCTCGATTTTTTTAAATAATTTCCTACGTTTGTTATAAGCGTTTTTTTAGATATTATAAATATTAGTATTAAGAAGATAGCTGTAGATATTTTTGATTAAAAAAAAATTTTTGTAAAAATTAATACCAAACTACCTACTAATTACATACATAATTAGGCTAAGGGCTGTGTTAGAATAAAAAAATATTTTGCCATTACCTACCTTTTTATGAATATTTTTCAACTTACTCTATCACACAGTACAAAATATACCTACATACTTTTACAGTGTTTTTAGTGTAGGTATTTATAAAAAGGCGCTCTATTCGTATTAGTACGAAACTTTAAAAGTGTCTCGATTGCCAGTAACTCTATATATTATTATTATTGATACAAAAGAATCCTAAGTACAATTTTTGGAAATATTTAGTCTGTTTAGGCTGTTGCAAAAGTAGTAAGCCGAAAGGGTTGGTGACTCAGGGGGTCATTTTGTTCACAATTCGCATTTGGAACGGAAATACTCATTTTGCAACACACTGCAGCCTTTGATATAGACCAAAGGTTCATGTCTTATATCTGAGAAAACTATGACACTAGGTGGCGCTGTTAAAAGTGGCTACACATCACATTATAATATCTATGATAGAAAATGATATCAGAATCTCAAAATAAAGCCTACCTTATTACATGAGCTATAAGTTTAGTTAAGTATATTTTGTTATATTATGTATTTATAGATTTTTTATTTACAGTCAGTAAAGGAATGTCTCTCATTGTAATTATCATTTTGTGTTTTAAGACGGTAAAAGTAAAGAGAATTGTGCCTTAATTATATCCGTCTTTTACTTATACCTACTTGATAACCATAATCGACCCAGTGTTTAAAACTTATGATTTTACCATGGAAGTAGAAAAAAAGACAGAAGGAATCTCTCTAACTAAAAAGTGAGGTGCGCAAAGTAAGTCGATTTCATTGTTGCGACGAGCCCGTCACACACACTCAAAATAAGTCAGTTCCCGCCGCGCGCCAATCACGTCGCACCTACGCACCCAAACACTCTCATGTCGCCGCCATTGCTGTGCCTCATTTCTTAGTTTGCGAGAATCCTACCGTCTTTTTTTCTACTTCCATGGATTTTACTAAAATTGTTTTTTACAAATGAAAAAAAGGATAAAAACTTTTAATTAGTGTTTTTTGAAAGGGGAAGCTTACAAGTTTTAATAAAAGTTAATTTTATTTGTATAATATATTATTTATTGAAACATTCTTACATCGCATTTTTACAACAGTTTAAAACAAAATAACGGCCTGCATCCTGTATCTAACCTGTTTAGTAAAGTTGCTATGAAACTATGAGTAGTAACTTTAAACACTCGTCCAAAAATCTGTAGAAAATCTATCGGCAGACTTAGAACATTTACTTACGTTTAAATTCATCAAGCAACATAACTAACCTCAATGTTGATTGTATTACAGAAACTTCATCTAACGCCCAATAGATGGCGCAGAAACAGTCGACTGTTTAAAAATGTCATCTATCGGACAATAATTGTAAGTACAGTTGCCCGATGAAATCGCCTAAACAATTGACTATTATGTAGTCTGAGCCTATCTGAAACCTAGTTAAACATTGTGGGAGATATGGCGTTTCGACTTTCTCCGTGTTCGGCATCATAAGGGTCACAGTGACAGTTAAATAAAGTCCATTTTTCTCTCCACCTTTAATTTGCAAGGTGCGGGTGCCTATATAAATAGAGTGAGTCGCCCGCGCGCCTCAGTTGGTTTTTGATTTTTGAAGTGAACACTTCGGCAAAATGGCTCAATGTAGCCACGGTTCTCGTCGGCTTCGCTCCGACGGGGAAAAATATAATATTGAATTTGCGGAGTCCTCGCTACCGGGAGCTGTAGCGTGATGCGGACCAGGCGGCGCGGGGCCTGCCGGCTGCTGCGCACGCAGCCATTGCTGAGGATTTCGCAACGAAGGTTTGAGTTGATAAGCCGTGAGTAAAATGCTATTATTTACTGCTTTTAAAAGCTCAGCCACTGGTCATAATGCTCCGGCGCTTGGGGTTTTTATCCCACGCAGTAGGGTCCGATTCAATAGTCGTGGTGATGATTGATCACATATTCCGGTCCTACTAGTGGCGCTTGAGCTAGATACTTACATTAATGACCGCTTTAAGTAAAGCATATGTTAATTTTATACAGGAAAAAATAATAAAAATATATTTTTCTACCCTCAATTTCTAATATTTTTAGAAAACAGTTGATAAAAACTTTGCTATTACAATAATGCACTTGATTATAGCTTATGTAAGGCTTTACAAACAGGAGCTTTCCAGGACCGTCATAGGATTTTTTACAGGAAGCACGTGGCTCCGAGTTTCAGTATGTTGGGACATTGTGGCATGTGCGGCGAGTAATGTGATCCGCCGCCGGTACCTACCCGCTGAGGGTAGGCAGGCCGATTCGGTGAAATTGAAGTTTCGTGTAACCTGCACCCGGCCCTGTGCTCCTGCGCTGGCCGCCGTCTCGTGGCACCTGCATCGCAGCATACACCCGGCCCTGTGCTCCTGCGCTGGCCGCCGTCTCGTGCCACCTACATCACAGCTACAGCCCTGGCCACCGGTTTGTGGTAAGTACCTGCATTGCTGAATAGACCCAGCCATGCACTCCTGCCCTGGCGGCTGTACACCCGGTCCTGGCCCTGGCCACCGTTTTGTGCCACCTGCATCGCAGCGTACACCCGGTCCTGGCCCTGGCCACCGGTTTGTGCTACCTGCATCGCTGCATAGACCCAGCCATGTACTCCTGCCCTGGCGGCTGTGTTGTCCCACCTGCATCGCTGCGCGCACCTGGCACTCCTGTTCTGGTTGCCAAATCCAAACGCCCCCTGTCTGGGAAGAGATTTTATGCTCAGCGGAACCGCCTGCACTATTGCTAGCACGGTCATCATCATCATCAGCCATCATTATGAGTGACTTATTTAGAAGGTATCGAGTAACGTGCGCTATTCATCAGTGATTTTGGCATATGCAGACGAACGTTTACTGCCAAGGTTGGTCATGTTAGCCATACAAGGGCACACCAACGAAGCCTGAGTACCCACCTGCAGTCGCCGTAGCCGCATCGGCATGGATGACGACAAATCGGGTAACGTGCACCGCTTCTAAAAGTGTTATAGCACTTCAATTTGATGCCTCCGCTGAGGTAGGGTATTCTATTAAAGCAGCTTTCTTCTGAACTGCCCAAAGTGACCTGTAGACTGCTCCTGGGGATAGTTGTGCGATCAATTTTTTATTTCGATTTCTCTGCTGAAGAAACTGTCTAATGCAGCTTTTGTTCTAAACTGCCTAAAGATCATTGGACTGCTCATGGGAATGGTGACGCACGGTAAGTACAGGAGCGTTACTCTATACTGATGAGAAACGAACGAACGAGAGCTGTCGTGCAATCGGCACGTTTAATACATACAAACAGATAGAGCGGCTCGCGCCGCAGTGCACTGAAAGTTTGTTTTTCGTCATATAAAGTGACCCCCCAGACACTATCTTAAGTGTCATGACACATCGGCAGATTCCAGCTTTGAGTCTTTTCTTTTCTCGGCTGTGAGCAAAGTGAATCCCACCGGCGAGTGTTCAACCTGAAAGCACTGAGCTAATTCCTGATTTCGTGAAAGTCGCTGTTGCTATACCATACCGCTTCACAAGTTACCGAATTTACTAAGATCCTACTGTCGGGTGATCATGATCAGAGTGTCATCGCGGTTTCTGAGTGACACCATATAAGCTGTCTTCCTTATGTCCCAGTGGATTGTGAGTGTGTGTCCGAGCTCTTTGTTGAAAAATGGGTGAACCTCCTACGCAGCAGCTGTCTACTAGTTGTGTATCGATTAAATCGAGTAACGGTGCTCTTGCACGAGACGACTACATTTTGGTAAAATTATAACTTACACTATTCTGGGAACATGCATATACCTACTGTGTACTGTGTATCACATCACGTGTAGCCGTAGCCCAACTCAATTTACTGGGCTAGATAATAAACAATGGCAGTCGTCATTAAATTTCTATGAATTTCGAAGGTCATCATTTGGAGCACAATTCAAAGGGTGAAAGAAAATGAAAATGTATTTTTAATTCGATTCTGGCGCAAACGTTTCATAACTATTTTTCAACACTGTATCTGCTGAAACTACTTAGACTGACTGGTTAAGATGCAGACGTGCCGTTTTCACAATTCCATTTTGAGTAATCTGTTTTATGGATCTTTCAGTTAGTTACGTAACTAGTTACTTACCAAGTAAAAAATTACTTGTGTCATGCTCGTACTCGCATCTCATTTAGGAGCTCTCTGGCCTCTAGCTGAAGGCTAGAACTGGTATATATATCTACTAAGCTAGTACAGAGTTATAACCGGGCAGCGGTGACGTGGTAGCTGCTTGATTTATTAGAGTTTGCGGAAAACTTTCTAAATAAGTAATAATTATTAGTCATAATATTAACTCTTCGCAGTTCTTTCAGAATGCAATACCAGGTCGCTGAAGTAGGTAACCTTCCTTTAGCTGGACAACAACAACAAGCCTTTTTGTTTTAAAGAGTGTCACAGTTATTCGCCGTTCCACTGTCATATCGATGTCCAAGGACTTTTTCTTGGGTATAGCTAACTACCTAAGTTTACCTATAGATAGCCGCAAGCTATCTGCTGTTGGCGAATTGTCAGTTCTGATTGATAAGTCAGGCTCGAGGTGGCTCGTCCAACTGTCCATGTTCCCGCCACCATGATTGTTGCTTCCACAGATTAGAGAGTCTATGTTGGCTGTCGTTGCATCAGGTTTGATCAGGTACAACTAACATCTTTACGTACCATCTTTATTTAATCGAGCTATTTTATTTTGTTTTATCTAGGTTAACTTAATGGTTTCAAAATCGAGCCTACAACAATGTAAGTAGGTACCTACCTACGTACCTTTGAAGTTGCAACAAGGCGAAGCCTTAAGTTTTTGGCCGAGACCTGCCCTTTTGACGAACATACCTAAAGGTGACCTTGTTAATGTTTTTCATATGAAGTACTGAACATTTTACTTATCCTGGTGGCATGACTGATCATTTACTTACCCAGTTAAGACATGTTAGCCGGGTTTCATTTATCAACTATTATAATTTTATTGTTATTGATATCGATTCTGAAGGAGGAAATTTTAAATTTAGAGATGTCAAAACCTTAATTTCTTTGTTTAAAATTCGACTCTATGATTGTTTCAGTAAATGTCATTTTATGCTAGCAATTTTTTTAGTTTGACACCGTTAAAATTAGAATTTCTGCCTTCAGAATCAACATCATTGTTGTGTTAATCAATCTTTATTAATTGATGTCATCTACCAAGGAATGCTGCCAGAGCTCATAATATTCACACATGATGATACAGAATGATAGTAGCCCACAAAATCGGTGCAAAGGCTTAAAAAAAATAACTTTCCTTCCTAGTAGGACTGCACAGGAACTCGTTAACCGCCGAGTTAGTTAGAATACAAAATTAGACTGTGTGTTACTTGTCAATCTAGAATATGAATATGGTGACCTGCATCATGTTTTGAAAAACTGAATACTTAGTTATCCGCCAGTGTCACAGCCTTCATCTAATCTTTTCCAGTAGCTGATGAGTCTGAGATATTTAGTAAAATTATCTTCCCTTCAAGCACCACTCCTCGCTCCAAGGACTAGATGCCACGCCAGGTGTTGCAGGCCGTGTCGTCGTACGGGGCTGACTGAGCAGGTCCTCGAGGCTCCAGGGTCGGCTGCTGCATTTCTGAGGTCAGTCCAGAATTACATACCCTAGTCAGCATGTGCTGACCTGAGCCCCAGCGGCCTGGATCGATATTCTACACTTTACAGCTTTTAAATATTGTTGCAAAGTATTTCACTGGTTCCATCCATTCGGCTAGTGTATGTTAAAAATATTGCCTTGACAATAACAAGATTTTGATCAATAATTACTTATAAGTATTGCTTTCGAAGAGGCACTGTGTGTATCCATATGTATAAATTCCTACCTATATGTATATGTAGGTACATACCTTCCATAACTTTCTGACAAGTCAGGAATAATAAGGAAGTACTTAAGTCTTATGTATACTTATACCTTTCTTTTTAGTATATCTATTACCTAGAAATCTATGCATTATAAATTTATAGATTCAAATATTTCTCTACTGATATACTCATCAGTAGCTTATGGGTCACAGTTGGTTTTCTCTCCACCATGCGATAATAAACACATCTCACAATGTTTAACTAGGTTTCAGATAGGCTCAGACTACATAATAGACGCATTTTTCCTGAAATAAAAATGACATATTATGTATCTAGCCTATCTGAAACCTAGTCATTTCTGCATGGTGATATTACAACTGAGGCGCGCGGGCGACTCACTCTATTTATATAGGCACCCGCACCTTGCAAATTAAAGGTGGAGAGAAAAATGGACTTTATTTAACTGTCACTGTGACCCTTATGATGCCGAACACGGAGAAAGTCGAAACGCCATATCTCCCACAATGTTTAACTAGGTTTCAGATAGGCTAGATACATAATATGTCATTTTTATTTCAGGAAAAATGCGTCTATTATGTAACAATAATTCGTTATCCCTGCATATACATTTAGTCAACAATGAAAAGTATTGAAATTCAGATGAAAACATATATTTTCAAGGCGTTTAACGTACACAGCTAGGTACAACCGTTTATAGGCTCCCACCCAAGTTATTTGCAACATCTACTCTACTCTCTAATTTTTAATTGAAAAGAATTCTGACATTTTATAAGTGATCCTACTAAAAAAGTTCTTTACCGAAAAAAGGAAAAATTGCGATCCATTTCTGGGCAATAATTTTTTCTTAATATTTTTATACAAAAAGATAAATCTAAATATTTACTTGCTCAAGTAAACTAATACAAAAATAATAAATATTTCAATATAATAGCTGTTCCCGCGAGCTTCGCTTCGCCTTAATAAGTTTTCCCGTGGGAATTCCGCGATAAAAAGTAACATATGAGTTAATCCAGGGTGTCAGCTAACTCCATTCCAAATTTCATCAAAATCGGTTCAGCCGTTTTGACGTGAAGAAATAACAAACATACACACGTACATACATACATACATACACACATACACTTACAAACTTTCGCATTTATAATATGAAGTAGGATCACGACTCACGACCAATGTATCGAAATAATTTTAATTGCTTTATTTTATTCTTTAGCATGGCATCACTTCCTACTAAATTCAGGGATAATAAACCTTTTTAATCAATTTCAAAAAAAGATTGTCTATTCGGTAAGTACATATATGTTCGGTATGTATGTAAGATTATTGGAACTGCACCATATTGACATATGACAATATATTAGGGCTAATAAACAAATATTCAAAATTTTATAAATGTTTATGTACCTATGTATGTTTATATGCTTGTTGGTATGTATGTTTGTCCACGCATACCTCCGAAACGATTGATCCGATTGTCACTATTCTTTTTGAGGGTTCCGTACCTCAAAAGGAAAAAAAAGAACCCTTATAGGATCACACTTTGTTGTCACCACCTTTTTTCTCGGAAACGGGTAAAGATATCAAGCTGATATTTCGTATAGATGTACATAATTATGATGAAATTAAAAGGAAAACTACCTCAGGTAATTAAGTAGACTTGTACGGAACACTCAGTGCGCGAGTCCAACTGGCTCAGTCGGGTAAGCGCCCGCTTCTCAAGCAAGAGATGCGGGTTCGAATCTCGGCGCTGACATGTAGGTAACAATGAGTTCTTTGAATTTAAGTACAATGTATACCATCGCTCTTACGGAGAAGGAAAACATCTAGATGTGTGAACCCACCAACACCGCAGTGGACCAGCGTGGTGGGAAATGGTCCAAGCTTAGGAAGGCAGTATGGAGATGCTGGAGGCGCTTCCCCATGGCAAAGGGAGGATCCTCCGACCGTAGGAACCAAGTGTAGGTTTCATCAAAATCGGTTAGTGAGTTTTCAAGAAAGATTTTCATTCGACTTCTTTGAATGCTCGAATGCGCTCATATGTTCTCAGTCTCAGTGTAATTTGCTTCTATTTATTGTCTACATCTTGTTATATTTGTTAAGTTTCTGTTAGGTTTTTCCTTGTTGACTTTTCGCGTTGTGATCGTTTGTTGATTTTTATAAACGTTATGGAGCCACAACCTGGCCCTTCCCGGGAAACAGCCCCAACTGACAGAGCACAAGAGTCAGACTTTCTCTCTCCCAGAAAAAAGCGTCCTCGTGGTTCTTTTTCGCCAAACGAAAAGACCATAATTCTAAATATTTACAAATATAATATAGAAAATTGGCCGGAAACAACTGATTGGAGTGCAAAGGAATGTGCTAAAAAGACTTCCGAGATGATTGGCGTGAGTCTGTCAAGTGTCTATAAAATTATCAAAGAATATAAAGACACAAAAGAGTTTCAGAAACCGAAAAAGAGTGGTCCGCAACTATCTTTCATACATTTTGATGACTTTACTTTTACGACAATTCGACGAAAGGTTCACGCGTTTTTCTACAGGAACGAAATTCCGACTATTGCAAATTTTTCACCTCTATTCAAATACGAACGCAACATCGGCCTGACATCGGCGTACTACGGCTACCGTTTCAAAAAGAATTACTAGTTGTTTTTAGATATATTTTCTACGACAGCGATAATTATATAAGATAATTGAGATTATCTATAATTGTATTTTTCACTGTTTGTGATATATTTAGGTACGGTAATTATTTCTCACCGTAGGTAAATCCCCTTTTAATTTGGAGCGCCGCACTTAATAAAATGGATACAGGGACTAAAAAAAAATTATTATAGTCTCAGATGTCCAGACTCGTATTGAAAAAGTGCCCAGCCCAAAAAGGTTTGTGATCTCTGATTTGTCTAAAATTGATAACTGTCAGAATTCCGTAAGAATACTAATTACAGTGTAGCTTTTTGTATTAATATTATTTTTCATATGAATAGTGTAATACGAAACCTGCTACGTTAGTACACATGACACATAAAATACACATTTTTTACATCTACATTCGGTCCTTGACCAATTAGAATAGGTAATAGGAATGGGCTGAATGATAAATGAAAATATAAAAAAACCTATGTATGATAATATTTAACATAATATAAATAGTGGCAGAAGATTCATCAGCCCGTAATCGTCCACTGGTGGACATAGGCCTCTCCCAAGCAGCGCCATAACACTCTGTCCTCGGCCTTCCTAATCCAGTATCATTCCAAGGCCCTGTTTCACATTCATGTCTGTTTAGTGATGAGGTAAAATACATGCTGTCACTGTCAACAAAATAATAATAGAGAGTGACAGCATGTATTTTATCTTACAGGTAGCCGCTAACCAGACATTGTGAAACAGGGCCTATGGCTATTTCTTCTCCGGGTTAGAAGGGCGTCCCAGGCTAAGCTTGCCTATTTGTGGTCTCCACTAGAGAATTAGTTGTCAAAAGATTAATTGGTTTATTTATATTTATAATCCTCATTTATTCATTAGAAAGTAGATTCAATATTGATAAATAAAAAAGACTATGCATAATGAATATCACATGAGCATTTTATTTAAAATAAACATTATAAAAATAACCCTGAAGATTTATGAATGTAGTCTGACTAAAATAACAAAAAAACTATTTGACGGCTAAAATGTATGGTACAGTATAAGGCAGATAAATCTGACCCTTCTCAGAAGCATTGTTACTATGAGAGGGGGGTCAGGTTTCTCTGCACATGACCGTACAAAGAAATGCAAAATATAAAATAATCTTAAATAAATATTTACATAGTAGGTATCTTTTAGATTCTTTTAATTTCATAAAAGTTAAGTTAGTGAGATTTTAATGAATGTACACTTTAAAAAAATACTTGTTTTTGTTATTATTACTTAACAACAATAAATTCAATTAGATTTTTTCTATGTAACAGAATCTCTTAAAATAATTATGAAAATCTAAATTAATGAGTAGATGCGACTTAGATATTATGGATACAATATACAGGTGTTGCAAAAGTGGTATACTAAGCCAAAAGAAGGTGACTCAGGGGCTCTTTTTGAGCAATGTTTCTTCTTCTACTTACTATACCATTTTTGATATAAATATATTGTTTATATCAAAAGTATTATTAAAAAACGATCACGGGTGCTCACTTCTTGCCAAGTAAAACCAATTGAATAACTGGACATAAATCATGACATAGACGAATCTCAAATTTTACTAAGGTTATTGTTTTATTATTAGGTAATTTTTTTGATACAACTATCATTTTTTGTTTTCCCCTGTAGTCTTCAAGTGATGTCTAAATAATTATTCTACTTGAAATGCAAATCTTGGAATACTGATTCAAAATCCCTACACACGATTTTAACAATAAGGCAGGTGGCCATTTTAAAAGCCATAAATACATAGTCGAAAAGGCGAATACTAAGATGTTGCAAGTTTCCAGAAATATATTTAAGTATGCTTTTTATATACAAATACAGGCTGTTGCTAAAAGAGTATACCAAGCCGAAAGGTAGTGACTCAGGGGGTCATTAGGAATTAGTATAATACCCTTTTTGCAACACCCTGTATAGGTACTTTTTTATACCGTACTGTTGGCATAATGGTCTTAGCCATTTTTCACTGAAAACAGTACAGTAAAAAAAAATTAAGAAAACAAATGAAGAAGTCTAGTTCAGAAGCAAACATAGAGTTTGAATAGTTTTATATTTTTATACATCTTCTTTTTAACACAGCAAATATTTCTTTGGAGGGTATAGTATATGTTTATTTGATTATAACAAAATATCCTATTCTATTAACTCTGATACAGTAATTATAACTTCTTATAGACACATAGATGTTTCATGTACTAAACTGTATTTGAATGTAAAGTATGTTTGAATACAAAAGTTATATTTTAAATGGGACATATTGGCATAAGTCTCAATCGATCTCTGAGTCTCAAAATTATATGTGGTAAAGTCCAACATCCCAAACTTTGCAACGGGTAAAAGATTGGCCATTAACTCTATTTAAAGACAAAAATAATCTTCCATCTTTCCCCCATTGCAAAATAAACATTCCCCTCCTACACTTACACCTTTCTCCCCCCTCACATGTTTCCAAACGATGCCATAGAACTGCGGCTGGCTGAGGGTGGCTTGCACGAAACATTTAAATCTATTGCTGTCATGCTGTCAAAGCAAGCGAGCAATAGATTTAAATGTGTCGTGCAAGCCACAAATTCTACCTTTTTTTTAACCGACTTCGAAAAAGGAGGAGGTTCTCAATTCGTCCGTATATATGTATGTTTTTTTTTAATTTGTCTCTATGTATGTTTTGGTAAATCTCAGTTTCCACTTGCAAAATTAACAGTTTGACATCATTCAGGATCGATATCATCGTAGACCTAACAACTTAGCTCTCCAGCCCTGTTATGTCCCATTTTTTACCCGTTGCAAATCTACCTTCCTAAATCCTCACAAATTCACACCATTTTCTCCCCCTCTTTTTCCCACAGTGAACACCTAACAACTTAGCTCTCCAGCCCTCTGTGCTTCCTCTTGACGCGCGCGTAGGGCCCCACCTCGGGGTCCGTGGCGAAATCGTAGAGAACACTGGTCCAGCTGTGGTGCTGGGGCAGGTTGTCGTAATAATAATAATATGTGGGGACTTCGAAAAAAGGGGGGGGTTCTAAATTCGTCTGTATGTATGTGTTTTGTTTGAAATTCGACTCTGGTATCTTGCAAAATTTATAGTTTGACATCGCTAAAATTAAATGCCTTCAGAATCGAAATGGTTGTATACCTAACAACTTAGCTCTCCAGCCCTCTATGCTTCCTCTTGACGCGCGCGTAGGGCCCCACCTCGGGGTCGGTGGCGAAGTCGTACAGCACACTGGTCCAGCTGTGGTGCTGGGGCAAGTTGTCGTAATAATATGTGGGGACATCTCACACACGGCCATCCGACCCCAAACGGTGTCATATAACTCTGTGGCTTGCACGAAACATTTAAACGCATTTAAATCTATTGCTCGCTTCTTTGACAGCATAGTGACAAAGCATTACAGCAATAGATTAAACCAGCCTTGCTTTTAGTGCTTTTAAACCGACTTCGAAAAAAGGTAGGAGGTTCTCAATTCGTTTGTATGTGTATGTTTTTTGTTAGAAATTCGACTCTATATGTGTACATCTCAGTTTCCATTGGCTAAAATCAAATGTTGTGCCATCAGGATCGACTTTGTAATTGTATACCTAACAACTTAGCTCTCCAGCCCTCTATGCTTCCTCTTGACGCGCGCGTAGGGCCCCACCTCGGGGTCCGTGGCGAAGTCGTACAGCACGCTCGTCCAGCTGTGGTGCTGGGGCAGGTTGTCGTAGAACTCTGAGGCTGGCTGAGAGTGGCTCGCACTAAACATATTGCTGTCATACTTTGTTACTATTTGCCTGTAACTACCAGTCATCGGTAGATAGAGTTATTGAAACTGGCAGTAAGCTGTCAAAGCAAGCGAGCAATAGATTTCAATGTACCTTATTTTTAACCGACTTCGAAAAAAGGAGGACGTTCTCAATTCGTCTGTATGTATGTGTTTTGCTTGAAACTCGACTGTGTATGTGTATTTATGTATGTTTTTGTATATCTCAGTGTCCACTTGAAATTCACACTATTTTCTCTCCCTCTTCCACATAGTGTACACCCAACAACTTAGCTCTCCAGCCCTCTATGCTTCCTCTTGACGCGCGCGTAGGGCCCCACCTCGGGGTCCGTGGCGAAGTCGTACAGCACGCTGGTCCAGCTGTGGTGCTGCGGCAGGTTGTCGTAGAACTCGGAGGCTATGCGTTTTACCTGCGGAGAGAGTGGAAATAAATAAATATGTGGGGACATCTCAGCCAGCAGTGGGACACTAATATGGCTACGTGAAAAAAATGTGGGGAAATCTCACACACGGCCCGCCGGCCTAAACTAGGCAGAGCCTGTGATATGGGTGTCGGACAGCTGATATATCTACACAAATACTTAGACAGATACATATTAAATAGATGAGCGACCACCAGATAAGGCAAACACAAATATCTTTTAGGAGTCATCATATTACACTCATTTAAGATATGGTAATTCACAAACTGTATCTCATGAATAACTATGATTTCAGTGTGACTTACAGGAAAATAATAAGTTTCAGAAAAGAGGATGAATGACTGGACATTGGACATGTGTATGACGAGGTGATAACAGTGTTAAATAGATAGTCATTTACGGTGAAACTAAATTATCGTACTGACTAGCTCATTCATCATCAGCTTGTCTATGATGAATACTAGACTACGGTTTATCGACTTCGTGAATTTTACAACATAATTCATTTGGAAATTCGTGAAAAAAAAATGATTTTATCTACACGAATTTCCAGAAGCGATTAGAATGACCGCCTTAGTCACTCTCTGCTAACAATACACTTATAGGCGGGGTGAGTGCGTAGTGTTAGCAGGAGTAGGTATTAAATGCAAACACTTACAGTTCAGTCCAGGTTTGTATATTGAACAAGCACACACGAAGTCTATAGAATTTAGAAGGAGAATGCACAAGCCAATAACACAGCAGAGATATTATCCGATAGCACTTAGGTATAAAGCGTAAGCTAGTAATTAAGCAAGCTAGGTATACAGCGGAAAGATCGCGTAATCGTAAGCAGTAGCGGGCTAGCATAAAGCGGCACAGGCTTCGCGTCGGAGTTGAGATTTCGACTGGCGGCGCACGGGCCGCGGAGGGCGCGCGAGGTTGCGCGGGCGCGCGGGGCAGGGAACCTGCCTCCGGACCGGTATCGGCGGCCGCTCGACTTGACCAACAAATAACCTACGGATAAAATATTTTGTGCGTTCTCGATGTATCACGACAATTTATCCGTCGGGCACGATACGTTTGGTGTTGTATGATTGTGTGTGATGTATGTGAACTTAGTATTAATGTTAGTAGGTATTGTTAGTGTAAATAGTATTGTATTTAATAATAACAACTATACTTAATTAAACTAATATAAATATTAACTAGTGTGTAAGATATATACTGTAAATATTATACGTTATACAATGTAGGTATAAGTGTAGGTATATTATACGATACAATGTAAATAGATAAGAATAACTGAAATACAATATGTAACTAAACAATGCATGAAAATACAATTCAGTTCAACTGAAAATACAGTGAATGTATAAATGTAGGTAATAAAATCGGGAAGATACCTACATCACTCCCCTCCAGAGGCCGTCACTACGGACGATAAAAATCTGGAAAACGGACGTGACGACCAGAGCGAGTTGTCCGAACAGGATTTACTATTTTCTCTGGTGGTGGGTCAATAGTAGTAGGCAAGTTAGTTTTGTCAGTGAGTATGTAGGCCGGCTTGAGGCGGTCTACTGATACTGTGACATTTTTGCCCTTGACGAGTAATTTGTAAACCTTGTCTCCTCTTTCGACAACTTCATGGGGTCCGGTATATGCAGGTTGCAGTGAGCCTCGCAATGCATCGTCTCTCAGGAAAACATGAGTCGAAGTGGCGAGATCCTTGTACACAAAAATCTTACCATGACCGTGACGTGAAGTTGGTACAGGTTGTAGCTTCTCGGCAAAAGAGCGTAGGCGGGCTAATAAATCTGTCATATCAGTACTGCTGTCTACGCTATGACCAAAGAACTGACCTGGGAGTCTTAATGGCTCGCCGTAAAGAAGTTCGGCGGAGGAGGCTTGCAGATCTTCTTTAAAAGCACTCCTTATACCTAGTAAGACTAGTGGAAGAGATTCGGACCAGGTAGAGTTGCTGTGACACATTATGGCGGCTTTGAGTTGTCGGTGGAATCTTTCCACTAGACCGTTGCACGCCGGGTGATAGGCAGTCGTCCTCCGATGTTTGAAACCAGCTAGAATGGACAAATGGTGGAAGAGGGACGATTCAAATTGCCGGCCGCGGTCGGTAACTATATCTGTCGGACAACCAAATCGAGCTATCCAGCCAGATACTAACGCCTTGGCCACCGTTTCTGCAGTCATATCCTCAATAGGAATGACCTCTGGCCAACGTGTGAACCGGTCAACAGCTGTCAAGCAATATCGGAAACCACTTGACATTGGTAAAGGTCCAATCAGGTCGATATGCACGAACTTGAAACGCGCAGCAGGTAAGTTGTACGTACCTAATGGGGAATACACGTGTCGATTGACTTTAGCGTGCTGACAAGATTGACAAGCTTGTGACCAATCTCGACAGTCTTTGCGCATGCCTGGCCAAACATAGCGTTGTGCCACTAACTTAACACTAGCGTTTGCACCAGGATGGCTAAGAGAATGAAGACTGTCGAAGATTTGCTTACGCAAAGGCTCGGGTATGAACGGTCGTGGCGTCGGAGTACTGACATCGCAGTACAACTCCAAACGACTGCCAGGTACGTTCATTTTCCGTAGACGAAGTGATGATGATGCATCGTCTAGGAAGAGAGCTAGTTCTTGGTCAGAAGCTTGAGCTTGCGCTATAGCTTCATCATCGACGGTGGTAGCCTGCAATTCACTAACACGAGACAGTGTGTCGGCCACAACATTGTCCTTGCCGGCAATATACTGAATGTCTGTTGTGAATTGAGAGATGTAGTCTAGGTGACGGTACTGACGGGGCGAACAGTTAGTTTTCCTCTCACGGAATGCGTAACAAATCGGCTTGTGGTCAGTAAACACGGTGAAATGGCGGGCCTCGAGCATGTGCCGGAAATATTTAATGCCTTCGTATATAGCTAAAAGCTCACGATCATACGGTGAGTACTTTTGCTGCGAAGAACTAAATTTCCGTGAGAAGAAAGCTAACGGCTGCCATGTGTCGTCCTGGAATTGCTGTAATACAGCACCCATCGCAACGTCAGATGCATCGGTGATCAATGCGAGTTTGGCCTGACAATCTGGGTGAGCTAGCAATGTTGCACTGCAAAGGTTGGACTTGCAGTCCTCGAATGCTTGCAGCGAATCTCCTGTCAAGTTAACAGGGTGGGAAGCTTTAACTGAGCCAGTGAGCAAGGCATTCAGAGGAGCTTGTGTTGCAGCAGCTTGGGGCATAAATCTGCGGTAAAAATTGATCATGCCCAAAAATCTCCGGAGCTCTCGAACTGTGGTGGGCACGGGGAAGTTTTTGATGGCCTCTACCTTGGTATCCAACGGCTTCGTTCCTGCTGTGGAGATTTGGTAGCCAAGAAAGGTAACCTCAGACTTACCAAAAACACATTTGGACGTGTTGACAAGGATGCCGTATTCCTTCATTCTCGTGAAGAGTTGTCGGAGATGACTCTCGTGCTCTACCTCGTCTCTAGAAAACACCAGAAAATCATCGAGATAACAGTAGCAGAAGTAGAGTCCGCGAGTCATCTCATCAACGAAACGTTGGAAGGTTTGGCCGGCATTCCTTAGACCGAACGTCATGAAAGGAAATTCGAACATTCCGAACGGGGTGGTTATGGCGGTCTTCGGAATATCGTCCACGCTGACAGGGATCTGGTTATAGGCCTTGACCAAATCAATGGTAGAGAAGACTCTACAACCAGATATGCTGTGGGAAAAATCGTGAATATGCCTTACCGGATATTTGTCGGGTATAGTTCGAGCGTTGAGAGCTCGGTAATCACCGCATGGCCTCCAACCATTGTCCTTCTTAGGCGCCAGATGTAGAGGTGACGACCAAGAACTCTCAGATGGCCGGGCAGTACCGCTGGCCAACATCTCCTCGAACTCCTGCTTGGCGATTTTCAGCTTGTCTGGAGCTAACCTGCGAGGGGATGAGGAAACAGGGGGACCAGGTGTAGTACGAATGTGGTGTACCGTGTTGTGTAGAGTCGTACGTGTCGTGCCAGATGGTCGAGTAATTTCAGGGAATTCAGCTAGAAGTTTGTGAAAACGCGTGTCACCAGTCAAGACCTTAACTGAAGTTATACTATTACATGTTAAGTCTACAGAACCAACAGTTGACAGAGAAGTGGTATTATCAATAAGGCGCTGATTGCGACAATCTACAATTAAATTATAGAATGACAGAAAGTCTACACCAATAATGGGTTTAGTCACATCAGCCACTATAAAACGCCACGGATAGTCTCTACGCAGTCCTAGGTTCAGGTTCAGTTGAGCAAACCCATAGGTATCGATGGTGGTACCGTTAGCTGCGCACAACTGGTAGTTGGTCTTCGCACGCCGTTCACGCAGGGCAGATCGAGGGAAAACGCATAGGTCGCTTCCGGTGTCCACAAGAAATTGTGCTTTCGATCTGCGATCTGTAACGAACAGGCGACCGGTGGAGCTGGGACAATCGTTCGTCGCCATCACTGATTGCCCAGGGAGTTTTCCGCCTTGTAGTCGCATGGGCGGATGCAGGTCTTCGCCCTGCTGCCGAACTTGCCGTGGTACCAGCAAAGGGGATGCTTCCTGTAGCTGGATTGTGACCTCTCCCTTGACCGAGCAGAATGACGAGTCTGTGCATGATTGTTCCTTGATCTGGAACGCGATCTGTGCGATTGCATGCTGAGTGCTCTTACTTGCTGGGTAAGTTCGGCTATTTGCTTAGCCATTTGGTCCATGGAGCTGCCAGGTGCAGTGTGGTGGGAAGTCGAAGCTACTTGCGGTGACGGTGGAACCACTTCATGGATCCTGTCCGCCAGGTCAGCAAGCGTCTCGAGCGAAGCGGTGGGTTGAGAAGCGAGAATGGTCTGGATGCTACTCGGCAGTCGGCTCGTCCAGATGCCAGACAGGAACTCTTCGGGTAAGCCGGGTCCAGCTAAGTTGCGAAGGTGCCGTAGAAAATGTGATGGCTTTCTGTCACCGATCTCCTCTCTATCCAGAAGTCTCTGCAGCTTCTTGGCCTTGGACTGAGACAAGGTACGTATGAGCTCAGTCTTCAGCTTCTCATACTTATCAGTAGCCGGTGGGTTCAAGACGAGCTCCTCCACGAGATCTGCGTACTGAGGTTCAAGGTTGCTGAGGATGTGGTAAAATTTGGTCTCATCGCTGGTGATCCTCGACAAGTTAAATTGAGCCTCCATAAGCGCAAACCATATTGCAGGCTTCTCCGGCGAAAACTGTGGCGATTTTACGCCGACTCGAAAAATATCGTGACGTGCGTCAGTGGAAACGCGATTTTTCGAACCGCCTTCTCGAACGCCGCCGGATTCTGCGTCATCATTGGACATTGTGCTTAGTGTGTTTTCCTCGGGGTCACCAGTTATAGGCGGTGGTGAGTGCGTAGTGTTAGCAGGAGTAGGTATTAAATGCAAACACTTACAGTTCAGTCCAGGTTTGTATATTGAACAAGCACACACGAAGTCTATAGAATTTAGAAGGAGAATGCACAAGCCAATAACACAGCAGAGATATTATCCGATAGCACTTAGGTATAAAGCGTAAGCTAGTAATTAAGCAAGCTAGGTATACAGCGGAAAGATCGCGTAATCGTAAGCAGTAGCGGGCTAGCATAAAGCGGCACAGGCTTCGCGTCGGAGTTGAGATTTCGACTGGCGGCGCACGGGCCGCGGAGGGCGCGCGAGGTTGCGCGGGCGCGCGGGGCAGGGAACCTGCCTCCGGACCGGTATCGGCGGCCTTTCGACTTGACCAACAAATAACCTACGGATAAAATATTTTGTGCGTTCTCGATGTATCACGACAATTTATCCGTCGGGCACGATACGTTTGGTGTTGTATGATTGTGTGTGATGTATGTGAACTTAGTATTAATGTTAGTAGGTATTGTTAGTGTAAATAGTATTGTATTTAATAATAACAACTATACTTAATTAAACTAATATAAATATTAACTAGTGTGTAAGATATATACTGTAAATATTATACGTTATACAATGTAGGTATAAGTGTAGGTATATTATACGATACAATGTAAATAGATAAGAATAACTGAAATACAATATGTAACTAAACAATGCATGAAAATACAATTCAGTTCAACTGAAAATACAGTGAATGTATAAATGTAGGTAATAAAATCGGGAAGATACCTACACACTTTTGCAACACTTTGTATAAGAATCCTGGGGAATTGGGTAAGGTCACCTAAGGACTTTTTCTCCCTATTAACTCCGTAACTTCCAAATTTATATCGCCAAACAGCGCACTCACCGAAAAACAACGCGCAAAATAGCTGTATGTAGCAGAAAACTGACGATATTTCCCATCTATGTACGGTCAGCTACATAAGTAGCTATACACTTCTGTACCTTGTCAAAGTGACGAACCGTCAATGTTTCAATGACTGGATTGGCGGTTTCAGATTGACAAGGTGCAGAGAAACCTGACTCCCCTCAGAAGCATTGTTACTATGAGAGGGGGGTCAGGTTTCTCTGCACTTGACCGTACGTAAAAGTGTACAGCTACTTATGCAGCTGACTGTACGTTCTTGGCTAATGAAGTAAAATATTATGTTAAGTACTGAAGATGATAATGACAATTTGACGGTATCATATCTTAGGCGGTAGTGAACCGGCTTCCGAAGCTAGCGCTATACAACTTTACATACCAAATACCATAATTTGCCAAATCTGACATAACTTGTATGCATCTGACCACATCTGACAGATGTTTGACAGGCAAGCGACGCTGCTTGTGGATTGCTAATGTATCAGTGGTTATACAATAGCAGTTGATATGCCTCCTTAGAGAGGCTCCTTTCATGGAATCTGAAATGATGACAATGATGATGATACTGACCTCGATGCTGATGATGATGATAACAATGTTACTGATGATGATAATGACTATTTACCGGCAGGCACTATAGCTTAGAACCAGATTCCCAATCTAGTGTCGCGGTCCAATGCCGCACAGGGCGACGTTGCCTATAACTGTACTAACCTCAGGCAGCCTGCGGCCAGGCACGGCGGGGAAGTCGTGGTGCTCGTTGTGGTAGCCCACGTTGAACGTGATCCAGTTGAGGGGTCCTTAGTACTAGCACAGAGTAGCAAGAGACGAATATCATGCTACATAATAATATTAACCCACTAACTTGCAAATTTACACCGCCGAACAGCGCACTCACGGAAAACCTTGTAACACCAACGCGCTGCAAAGTAGCTGTTCTTGGCTAATGAAGAAGATGATACTGATGCTGATGATGATAATTATGTTACTGATGAAGATAATGACTATTTACCGACACCATAGCTTAGGCCGGCAGTAAACCAGCTTCCGTATCAAGAAGCGGGTCAACCTGCTTCCGAAGTAAGCGGCCGCGGGTTCGAATCCCGCCCTATACTAACCTCAGGCAGCCTCCTGCCAGGCACGGCGGGGAAGTCGTGGTGCTCGTTGTGGTAGCCCACGTTGAACGTGATCCAGTTCAGGGGGCCGTAGTACGAGTAGGTTTCGAAGCCTTTGCGGAACATGTAGTGTTCGGAGACGAAGTGGCCTGGGAGGGGAGGGAAAAGTTTGGTAATTTTTGGTAGAGATAACACATAATAATAATACTAGTACAGCTAACATTAAATATGGATAAGATTTATTTAAATTGAGAAAGAAATAAAGAGAATTGTCGAAGGTTTTGGCTAAGCAAATAGATAGTTCTGAAGTTGGCAGGTATTACACATTTGTGCGTGTTTAACGGTCCAATGTTAATAAGAAAGTAATTTACTTACGATACAGATCGATTCAAGTGTCTACATTTTCAAAAGTTAGTTTAGTACAAACCTATCTGCTTTAATGGCACTGTTATATAGCTAATCAATAAATGTATTTTATTATAAATAAATTAAATAAAGTAATAAAGTGCCTTGTCAAACTAAACAACTGTCAATCTTTGAAAGAATATTAATAAGTGGTTTGTTAGCTTGACAAGTCACAAAAGTGTAATCGCTGCTAAGTTCAGAAATATGTACTTGTTTGGAGCTGTACTAGCTTTCAGTTTCCTTTTTGTAATGAGGAAATGATTGTTTTACAATGGAAATTTCCATAATGTATCTACAGGAGTGGAAAACTACTTAAGCTACACCATGCATACTTGTCAAGAGTGCATAATTTACCTGCAACCGGATGCAGGCCCATCGCCATCAGTGACCCGTAGATCATGTAGCCCAGCACCTTCCAGCCTGAAAACAATAACGAATACATTCAATAAAAGCCAATATTTAACAGTTGAAAGCATAACGCAATCAATGAAGGTATGAATTCTCTTTTTTCTTCTAGCTAATCCTCTTACCACGGTGATAAAACCTAGTCCAGGCTCTGTAGCACAGGGCGCTATTAAGACGGACAAGAGTTATCCATCGCGCTCGCTCTTGAGGCTGCGCGATGTGAGTGAGCGCGATGCAAAACTCTTATCACGTCTTAAATGCGCCCCGTACTAGCCCTTCAGGTCTAGTATTTATCAGTGACACGCTAAGAAGAAGTCAGCAATCAGTAGATCTAAACCGACATTGAATCTAGACAAATCATAAAATTTACCCCCTGAACCCATCGTTCCAAATTCCTGCCATTTCCAGTTTCATACCATTTTCGAATTCATGTAATTTGTAAATTCACACCACTCCCACATACCAATTCCAAATTCATATTCATAGCATTTCCAAATTCATACCATTTCCAAATTCCTACAATTTCCAAATTCATACCATTTCCAAATTCATACCATTTCCAAATTCATACCATTTCCAAATCCACACCATTTCCACACACCATTCCAAAATCCACACCGCCAAACATTACACTCACCGAAAAACTTCACGATCAGCGCGTCGAAAAACAGCTGAATCACCAAGTTGACCAGCTCCATCGGAGTCGGGGGCTTCGGACGCACTATCAACGGACGGAATGAGTAGAAGAACGGTTGGAGAAGGAGCCAGAGACACTTCCCTGCTGTGGTGTTGAAGAGTTTAGCTTCTATGAGGGTTGGGAGGTCCGTGTCTAGGACTTCGTCGCCTTGATACTGTTGGTGGGGAAAAGGAGCGATTATTAATGATTTAATTGTACATGTAAACTTGGATTATTAGTCTTGACAACTATGTTGGCTAACAAGTTTGCTGTTATAAAGAGAATAAAGTTTTGTTTGCAGAAACTCCCAAAGTTTAATTTAATTAAAGAGGTTCGACACGGCTAAATAGAATGTGTGAGTGTTTAAAAAGGCACATATTTGTATGTTTGTTATATTCTCTCTGTGCCTTGGGCGTTAAATGTTAGTGTTTTGTGACATCTCTAACCCGCCTACCACGCGTGGAGATAATAGCAATAAACCCCCAAAATTGGAAGTGGCCTATGATCTGCAGTTATTATAATGACGTGTATTTTTTTTAATTTATCATTAAATTATTGAAACTGGATTATTAAGGGCTGTGCGAATCTGTGATTATTCCACTCACCCTATGATGCTCGAGATGGTATTTCCTGAAGCTGATAGAGATGGGTATCCCTATAGGTAAATTTGCGAAGAACCCAAACAGTCGGTTGTGCAGCGGCCGGCTGTGGCCGAACGCGAGATTGTGAGATATCTCGTGGATCGCTGGAATTAAAGAAAGAAGTAATTAAAAAGGGTCCACCCCCAAACACAATACATCAAAATCGGTTCATAACTGGCGAAGATATCGGTGGACATACATCAATAATGGTCTGTAAGTATGTTGTAATTGAGAACCGTCTCCTTTTATAGGAGTCGGCTAAAAGAGTTGTAAAATAAAAACATTCTTAACGACATGCAGCTAAAACTACTCCCCATTTGGAATAAAAGAATTCATATACATTTCTAGGAGAAGAAAGGTGAATAGAATTTGAGCTTCGTTGAGTAAAAGATTCATGTTATTAGAAAAGTCTGTAAAATATATGGTATTTTCAAAGTGGAAAGGGTCTGGTGGTTATTCTGAACATTATATACCCTTTTTGCAACCGCCTGTAGAAATAATTCGATGTGCAAAGTAACTTTATGATTTTCATTTCAATCTTGGAATTTTACTCTTGGACTGGTTAGGTATTCTACAATTAAAATATACGAAGTGAAGCGAAAGTGTGACTGTGACTCATGAAAAGATTTTGTACAACTGTGCTTATTAAACTAAAATTTCACGAATTTACTAAAATGGTAGGTATAACAAAAGTTATTGAGATTGATGAACTGAGCCCCTTTTGGCTAACTATACCACTTTAGGAACACCTGCAAAGAACATTAGCGATAATGTCAATTTCTCTTAAGTCGAGGTATCGATGCTTATCTTTTTCTGAGTAATGGTAAACTTATCAAAGTGAAAGATAAACATAAGTTCTGTTTTATTATTTCCGTTAATAATTATCTTTTATAACCCATATATATGTATTTGAACACCTGAAAGAAATTCTAATAATTGTAGGTAACGTAACGTACCTTGGGACGCTTGTACCCAGCAATATGGATGGAGGAACGACATCGGGCAACATCCTACTATGTCTCTCGATATCCGGGAACACAAGACGATTGATATTTATCCTCTATACGCTATAGAAAACGCTCTTAAAATAAATAAGAGCCTAAAAGCCAACTCACCCAGCATGAGCGAATGATTTATAACTCCTCCGAAGCAGTAGGCGGCGATCAGCAACGGCCCCCAGCTGAGCCGCGCCACCAGCGGGAAGGACGCCAGCTGGGTTACCACCATCGCCGTCACCACCCACTTGAAGAGAGGGTCGTAGCCGAAGAGCTGCTTTATCTCGGGGTACTTTTCTGGAAAGAGGGAGAAGTCAGGGTCAAAATATGGAGCTAGATTTCCTAGATTAAGGCAAAATTTGGAGAAAAATGCGGTTAGAAATTTGAGAAAGATTGTTTCTGGGTGGTTGTGTGGAAGATAAAGGGGTTGATTTCAGTGTAAACATGGAGTAAGGGCTCTAACACATAAGCATGACACGAAGCGAACGTCGTAAAAAACTGCAACTGTTTTTGTTTCGACAGTTTTGAATGTAAATGCTTTATTACTGGAGTAGATCTTTGTGGGTCCTATACGTTCATTCACGCAATATTCCTTTTATCGTATCGGTTTTATAGTTATATAGCCATATCTGTTAGGAGTGAAACTTTAAAAAGCCTCAGCATTCAAAACGGTCTATCCGTTTCGGAGCTACGTGACTACCAGCACGGTGAAACGATGACACATTATACTGCCACTACTCGACTTGAGTGTGCATGAGTGATCATACAGCTGTTTTATGTTATTTAATGCTATTATCAAACTATTCAAAATCAAAAAAAATCAAAATCAAAATAATTTATTTGTGAGTCACAGGTTAGGTTAAGATGGATTACAGTATATTATATAATTTCTCCGTGCTCAGCCAACATGGCGTACAAATATTTCAAATTAAGTACATTAAACATGCAAAAACTAAAGATAACACATGCATGTTGTATAAGTACCTACATTTAGTTATACTCGTATTAATTGGGACTTACTGTGTATCGGATAGGAATTCATTGACGCTGTAATAAGTCTTGTCTAATAAATAGTTTTTAAGTTTGGTTTTAAACATTTGGATGTCCTGTGCGTTTCTAATGTCCTTTGGTAGTTTATTGAAAATAGAGGGTGCCATCCCAAAAACATTTTTACTAAAAAGTGCGGTATTGTGTTTAGGAGTGCTTATCTTATTACCGTAACGTAAGCTTCTAAAGTGCCCGAAAATATTAAAGTTTAATTTGACAAATACAGCCATTTCGAAAATATATATAGAGGGCAATGTTAATATTTTAAATTTTTTAAACAATGGTTTGCAAGTATCTCTGCTGCAAACTTTCGCAATTGCACGAATACATCTTTTTTGGGCTTTAAAAACTGTTTCCTTGTTTGTTGCATTACCCCAAAATATAATTCCATAACGTAGTATGGAATCCACGTAACCTTTATAGGCAGTAATTACTACATTTTCACTAACTACTTTGGACAAATTGTAAAGTGCATATGAGAATTTGCTTAGTTTAGTACATATGTGATCGAGCTGAGCTTGCCATGTAATTTTTTTGTCAATGTAAAGTCCTAGAAATTTAGTCACGTCAGTTTCATCAATTTTATGGTCATTGTATTTTATGTCAATAGAATTATTATTAGATTGTTGTTCAAATGTCATTATTTTAGTTTTATCCAGATTTATTAAAAGATTATTGTTACTAAGCCAATTTATTATGTTCTTCAGTGTTGTATTTATTTCTGTTTCAAAATTTGAATCTGTGTTATCTTTAAATAACACTGTGCTGTCATCAGCGAATAGAACCATGGGGTGATCTGTGACTTGAGGTAGGTCATTTATATAGATAAGAAATAGTAACGGCCCCAATACACTTCCCTGCGGAACGCCAAATCGGTTTTCCTTATCATTTGAGAAGTAAGCTATGTCAGTTTTTGATTTTAGGCATATTCTGTCAATTCGTGTTTTTTGCTTTCTATTAGTCAGGTATGATTTAATAAGATTTTTTGCCGTGCCTCTGATTCCATATTTTTCCAATTTATTTAGTAGTATGTCATGGTTCACGTAGTCAAAAGCTTTTGTTAGATCCATGTAAAGGGCTGTTACATGAATACGCTTATCCATGCTATTTAATATTGTGGCTAAAAATTCATATATTGCCATATTTATAGACTTGTTTTGCCTAAATCCCATTTGCATTGGAGAGAAAATTTTATACTTCTCCATGTAACAGTTTAAACGTTGATATACTACTTTTTCAAAAATTTTAGACAAAATTGGTATCAATGCTATGGGCCTATAATAATTCATATTTTCCCTGTCGGTTCTCTTAAATAGTGGTATAATAATAGATGTTTTAAGTGCATCGGGATATGTCCCTTTATCGATACAGAGATTTATAATGTGGCTTAATATTGGTGCAATAATAGGAGCAACCCGCTTTATTACATCAGTAGTTATTTCATCATAGCCTGTACTTTTTGTATTTTTCAATGAATATATAATTTTGAGAATTTCATCTGGAGTTGTGGGATTTATAAAAAAGGAGTTAGAATTATTATTACTAGTCTTAAATTTATTTGCTTCCTTAAAATTAGTATTAATGTCAGTTTGTGAAATTTGATCTATAAAAAAATTATTGAAAGATTGGGATATGTCGTGTGGGTCAGTAAGTATTTGTCCATTATTATTAATTTTGTAAATATATTCCTTTATATGACTTGACTTAGATTTATTAATGACATTCCATGTAGCCTTGCATTTGTTGTCAGCAGTGTTTATGAAATAATTATTTTGTGACTTTTGGGTTAGTTTTACAATTAATTAATTATCATATTCTCTTCTAGCTTATTCGTGTAAACTTTGCATCGCCTCTAAAAAAGGACTTCCGTGGGAATTCCAGTATCAAAATAACCTATATAACCCAGGGATAACGCAGCTTTATAATGGTGAAATATTTTTTAGAATTCCTTTACTTGTTTCCGGGCCAATTCAATACAAAATAACAATCAATTCTCAATTATTAATCTCTAATTATAAATAGATAGAGTACTATTTATTTGTACACCAAAAAATACTTAATGATAAACAATTTTACATAGACACTTAACTAGGGTACAAAAGGCTGTCTAAGACTAAAAGAGATTATAATAATGATTATCACGATCATATTCCATACTTAATTCCACGTTACTTAATTTCCCAAAAACCCAATACCGATAGTCGATACAGATAGAAACACGTGAGTCTCGTGTGAGATAAGGCGCTAATAAATTCACTGTCAAGGTTGTCCGGCGGACAGGTCGATATATTTTTAGCTATTCGGCTAATGTTGCTTGTTACAAAATGGTGTAACATGTTTATATGCAGCCATAATACTAATAATAAAGGTGGTTTAAAATAAGCGGAGCATAATCCCAAAATAAATAATAATAATAATAAGGAATTGTAACCGTGGTGGTTATCTATCAACCTGTGGGTGCTGAATACTACACCTTTCAGCCTTTCACCAAAAACTTAAATGTGTCATAGTATGTCAAATAGATCGCATAAGTTTTTTTTTTCTTTGTAACCTATGCCTTAGGCATAGGTTGCAAAGGTGCATTGTTCAATGTTCAGTCAGATGCAACGTAAATGCTAGATGCCTGAAAACATTATTATTATTTAACATTATCTTCTGAACGCTGAACGACATTGTTAATGATTTCTAAACAGCGATAACAAAAAAACTAGGTACAGTAAAAAATGCGTAGTTGTTTGCTTTACGAAATACCTAAGTATGTTTCAATGTACATTTTGTTTTATTGTATGTTGTATGTATCGATTACAGTTTTTATACAGCTAGATATAAAAGTTTATAGATCCAAAATCAAATCTAAATTATTATACCTATGATCTATGTTTCGTCTGCGTCTTTTATTGGTTCATATTTTTGCACAGGTGATACATCTTTCTTTGGCTGAACACAAAATGAGTGAGGCATCATAATAACACGTCTATAATACCATAACCTTCTTCTTCCCACGTTCAACCGCGTACGATAATAGACGCTATTTAAGCACTGATTAGTTCTAATTAGCAACTTAGCAACTGGTCTAAAAGAGACGAACAATTTAGGTGTGTTAACGAGGCGTGTTTCGAGACTGTGTAGGAAAATTCTAACGTTAGTGTTAATATTACAACTTGAGAGACATTCAAATTGTCCTACGTTTTTCGTAAGCTACAGTTTTTACACTCTCTCTTCCATCCAAAGGTTATCTATAAGCAAAAAGGCCGCCCTCTGTTCTGTTTTTTTTAATGTATTTTTTTCTGTTTTAGTGCAAATAACGAAGAATGTAATTGTTATTGTAAGCCCCTGGGACTGCCTATAAGCCGAACAACTTTATGACATTGACTCACTGAAATTAAGCCTCGAATTCACTAGGGCACAAGTTCTGAGACTGTTACAGAACATCTACGGTGCGTGTTCTCAGAACATTTTGGTAACATGTCGTGATACATGTTGCTTGTCACACCAGCAGTCTCCGCCGAGATGTCGCCCGAGGAAGTCGTGGCAGTTAGTGCTGCGTGCTAGAAGTCGCGCACGCGTCCACACTCTGCAACAGCGGTCGCTACGCTAGACCTAGTAAAAAAAATATACTCTATGCGCTAGACTGATGTCGCAGGAAGTTCTGTCTCGCGAGCCAAAACACGGAACCTGTTCTGCGACACGTAGATGTCGCTGTATAGTCGCGTGCGACGTCGCAGAACAGAGCGCGACGTCGCGGCGACACGTAGACGACATGTGCCTAGACAGGTTCTGCGACAATTTGTCGCCTAGTGAATACGAGGCTTTAACTAAACTACATTCGACACATGATCAATATAAAATATACCTACGTATTATATTTATGAATGCACGTGTTGTGTGTATAGTTAATATTGGCTATATACAATTGCTAGCCATTGTATGTATGTTTATCGACCTTTCTGTTACTGTTCAATTAATGGCCTCCGATGTGACTGTGATCCATGAAGTTTAGATTTTTCTATAGCGTTCTATTTTATTACCTTACTATAGTAAGTTTTTTCTTAACAATTGTGTATGTATATATTTACCGATTTTATTACTGCGAGAGTACTAGGTACTAGTAGTAATAGGTGCGGGAGACATACTCAGTACTCTTTAGTAAAAAAAATAGAATACTATTCATAAATTAACGTTGGTAGCGGTAGTGGCTGGCCGAGGAATGTTAAAGACAAGTATTGTGGCGCTCCATAAGAGAGGTCTATGTGATGCTGTCGACGATTACTGGCTGTTGATGATGATGATGATGACTAAGTGACCCGAAAGTGAAATTTAAGGCTTGGGCAAAAAAGGTGCAGTTTTTATTTTAGTGTGGGTTAAATTCACTAAAGCTGAATGGATGTAGTACCTACGCCTTATCAGTCACGTTTTTAAAGATAATTTTGAATCCACAAACTTATCTAATTCAGTGATTGAATCACTAGTCTGTGCCATTCATCACGACCCATCACGTCCCCACTGGTAGGGCATGGGTCTCCTTCCAATGAAGGAAGGGTTTAGGCCTAGTCCACCACGCTGGCCAAGTGCGGGTTGGTGGACCCCAACACAAGCAAGCTTGTGCTGAGAGAGTTGTTGGGTAAGTGTGCAACCCGACTGTAAGATGTTTTCAAGCTGCCCGAAGGCCTCTGACTATATAGGCTTAATAACTACTGCCAAAGCAGCAACCGTATGCCATTCAAGAAATCAAATCCAAACTAATATTATAAATGCGAAAGTAACTGTGTCTGTCTGTCTGTTACTCTTTCACGCCAAAACTACTGAACGGATTTGAATGAAATTTGGTTTACATATACAGGGTCTAGAACCCTGGGAAAGAACATAGGCTACTTTTTATCCCGGAATTCCCACGGGAAAACTGTTTAAGGAGAAGCGAAGGTCGGGGGAACAGCTAGTATTATATAAATGTGGGTTTAATTATGGTCCAGTAAGCAATCAGTTGTTTGTTATACCCGGACCGATAAATATTTTCGATCTTATTTTTAATTAGATATGTGTAGTATTAAACAGTACGTTACCATTATGCAAAGCCTAAATATATGAGAGTAGCGTTTGTTTCCGTTTCCGTACCAATTTACGTTCATTTCGGCCCAGTATCATGACATCCGTCGTCGGTCTCAAATAATACTGTCAACTTCCGTCTGGTTTTTTAGCATTTCCGGTTACCGCCACCACCGAAGGCAGTTGAGTTTTGAGGCTCAATATTTTAATCATTAGGCGTTTGGATTTCAACCGAGACGGTTGTGGCTGCAGCCTATGCACGAGCACTGTCTCAATAGTACCAAGAAGTAAATATACCTATCGTTTTCAGTTTTATACCTGAGGGTAAAAGTAAGTTTTTTCGAAAAGTGATTTCCTCGACAAAAACTGTAAGTATACTTCGTTTATTAGTCAAAAATACTACCTATTTCTTTTCAAATCTTCGCCCTATGTTAATCGCATAGTACAAATAACATTTAAAGCTTTTCTAGAATAGAAAACAGAAAAAACGACAGGTATAAGTATTAATAATGTTTAATGGATAAACGGTGTTACCGTTCGTAAGTTATTATTTGTTTATATCGAAGCAAATATTTTAAATATTTTCTAACGGTAATCAACTGCCGTTAGATATCAATTTCAGGAGTTATGGATAATCCCGGCCCATCTACAAGTACAGCGAGCATAGTGGAATGTCAGGAACCAGACAAGGATACAAGGAGGAAGAGAAGGAGAGAGTCTTCCAGCTCGGATTCGACGTCGAGCTCATCCTCGGAGTCAAGCTCGTCATCCAGTGATAATCGCAAGCGTAGTAAGAAACGCAAACGAAGCAAGAAGCGCAGCCGTAAGTTATTGAACAAATTGATTAAGGAGGTTAGCTTTCTGAAAAATCAAATGGCATGCACGAATACCACTGGATCTCGAGATCATATTGATTTAGACGTTAGTGGCGAGTTGTTCGAAAACGAATCTCTATCAGAACATTGTAACGAACCCGCAGAATTAAATTTTACAATGAGCACTAAAACTAAAGAACCATCTGTTCCACCAACATCACCCGAAATGCTGCAACTTTTGAAAGATTTACAAAGATTTGATAATCCTGAGTGGGTTAATGTCCGCTACGCTGACATTCAAAAACTGTACAGTCAATCGCCTGGTTTTGTAAATCTTGAAGCAAATGATGAAGTGCGACGATTAGATGTTTCAAAAAATACAGCTAATATGGAAAAGGCTTTCGCATCCATAACATTTGCCTTACTGAAACAGCGCGACGCGCTACAGAAGGATATGCAGGAACTTTTGAATTATGCTCACCAAAACCAACCCTTAGAGTACAAAGACTTGCATGCGAAGATTTCAGGTATCTTTTCAGATGGAAATTATTGCAAAACAACTGCTGATGCATTACAGTTGGTATGTGGTCACAGATCTGAATTAGTGCAACATAGAAGAGAAGCTATTCTGGCAGCTGTAAAAGACCCTTACCACAAAAGCGCTTTAAGGAAAATACCGCCATCTTGCAGCCATCTCTTTGATGCAGATAAATTCAGCGCTGTTCTAGAAAAATCTGGTGGTGTCAAAAAAGTATTCTGGTGCAATGAAAAAGATCGCTACCCTGCACCGCAGAACGATCAAAAAAACCCAGTACAAATACAAAATAAAAACACGGGTAAGTCTGGCTACAAAGATCTCCGATCTGGCCCTAAAAATAATGTGAATTCGAATTTTCGTGGTAGAGGCACCAAGAGAAGACCACCAACACGAGAAGTTTCATACCGGAACACGGCAGACCGGCGCTCTCCCTCGTCCCACCGGGACAGGAGAGGACAAACCCGGCGCAAATATTGACTCGACCAGCAACTTCAGTGCAGGGAAACTCAGTCGGTTCTACGACCACTGGGTCAACCTGGGGGCCCCACCCCATATACTAAAAATGATCACCGGTTATCGAATACCGTTCAAGAAAAGGCCAATCCTGTTCTTACCAAACATCAATTCTCAGGAAACCGCACACACAGAAGAGATGGATCATATCATAAACAAAATGCTGAAGCAGAAAATACTCGAAAAAGCATCACTTTCCCCAAGCTTCATTTCCACTATGTTTCTCCGTCCAAAACCAGACGGCACGTGGCGACCAATCTTCAACCTCAAGGCACTAAACAAATTTGTCGACGTGGGAAAATTCAGATTGGTGAACATCCAACGAGTTCCAGACTTCCTGCAATCTCAGGACTGGATGGCCAAAATCGATATCCACCAGGCATATTTTCATCTAAATTTTTCGGTGAGTCACAGACGCTTTCTTCGCCTCATTTACAAAGGCCAGTTGCTACAAATGACTTGCTTACCCTTCGGGCTAAGTTCTGCACCAAAAACTTTCGCCACATTGACCAACTGGGTGGCCCAAACACTGAGAGACCAAGGAATACGAATATTAATATATTTGGACGACTTCCTATTGGTTCACCAAAACCCAGCCACGCTAAAACACCAGATAAATATAGTAATAGAAACACTAACATACCTGGGCTGGACAATAAACACAGAGAAGTCGATATCAACACCACAGCGATGCCTCGAATTTCTCGGCGTAGTATGGGATCCCTGGAAAAACAGGAAGTATCTACCAGAGCGAATAACATCGAAAGTACTCTCTCAAACATCAGCCATGCTCAAATCCAGCAAAGTCACACTAAAAGAGCTGCAACGGATTATTGGCGTCATGAATTTTGCAAGCTTCACAGTCCCAAGAGGCCGACTCCACTATCGCTTCCTGCAACGTCAACTAAATTCTCTTCTGAGGTCCGAACCGACGAAATCTGTATCACTAACGGTGAAGGCGATGAGAGAACTGAACTGGTGGCACAAGAACTGCACAAACTACTCCCAGTTGCACGAGCCAATACCAAATCACTACTTGACAACAGATGCCAGCGACGTGGGATGGGGAGCCAAGCTAGACGATCAGAGCATCCTTGGAACGTGGACAAATTCACAACAAAATTTACACTCCAATCAAAAGGAAATGATTGCGATATTCAACGTCCTGCTAGGCCACGCTCAGCTCCTGGCGTGCAAAAGTGTCCTAGTCCAGTCCGACAACAAAACTGTTGTCTCTTATCTTCGCAACGAAGGAGGGACAAAATCATACAAACTCACAGAATTGGCAATGAAGATCTTTCTCATTTTGGACCAATACAAAATACACATGAGCATTTATCACATACCAGGTATATACAATTGCCATGCAGATCACCTTTCTCGACTAAAACTGCGACCAGAATGGCATCTGTTACCTCAAATAACTCGCATAATTTTCAAGAAATGGGGAGAGCCACGAATCGATCTATTCGCATCTCATCGCGCTCACGTAGTACCCACTTATTGCACTCTCGACAGACAGGACATGGGAGCTGCATGCTACGACGCACTAGGAGTAACTTGGGATTATTCACTGGCATGGGTGTTTCCTCCACCGCACCTAATACCGAAAGTTCTGTCACACCTGAACAAAGCAAGGGGACTGTACCTAATAGTGGCGCCTCGGTGGGAGCGAGCGTTCTGGCGACCAGACCTGAAGAGCCGAGCAACAGCTGCACTTTTCACGATCAGGAACCTACCACAAGTTCTGGTAGACGTAACAACCGGTCTACCACCACCCAACGTGACAGAAATGATCCTGGAAGTGTGGAGATGTGGGGCTGGAACAAACACTTAACCAACTGGACACCTGAACAAAAGACTCTGCTTTCAGCAAGCTGGCGCGAGTCAACGCTTAAGACCTATAAATCTGCATGGAAGAAGTGGGTATCATGGACTTCAGAAAATCATGTAAATGCTGAAGAACCTACCGGGTCAGACCTAGCCAGATACTTAACTGATCTTTTTCAAAAGGATAACCTGGCGCTCAGCACAATAATGGTTCATAAATCTGCCGTGGCAACATTCTGTAACCCTAGTGACCGCGATAAACTAAGCTCACACTTATTAGTTAAACAGATCCTAAAGGCTATTTCATTAGCTAAATCAAAACCATTAAAACCACCCATATGGGATGTCGAAGTCTTGATACAACACATGACTAAAAGCGCAATTGACTCATCAAAGCTTTTCGAAGTTGCTCGTCACACTGCAGCTATTTTACTGCTTTGTTCAAGTCGAAGAGTACATGATCTTACCTTACTCAAAATAAACTCTAAACACTGCATTATATCTGATGACCATATTACACTTTGGCCAGCTTTTGGATCTAAAACGGACACCTCTGACTATCGTCAATCCGGTTGGAGGTTACTGCATAATAATAAATAATAAATAATAAATTTTCTTTATTAGATTCGAAAAGAGTACAAGTTAGTAAAACTAAGATCCCTAGCTCCCCCACTAGGATACCCTGTGTTGGGGGCGCCAGTCTCTTTCGTTCTTAATACATTGTAACAGTTAAATAAGGTATAAGTGAGACTTATCAAAGAAATAAATAAGCAATACTGTAGGTAACTTAGAGTTGTACATAGTTTTTGTATCTTATCATCTTAATTTATAGTTATTATTTGATGTTTGTGTATGGGTTGTGTGTGTGTGTGTGTGTGTGTGTGTGTGTGTGTGTGTGTGTGTGTGTGTGTGTGTGTGTGTGTGTGTGTGTGTGTGTGTGTGTGTGTGTGTGTGTGTGTGTGTGTGAGTGTGTGTGTGTGAGTGTATATGTGTGTGCGAGTTACAGAGAGTGCGTGAGTGTGAGTATGTGAGAAGAGTTTGAATATGTTAGTGCATGTAAAGTATATGTAATGTAAGTTTGAGTTTGAGGGTGTGTTTATTACTGTGCGTGGGGACAATGAATTGAAAGATTCACTTTAGAGGAACAAGAATTCGTTCAGTTTGAAAATAATTAAGTCCTAATAACCACTTTTTCAGTTTTTTCTTGCAAGTGTATCTGGTGCAAGTCAAAATTTTTAGTTTTATATCTGCAATACTATAGAGGAATGGTCCTCGGATGAATGGTGCACGCCTAGCAAAAGCTGTGCGCGTGTGAGGCACCAGCCATACATTTTGTCTTTTCCTTCTTGACAAAACATTTAATGTAAATAGAGCATTTCTATGGTACCTTAGGACAGTCGACAAAATGTATAGCTGCCTGACATTGAGCACTTCACAGTCATGGTACAGATGCTCGGTCGGATATCTAAAAGGCTTCCTATATGCCACCTTCAGAACGAAACGTTGAGCACGTTCAGCAGCTATCATGTAACTAACTCCAGCACCGCCCCACACTACTATGCAATACGTTAAGATAGATTGGACTAAAGCAGTATACGTAAGCCGGATAAGGTCTTTGTTAGCTATCATTTTAAGTTGCTTGAAGCAGAAGGTAAGTTTTCGTATCCGTCCTCGCACTGCCTCAATTTGTTTGTCCCAGACGAGTCTATCATCCAGCACCACACCCAGGTATTTTAAGTAGGAGACTCTTTCTAGTTGAGGGCAATTGCAAGGCGAACCGGCTCTGTCGCGGCTACATTGGTGGATTTTAATATTTATAGTTTTAGTAGGGGCTGTTCGCTCTGTTATGTGAAAAGCTAGGTATTTGGTCTTGGTAGCATTGAGTGTCAGCAGGTTACACTGAAGCCAAGTTGCAATCCGTCGCATACCCAATTCAGCTAAGGCAACGACATCTTCCCATGAGTGCCCATGAAATATAACAGCCGTGTCGTCAGCAAATGAAAATGTTGTAGCATTAGGGAGACTGATTTGGTTGAGGTCGTTGATGTAGAGGAGGAAAAGAGTTGGACCTAGCACACTGCCCTGTGGTACTCCAAAACCTATCGTTTTAAGTTCGCTGAAGGTGTTATTTATGCCGATTCTTTGCTTCCTATCCGAGAGGTATGATCTGAACCAGTCCAGTGCTAAACCTTGAATTCCATAGGATGCCATTTTTTTTAGTAGAAATGGTCGAGACACAGTGTCGAATGCCTTGGCGAGGTCAAGGAAGACGCCAACGCACCTTTCACCTGAGTCCAATTTCTTAGCGACATGATCTACTAGGTTGGCTACAGCGTCTTCCGTTGACCTTCCTCGGCGGAACCCAAATTGGTGATCATGTAGGAGTGATTCTTTTTCTAGAAACTTCAGCAACTGATTGTTAACGACTTTCTCGAGGATCTTAGACAAGGATGTAAGTAGAGAAATCGGCCTATAATTGGTCACATCATTCTTGTCGCCAGACTTATATATTGGGCATACGTTGGCCATCTTTAGATTAGCAGGCACCACACCAGAAGAGAGACTGAGGTTTATTATGAAAGCTATTGGTCTAGACAAATAGCATGAACAACTCTTAAGCAACCTATTAGATACATTATCCCATCCAGGAGCAGAGTTATGTTTCAGGTTACTTATGATCTTTTCAACTTCGACATGATCAGTGGGACCTAAGAAAAACGATTTGGTTGAAGAAGATTTGATGTTAATATTATTGGCGAGCTCATGTTCTGTAATGTTATTAATTTTTAATATTTTGTCTGCTAAATCTTGGCCAATAGTTGAAAAATAAGAATTTACTTTGTTAAGCGAATCTTGTTGATTGTCACATATGTTGAGTAGGTTTGTATTGGGCATATTAGAACGTTTAAGATGGCAGATCGATTTTATTGCCTTCCATGTTTTCTTACTATCTCCCTTACACTGTTGAAGCAATTTCCCGTCATATGCATTCTTAAGGTTTTGAAGTAAGTTGTTGCAAAAATTCCTATACATTTTATATTTAGTTTTAATTTCATCGTTACTTGATTTTTTTCTTGCTTTGGAGTGAAGCTCATTTCTTTTTTTGATGCATTTAAGTAAGCCATTTGTTATCCACGGTTGTCTGATGAACTTGGAGTTTCTGATCTCGGTGTGTGAAGTATGTTTTTCAATTAGTAAGTTTAATTTTTCAGTTAACACATTTTCAGCAAGAGCGGCATCTGTGTGACTATACAAGTCCTCCCAGTCTATAGTGGAAATGTCAGTCGCGAGATTGTCATAATTGACTTTAGTCATTGTTTTGGTCAAGCCACCATGTTTTACAGGTCCCTTGTCAATGCCAAGTATGATAGAATCATGATCGGTTATGCTAGAACCACAGACAACAGCAGTGCATTTCCGCCGTGTTTTGACTAGAAAGTGATCTAAGCAAGTCTTCCCATGAGTAGGAATGGTGTGACTTGGTACAAATCCATAATGCCCAGCCATGTTTAGATAGTGTTCCGCCCTTGCATCCGTACTATCCTCACATATATTCAGGTTCATATCACCAGCTATGACTACGGTTTCAGTGGACACACTTTTAATTAAGGATTCGAGCGATGATACAAATGCATCAGTGCAGCATATCGATGGAGATCTATAAATAGCTATAATCGTTAGTTCTTGGTTAATCTGTATTGTAAGACAATTAGCACCGTTAAAGGGGGGTTCGACAATATTTAGGTTTATGTCATTTTTTGCAAAAATTACAATCCCGTCATTTTGATTTTGGTAAAGATAAGATTTATAGAAGTTGTAATGTGTTATACTAAGGTCAGTAGTGTTGTCGTTTAGCCAGCATTCAGTAAGAACTATAACATCAGGGAGGAATTTGAGTCTTGATAGGAAAAATGTAAAGTTCAAGAAGTTTTTGTTTATGCTACGAATGTTTTGTGCAAGAATGGTGTACTTGTTTTTAATATTCCCAAGTTTTTCGAGACAAGTTTCTGCTCCAACGGTGAAAGTATTAGGTATTAATACGGAATAATAAGAACAATAAACAATTGTGTCCCGTCCACTGGATAAAACACCTAATCCAGGTATCACAACCAAGAAGAGAACTTGCCAAATCTGATAATTTATTTATAACTACTGTCGGCGTTCCGAAACCAGCATCACGTACAATCATTGGAGGCTGGTTAAAAAAGCTTCTTGAGGAAGCTAACATTGATGCTACACCTGGCAGCTTTCGGTCAGCTGTGGCATCCAAAAATTGGATAGAGAATTATCAAATGGATGACATCCTGGCTAGAGGTAATTGGAAGTCAGCGAAGACATTCCAGAAATTCTACAGGCGCGAAATTAGTGCGCCTTCTAACAATACGAGTTCTATCTCTTCATTATTTACGCCAATTAATGAATAACAAATTGATTTTGCTAAAATTTATTATAATTTTTAATTACACAATTATTTGTATGCCTGATACATAAATGTTTTGTAAGAAGATACTAATATCACAATAAATAGTTTTGATTACAAAATACACTATATTTTCTATTTTCCCTTACAATATAGTCAGATTGCCTGACCTATGTGTTTTCCTGATTATGTCTCATAATGCTGTCCGCCACCACCAGGCGATAATAAACACGTCTCTCATATATTTAGGCTTTGCATAATGGTAACGTACTGTTTAATAGATACATTTTACCTGAAAATAAAATGTTTATTAAACATACTTACCTTATGCAAAGCCTAACATTTTTATAACCTGCCTGGTGAAAAATCAGAGCCTAATGATTAAAATATTGAGCCTCAAAACTCAACTGCCTTCGGTGGTGGCGGTAACCGGAAATGCTAAAAAACCAGACGGAAGTTGACAGTATTATTTGAGACCGACGACGGATGTCATGATACTGGGCCGAAATGAACGTAAATTGGTACGGAAACGGAAACAAACGCTACTCTCATATATTTAGGCTTTGCATAAGGTAAGTATGTTTAATAAACATTTTATTTTCAGGTAAAATGTATCTATTATAATATCAATTGTAACGGATCAAGTTCTTTTTTTTTATGTCAGTATTTAAACAAACTTTTAAACTATTGGGAATGAAACCTAAGAATTCAGCTCAGTTAAATAGGTCCATTTGTTTCAAAGATGACACACAATAACATAAGTCAAAGTACTGATGAAGTTAATATGGACCAGTGGCCTAGTATAATAGAGACTGATGTTGATAATAATAATCATGATTATTATACTATCAGTAATTTTCCATCAGCCACTTGAAACCTCTTACAGTAAGTATGCTTGTTATATAAAAGTAAATGTATTAAAGCCACTTTTGCCGGCATTTTATGATTCAGTACCTTATCTTACGAGGTGGGACTGTAAACAGAAGATAAAGATATGTAAAGATAGCAGAGCTGGGATTTATAACTCTTTTTAGACAAAATTTGTGACTGGAAAGGAAAAGGGAGTTCCATTTCCTTCCATGAGTGTTTTATTTCACACTGTTTTATTTATTTATCGGTAAAGGAATACAAACAGTACACAATACAAATCATTCTTAAACTATAGTTACATAGGTCTTATTCTAGTCCTTGTACCAGTTATGTGTATGTATATATGTATTCACAACATTTTAAACACCCTGTATAGTATACTGCTAGGTGCATACAATAGTTGCAAATGGGAAGCTTTGTCACAATGATATTCCAACCTTGGTCATGACATGATCAACTAAATTTAGTGTAAAACCTTACTTATGTTTATTTCTACTTTATCTGTATTTTATGTATATGTAAATTGCTTTCTTGATGTGATGTGGGTTAACCACTTAAGTGTATTCTATAAATATATATTTTTTAAATCATTTTTCAATAGCTAGGTAATTAGTTAAGTTTAAATTTAATTAATTTAATTATATAGCTTCCACTATGTTATTGTATTTTTGATGTTTCCTTATGTCTGGTAAGTAAAGTTGGTTTTCCTTTGCAGTCATCAAAAATGTATGGGATTTGAACTGTCTAAAAACCAATAATATAATGGACAGAGTATAAATTTAAACTTAACTAGTTTAATTAATTTAATTACTTATGTATTTGTCTACAATTATTATAGATAACACAACATTAATTAACTATATAATATTAAATTTATAATAATTTATACTACCATTGAATGTTTATAATGAGGTACACAACATAGCCATGGGTTCATAGATCTATAACATTCTTACTAATTCCCACATACCAGGCACCAAAAACTGAGACAGTCTCTCAAATGATGAAAATGATTGACAGTCATCCAATACTGGTCCTCAACACGTGATTTAGGCTACAAGTGACTAGTTATTATTAGCTAGCGGGTGATTCTCAAAAAATGGCTCCAAAAGCATAATTTCTTTGGCGCATTTTTTTTTTTCATGTTGTTTGAATATTATACCCCACATATTGTAGAGGCTTTAGACCTCTTTAGTTATCTCTTATTGGCCCTGAAATCTATCGAGCCGATTCAAAGTTACAGCGATTTTAAACAATTTTGGGCCAATGAAATTAGATTGGCACCAATGAAATTAGAAAACATACCAAAGGAATTATAAAAGGTCCCAAAGAAGTTAGTTTTAAGAACAAAGAAATTAGAAATTGTTTTAAAGAAATTAGTTTTATACGTAGATTGCAAAATCACGCATATATTTATTTGTTTTTAACATAATTACCTGATCACGTAAGGGTGCAAGGGTTCTAAACATCCGAATGAACCAATTGCCAACCTCACCTGCCCGTGGTGCACTCTGCTAAATAACAGACGAGGCTCTGGCGACCGGATGATGGCAGTATAACCATCCAAAAACAGCTACTCTAAATCCCATAGGCCGGCGATGGGCAGCAGCGTCACCGGTATAAAAAAGTGTAAAGAGGACGAGGACACGATTTCCCTGGAGTCCGGCCACATGTTCTACCATCGTCCCAAGGTGGCGTAGGATTCCTCGTCAACAAGACCCTTGTCAACAACGTAGTGGAGATCAGCAGTGTGTCAAATCGGGTAGCGTACCTAGTACTTAAACTAACCGAGAGGTATTCCTTGAAAGTCGTACAGTTATATGCACCACCCTCGGCACACTCTGACACAGAAGTCGAAGCAGTATACGAGGATATCTCTAGGGCATCACGTGTACTGCTAGGACCCAATACACCGTTGTTATGGGAGACTTCAACGCCAAAGTGGCAGTACAAGAATGCGATGAATCGAGGGTAGGACATCATGGCTTTGGTAGCAGAAACCAAAGAGGGCAAATGCTTGTAGACTTCCTCGAAAGGGAGGGGCTTTCTTTCTGATGAATTCTTTCTTTGAGAATCGGCCCCAGAGGAAGTGGACATGGGAAAGCCCCGATGGTAGGATGAAAAACGAAAAAGACTTCATTATGACTAACAAGCTGCACATTTTCAGATATGTCCTAGTGATCAATAGGTTTAAATCTGGGAGTGATCACCGACTTCTCTGAGGCACTCTGAATATCAACTTCGAGCTGGAGAGGAGAAGTCTGGTGAAGCGACCCTTCGTCCCACACTGCACCAAATTGGAGCTGTCGACACCAGCTTCTAGAGAGGACTACAGTTCTTCAGGAGGGTGACCAAACCCTTCTGAAGAACTATAGACCGATTTCGCTTTTAAGCCATGTATACAAGCTGGTCTCAAGGGTTATCACGAATGGTCTTGCCCAAAAGTTAGACGAGTTTCAGCACCCGGAGCAGGCTGGGTTTCAAAAAGGCTTTAGTACAATAGACCACATCCACACAGTAAGGTAGATTGTACAGAAGAGCGAAGAGTATAATCAGCCTCTGTATCTAGCCTTTGTGGACTATGAAAAAGCCTTCGACTACATCGAGACCTTTTGGAATCCTTGCAGAGATGCCAAATCGACTGGCGCTATATCGAGGTGTTGAGGTGTCTGTACAATGCCGCTACTATGACTGTCCAAGTACAGGACCACAAGACAAGACCTATCCAACTGAAACGTGGAGTGAGACAGGGGGATGTGATATCTCCGAAACTGTTCACCAATTCACTGGATGTCTTTAAGACGTTGGACTGGAAAGGACATGGCATATAAATGGCGAGTACATGTCACATCTCCGCTTCGCGGACGACATCGTTATTATGGCAGAATCTCTGCAGAAACTTAGCTGGATGCTAAGTGGCCTAAATGCTGCTTCCCGACGTGTAGGCCTCGGTATGAACTAGGACAAGACGAAAGTCAAGTACAATGCTCACATGAAACCGGAGCCGGTCGTCGTTGGTGAGGCAACAATCAAAGTTGTGCATGAATACGTCTACCTCGGGCAGACTATTCGGCTAGGCAGAAGCAACTTGGACAAGGAGGCTGCAAGGCGCATCCAACTGGGTTGGGCTGCATTCGGGAAACTTCGTCACATATTCTCCTCGTCCATTCCTCAGAGCCCGAAGACAAAAGTCTTCAACCAGTGCGTCCTGCTAGTGATGACGTATGGTGCTGAGACGTGGACACTGACGGTAGGACTGGTCCACCGATTTAAAGTCGCTCAGCGTGCTATGGCTCTCCATAGAAACCCCAAGCATAACTCTCTAGTTATGCTTGGGGTTTCTCTGATGGATCGTATCAGAAATGAGGTTATCCGTCAGAGGACTAAGGTTACCAACATAGCTGTCAAAATATGCAACCAGAAGTAACCGTTGGGGTAGACGAGTTCTCGAGTGGAGACCACGAACAGGCAACCGCAGCGTGGGACGCCCTCCTGCCCGCTGGACTGACGACCTTAGGCGGGTAGCCGGTAGTAGTTGGATGAGGAAGGCCGAGAACCGAGTGCTGTGGCGCTTATTGGGAGAGGCCTATGTCCAGTGGATGATTATTGGCTGATGATGATGATGAGAGAATTAACCATAATAGACATTGAATGCATAAAGTTAGCGTTATTAATGGTGTTTCCTACTCAATACTAATTTCTTTGTATCAAAACTAATTTCGTTGGCGCAGAATGCCAAAGAAATCCAAAGAAATTATTGCCAACGAAATTAGAAATCATCACTTAAAATTTATTTTTGCAGAAAGCTGATGTACAATTGGAACCTCTTATTGACACGTGCATACTGTTTGAATAGACATACGTGGACAAAAATATGTATGCAACAAAAACAAATAATAGCATGAAAGTAACAATCGAAGAAATTAGGCACTTACCTGACCAAAACCCGTTATGGCGCAAAAAAATTTTTTTTCCATCATACTCCGTAAACTTACGCTTCTCTGCTCATGGTTGAAGATAGTGGGGGACTGAAGGGTGAGGGACGCATGGTGATTATGTCCGGTGATCGTTTAAACGCAGAGTAGGAAGACGGTATCGTTACGCCAAAGAAGTTAGTTTTTTTTCTCGGACAAAATTGAATGCGTTATATTTTTGAAAACTAAACCTAAGAGTGAATAGAAACCTAATTTACAATTACCATAAGTATCTGTTGTAATGATAACATATAAATCATAAGCTTATTTTACTTTAAAAAGTGAGTTTTTCTTGACCTAAAAATAAAATCAAGTGAAGGACGCGCCAAAGAACTTATGATATTGAGTTTTAAAAAATCATTGTCGCTTTCTTTATAAATTTATGCATTACATTACTAATGTATAAAAACGGTCACAAGATACATTATTGAAAAAAAAATACATTCTGGTATAAAACTATCAATTTCATGTATTTTATGGCTTGGACATACCTAAATCGCGTCATCTGAGAATCACCCTAGCATAGTCCTCTCCTAAGCAACATCATAATACTGCTTTCCATCGTTCTTATCCAGCCAATACCGGCTACCTATCAACGGTGCGCGGTCCGGCATAAACTAAACAAATCGGCACTTACGATGCAACTAAAAATAGCCATCGTACCGCCTTTTGGACCATAGCAACCGGTGTCCCAACTTTACTAGCCGCATAATGCAATTATGCGAAAAATTATGACGTAATCCACTTACCCAAAATGATTTTACGGCGGCTGGCATGCGGCTCCTCCGTATAAACCCACTCAAAGTCGGTACGGGATACTTTAGCACCCATTTTAATTTCACTATAAAATTACGATACACATAAGACTCACTTCACTAACACTTCACAGTCCAAGTCCAGTTGGCTACTGCTTCCGCAGAACGTATTTGTTTTGTAGTAGAGAATTAGTGTAAAAAATTTTAGCAGGCGGTAATGCAATAGAAATTTGAGGAATATTTTCGAAACCAATACGCCTCTCTGCCACACAACAACCGGAATGGCGAATTTTCGAAGATTGACAGATGACATGACAGTTGACAGTTGACAGCTGCCTGACACCGGACAGTAGATTTTGACAGATATTGCTATGAACACATTCATAAAATTTGAGATAAAATCATTTATTCTAATGGTTTAATCCCACGGCTAGTGGTTCCCGAATATTTTTAGTAAGGGCACATCGTTGAATGCCACCACTCTAACTGCTCCGCTGGTGTTGTGAACGTGCCTTACGGAACACTTTTTGTTTACTTTTTATCGGAACCCTAGCATAGGCTTTGAACCTATTCATCATCATTACGACCCATAACGTCCGCTATGCTGAGGCATGGGTCTTCTTCCAATGAAGGAAGGGCCTAGTCCTATTTTTACCTATTATGATTGTTAAATCTATCATTAATTTGTATCCCATAATCCCACACATATATTGATGTAGCAAATATCTTCCGCACCCACTGAGCAAGGAAAAATAAAAATATTTAATTCCTCAGAATAATAGGATTAGATACTACGTTATCGTTATAATAACGAATTAAAGAGCAATGAAAACAAACTTATCATAGAGTTTTTTCAGTACTGCCAACGTAACCAAATAAAAGTTTGACGGCGACGAGAACCATAAACAACAGTCTTTCTGAAGTTTGTGTTTGATCATGGCGGTGGGCAAAAATAAAGGTCTGTCGAAGGGTGGCAAAAAGGGTGTTAAGAAGAAGATGTAAGTTCGGAATAAGTGCACAGTTTAATTCTTTAATAGTTTATCTATCTGATCTATAAATTTAATTGCCACAAAAATTTGTGATTGCCGAAATATTTTTCGATTGAAGTCGGTGACTCGTGTCGGCCGAACTACCGAGTGCGTTTCATGAGTTCATCGTATACTATTCATAATCCTTAACTTCAGTGCTTGAGTGTATCTGCTCTTAAGAATTACCGAGAATCCACATACTTCGATACCGGTAATTCGAAGTCAACTTGAAGATTGGTAAGTCGGAAGTTCTTTGAGGTTATCTGACCAGTGATTGTAATTTTCAGTGTGGACCCTTTCACCCGTAAAGACTGGTACGATGTCAAGGCACCGTCCATGTTCACCAAGAGACAAGTGGGAACCACCCTTGTCAACCGCACCCAGGTAAATTGATCTTGTCTTAATTTTTGTTAGCATTCATAACCTTAAACAGTACCTACTTTCACCTGCCCTAAACTCTTTTCACATGCCTATCTTTAGGTTTTCAATATGAAAATGATCTAGATTTATGAGTGAACTGAGATTGCTGCACATGGCAGTTTTTAGCATAACCTAACCTAGGTTAGGTCTTAAACAACTTGGCATGTTATTTTTTTCATAAGTTTTCATGATGATCCACCTAGCTCGCAATGACACAGATGTGATGAAAAACACTGTTCCCTTTTGATTTTCTTCTGAGAAAACTTATTTACACTTGCATTAAGCTTGGTGATACATAAGATTCACATTATTTCAGTGTTATCTTGTTCCCAGGGTACCAAAATCGCCTCTGAGGGTTTGAAGAACCGTGTATTTGAAGTTTCGCTGGCCGATCTTCAAGCCGACACTGATGCGGAGAGGTGAGGTTAACATCTTCATGCTATTTGACATATTGGCCATCTTTGAGATGGAGACTCATAATTTCTTGTTCACAAAGACTTCTACAACTGTTCATTTATAATCCTACCCTTGGTTAAATCCTTTCACAACTAAGTAAAACAGTAACAAGAGTCTAAAAACAATAAAAAGAGTAGAGAGATGTTGTTTGAGCACTAAATAACACATGTTTTGACTTTTGAGGTTATCTTGTCTGTCAAAGCAGGTCATTGAACTTGACCATGATGCCCCAAGTTCTGCAAAATAAATAAGTTCTTTAATGTAGGATAATTGTTTTATAGTGCAGTCCAGCTATATGAAGAAAACCTTATGGCCTTCATATCGTTTTATGCTGCACAAATCATATGCCTCCACATAATATTGCGCCTTTGTATACCGCTAACAATGGCCACCTTTATGTCGTTGCTACATTTTTGTCTCTTAGCATACCCTAATTCGAGTAAAAAGTCCATTTTAGTAGATAGATTCACATGCATATTGATCCAAATCAAATCTATTTGTATCTCTCCTGTTTACTTTCAGAAAATTTACACTATTTTATAACAAAAGTGTATTTGAATTCCAGGTCTTTCCGCAAGTTCCGTCTGATCGCCGAGGATGTCCAGGGACGCAATGTGCTCTGCAACTTCCACGGCATGGACCTCACCACTGACAAGCTCAGGTCAGTATTTACAACTGGAAATGGGCTTATGAGTTGTGTGTGTGTGTCTGTTCCTAACAGACAGCTTGAAATGATTTATCATCAATCAATCCAACAAGTATTTTGATGGTTGTGCCATTTCGTGTGAACCCTCAACTCATTTTTACGCATGTGTTCCTGATTTAAGGATAAAAAGTAGTCTTACAATGGGCTATAAAAGAAACAAACCTAATTTCGCATTTTAAATATTAAATGTTAATTTAGTGCAGTCCAGCTATATGAAGACAACCTAATGGCCTTCATATCGTTTTATGCTGCACAAATCATATGCCTCCACATAATATTGCGCCTTTGTTTACCGCTGACAATGGCCACCTTTATGTCGTTGCTACATTTTAGCTCTTAGTTTACCACAGGGATTCTATTACTATTCAGAGAGCTAGTTTAGCTTTGTTGTCATCATCAGTCGTGAAATCCTACCCTCAGATCTTTTCCATGATACTCTACAGTTAATTAACAGTCAAAGCTGCTTAGCTTAAAGTATATCCTTCTCCACCCGACCAAACTAAGGCTCGGGCACACATATCCATTAAGATACGACTGAACTCACCTCGCAGGTCCATGGTGAAGAAATGGCAGTCTCTGATCGAGGCCAACATTGACGTGAAGACCACCGACGGCTACCTGCTGCGAGTGTTCTGCATTGGATTCACCACCAAGGACTCCCTGAGCCAGAGGAAGACATGCTACGCTCAGCACACTCAGGTATGATTGTCAGGGAAGTCACTCAGTCTGGAAAGTTCTTAGAAGCCTAGGTTGTCTTCAGGCTTTCTGGAGTGAACTTGTGTGGCTGAACAGCTAGTTACCCTGTAGGGGTTTCATGCATGACTACAGAGAGGCTACATGCCGAAAATCGGCCTACCGACATACAGTCATGACTTTATATTGCAAAAGGCCCCCTAGATTAATTTCCTATTGACTTTTATACATTGTCAAACTAACAAAGCACCTATTCATTCTATCAAAGATTTACTGGTGGTTAGTTTAACGAAGCACACAAATGTAACGCAGCCAACATCAGGAACTTTCAAATTGTTTGAACATAACTATTAAATAAAGATAAGATAAAAGATAAAAAGTATTTTTTCGTTGTCCAGCACCACACACCAAAAAATAATAATAACATAAGTAAGAACACAAAAAATAAGACAAAAAAACGAAATTAAAATTAAAAGTGAAACAAACAAACAAAAGAACATTAAGAATAATTAAATTGCAGTGACTATCTGGTTATAAACACCACAATGTGTTTCCGACTCTTTAAAGCTGCTAGATCACAGGCCCTGACGTGGACGCGGCTCGTCCTGCTAACAGATTGGCTATTCACGTCTCTGCTACATACACTCATTCATCATCATCAGTGGAACCTTTATACGAGATCTTCAATGAAACCAAAACTGACTGTGGATTGTAATATGTAAAATATGTCGCTTCTTCATCTCGTTTTTCCGTTTGTCTCACTACCTTTAACAAGGTTTATGATTACATGGTCGAAAACTTCCTTAAGAATTAGCGTCAATTCACACGTACCACAACCACACCACGTCGCAGCGACAAAATGTGGTCAAGCTGTGGTTACGTGTGAATTGTGTGACAGCGGCTTTTTGCAGTTGCGTTGTGGCAGCGACAAAATGTCGATGTGGTTGCGTTGTCGCTGTCATTTAGGGCATGCAATACCGGAACAATTTTCAATACCGGTATTGAGTTCCGGTATTACAACTCAATACCGGGATCCCGGTATTAATACCGGTATTAGACATCCTTGTAATAAATGGAATAAACTGTGTTTAAAGGTCGTATACGTCAAAATAAAACAAGAAAATGCAATCATATTCTGTATTTTGTTGTAGATTTTTACGAAAATTAAGTTTTAGAGTTTAAATTTTAGAATAAATTATTTTTTTGCATCCGGTGTCTGTTTACGCATGGCCAACAGTAGATTTCTAGCAGCCGAAAACTGCATTAAACAGTTGGGAACAAGTGCGCTTTCACAGTATATAGGAACACAAGGCTAACTAAATCTTAATCGCTTTATTAATAGCCTAAAAAAGTCCGATTCCGGTATTACTTCAAAACCGGTATTAACTTTCAATACCGGTATTGAAAAAAGCGGGAATTTTGTCCGGGATCCCGGTATTACGAATACCGGTATTGCGGTATTGCATGCCCTACTGTCATTGCGATGTGGTAACCACGTCGTCGTGTGCAGTTAATATGGAAAACAGGTTGCCGCGATGCCGCCGGCGCGTGGCGGCGTTGCCGTTGCGATGTGGTTGCGATGTGGTCGTATTACACAGGTGGTCAATAACAACGGCAAAATGTGGCACGTGTGAATTGGATTATTCGTTGTCAATACAAAATATACGCCCGACCACACCGCGTGGTTGTGGTGTGGTTGTCGCTGTGGTGTGGTTGTGGTACGTCTGAATTGACCCTTAGCTTATTCAATCAGCCACTACCTAAGCAGGTAAACTGTTGGCCGTCGTTGGCGTATCGGTGACACGTGTGTTAAGTTTGCTTGTTCTTTGCGAATACACCATACAACCTACACAACTAATTCTCTCATGCTGCGTTGCAGAATAAGCTAATGTCGGCATTAAATCTATCTCTGTATCTTTCCGTCCGTATACTGGTCAAACCAAGGTAGCAATAAAAAGATTTAATGCCGACATTAGCTTCAAGTTCCTTTATGAAACTCGGCATAAGTTAGTCAGTCCATTTACCTTACTAACCCCCAACCCTACCCCCAGGTGCGAGCGATCAGGAAGAAGATGTGCGAGATCATCACGCGCGACGTGACCAGCTCGGAGCTGCGCGAGGTGGTCAACAAGCTGATCCCCGACTCCATCGCCAAGGACATCGAGAAGGCGTGCCACGGGATCTACCCCCTGCACGATGTTTACATCCGCAAGGTAAGAGTTGACAGAGACAGACGTATAAGGCTGCCTGTCCACCAAAAGTGCTGGCAGGGGGTGTAATTAAGACGTGTCAAAAGATTTGCACTGCACTCAGTCACATCGCGCAGCCTCTAGAGCGAGCGCGACGGAAACTTGTCACGTCTTAAATGTGCCCCGTGCGAGGCGATAATCGTCTAATAAAATAAGCGAAGTTTTCATGCAATTTTATTGGCCGATTTTTACCAGCAGCCTGCTCCGCGCTGTTGGGCAGGCAGCCTGAGGGTTGAGGTTTCTGTGGGTTTTTGGCTGAATGTATATAAAGTTTCTTCTATTCTTTTGAATTCAGCCAAACAACTCAGAAACCCAATCCAGATTAATCTTAGATTAAACCTTTACCATGATGACACACCTAGCTCGCAATGACACAAACATGATGATAACACATGTTCCCTTTTGATTTACCTTCTGAAAACATTCACCCAACTCTCCCCACAATTTCACCCTCTACCAGTGATTCACACAAGCTGTATCCCCAGGTCAAGGTCCTGAAGCGACCCCGCTTCGAGATCTCCAAGCTGATGGAACTCCACGGCGAGGGGAGCGGAGCGAAGCGCGGTGAAGGCGGGGAGAAGTCCGAAAGACCTGAGGGCTACGAACCACCCGTGCAAGAGAGCGTTTAAATATACTTTATAAAGAATATGGCTGTTGTTTTTATTTTGGGGTGTGGGAGTGGTCCATGGAAGTAATAAGTACTTACGTACAACTAAGTACTTATTACTTCCATGGGGTGGTATTTAGACTGGTTTTACCATCACGCTGATAGATGAAAGTGTACGTAACTAACACAGATCTACTACACAGTAACCAATGATATTGTTTCTGAGTTACGTTGATGATTAGTCAAACTGAAATCAGCCTGATTGTGAAACCTACGGTCTTCACGAGTTCGCTTGGCTGAAGCCAAGACAACAAAAACAGTTATTGTGAGATTAGAAATCCGGTTAAACGACAACCGATTAGCAACTAAACTAAGTGCCAATTTCTCCATAGTCGGTTAGAGCATAACCAGGGAGTAGTGGTTGACTTTGGACACATTGTCATGAATTTTATATGGAGATGACGTTTAATTTATAAATCAATCCCTGTCGGTTAGATAACCGACTATGGAGAAATTGGCGCTAAAGGCTCTAAATCTAAACTAAATTATCCCAATGCAAAGCGCCTGATAAAATAATATAGGCAAATAGTTGCAGTGTATCTTTTAGGAGGCAGGCGTTTGAAATTACAACAATGATTTACAGAAACCTGATCCTCTGTCATTAGAGCTGGTAAAATTAGGCGTTTCGAAGCGCGCGATTTTGAAAAATCATAAAACTAATTACGATCCAAAAGATCGACTCAAGCCAGTAAATTGGGCATGCCTATGCAAAGCATGGTCCGTCACAGGCCATCGTGTACTGGATCCTTTACACGGATAGCCTTGGGCATGGGCGGGATTCAAACCCGCAGCCTCAAGCTCCGAAATATGCTCACTATAGGAATTATAATGGTGTGGACATGTGGTGTCAAAGCAAAATACACATTTATTACGTAAAATTTATTACAAATTAGTCAGATTCTTACATCTAGGTACAAAAAACGTACATCTATGGACGGTAGTGCTTATAAAACACAAGCGTTTAAAATATAAGATACAAAAACATATTTTTATTATACATGATTCAATTCCGTGCTTACAACTCATTAAATATACATATATACGAAATAAGGTAAAAATTTATCGTAAGAAGGCAGATAGAATAACGTGGACTTGAGTATAATGAAATAAACACCTCATATTGTTTAAGGCACACATACATCTTTTACACATATTTTTATATTGATATGTTAAATGCATAAAATACTACATTAATTTTATAATCAGTTAGAAGGGTTTGCAGCCCTTAATTTTTGTACATAAATAAGCATGTTTACATTTCAGTATAATATAACTAATTAAGATATTTATGATATCTGAGATTCTCATTAAAAAAATGTGCTTAATATTTATAATCCCATGGACGGAGAGAATATATAACAAATAAGGGCTATATCTAATAATAAACTTACAAACTATTTTTCATTAAGACTTAAAAAAACCACGCCACGATATTTCAATATGAAATGTTAAGATATTTTTAAGGCACACGCGATTCTGTGCTGTAAAGTTAAGTTATAGTACTAGAGTTTTAAATGCAAGGACAGTAGAAGCATTCATACAAAAATATGTAAATTTATAGGTTGGAGCGGTTCATAAAAATCTTAATTTTAGTTTGCTATGAAACAGTAGAGGAAAAATTTCAGTAATATAAGGCACTTTTTTTCGTTGGGATAATGTGTACAATTATCTTAATACTGTATTGTATGGAATGGAGTGATCAAAACTCTAATTTAAAACAGTGACTTTTCTACTTTATAACTCTAACCTTGCTTTAGGGTGCCTTTCCACCAGAGATCAGCTATGCTGCGATGATATGAAATAAATTTGTTCCCACCAGTGCTATTCTATATGGACCGATTAATATGATTGGTGGATATCCAAAGCATCCATAGCAACATATAGCATATCTACTGTGGAAAAGCCTTATTACCATCGCTATAACACAATCAAAACCTTACACTTCGGTCTCATGACTGAATTCCATAGACAACGGCGTAACCTCCGTAACCATCTCGTCATCCTCATCGATCGTATCATCCTTGTCTATGCCACTGCTGCGCTTGCTCATCGTATAATCTGTGACGCTGTCTGTCAAGTCCGGTTTGTCTGTGGTGTCATTTGTGTTGTCTGTGGCTTCGTGTTTCTGGTCTGTGTTAGTTTTGGGCGTGGTTGGTCGCATGTATCATATTTGCGAGGCCGGCATGGTGGACACAGTGGAGTGGGGGGTGGTGGGACGCGAGCCGGCTAGGGATGCGTTGAGGGACGCCATTGTACCCATCTGTTGGTGAAAACACATTTATGAGTATCGTTAGTAACTCTTGCAGTACCTTCTTGAGACCAAAGGACAGTGGTTAGTAACAATCGACACTATGCTGTCAAGGTCCCAGATTCATTTCCAGGATTTCTACTTGGAATATGTATAGATGATTATTTATATACTTATTAGAAAATGTGAGGGATAATAATAATAGAATGACAGTGGGCTAAGCATACATCCTTGGGGAACACCAAAATTAATATTTGGTTTCCATGTCGCAAGTTAGCATTCCACTTTAAAAACATACTCAAAACGTATCCGTACCAGGCAAAAAAGGTTTCACAGCTTAAAAACTCACCCGCAAATGCGCCAAATCCTCCAGCTTCGTCAAATCCGACAGCTCCAGATACAAACTGTAGACCAGCAGCCACCCGTAAGCGCCGACAGCACAGAACAGGATCCAGGCGAGCGTCATGATGATGTTGTAGGCGAAGATCATGTCGTTCACGATAGCCCCGAAGAGGAAGGCGAAGAAGCGGAAGCTTATGAAGATGCCGAAAGCGTACAGCCATGGGACTATCTTCTTTTCGTATTCCTGGGGGATGAGATACAGTTGTAAAACGAATTGTAAAATTCAATCAATTGAGAACTCACAAAGGAACAACGGAACAACACTATGTTTGGACTATTTAGAAGATAAACTCCTCCCCCTAAGATTAAAGTCCTCCCCCCCCCCCCCCCACCCTTAGTCCTTAAGCTAGTGGCGAGGGGAGGGTTTGACGAGTACTGAAATTATAAAATGAGTAAGCATGTATGCAGTATACAGTATAAAGAAACGATATGAAAATGGCAAACGGATTTCACGCTATTAGTAAACTTTTCAATACTCCTTTGTGCTCCCTCTTATGGAATAGCCGCCATTTTCATATATTTTATTTATTTACGTGCGTTATAATTGCAACTGGTTTAAGAAAATAAATATGAACACTCGTGTAAAAGAAATATCTAAATACCTTGTTCTTGTTTTCCTTAACATACTGTGATGAGAGTGAGGCATGGAGGATGAATGCATGGTGAATTATGATTAGTGATAATGATTATGAAGTATGAACAGTTTAGCTACATGAAATAAAAATATTTAACATATATTATTTAGGTACGTTATAGGCATTTAAAAATATCATAACGAGAGGTGATAAGTATGCGTAAGTGTTAAAAATGTACAAATTAAGGATTTAAAGCTAAAATATAATACAAAAGACAAACATTGCCAGGAAACCTTGCACATAGGTAATTTACAGATTTTGAAAGATCTTTAACAAATTAGAATGCCATAACTGTTATTTTTATGTTTCTTTTTATGCACACAAAATATAGTTATGTATACTGCATTCATTTGTACTTAGCATAAAAAGTGAACTCTCTTTGGGTGTCTTTTTAATAAAAATATTGCTGAACAAATAAACTACAGCTAAAATAAATCGTTCCATTAGAAATTAATATTTTTTGCTGGTAAGTATTTAATTGGTTTTATGTTTAATTTTGAAACCTAGTTTCTAAATATGGTAGGATTGTTTTGATTGTTGTCATGATAGGATTGTTTAAAATGCAGTAGTTATGTGTAAGTAAAAAATATATGTATAGGCGTATTTAATAAAGCTAATGAAAGTGCAAAACTGACCTTCCTCAGCGCCACAATGAGCAGCACCCCGGTGACGAGCACGGCAAGCGAGCCGAGCCAAGAGAACAGAGCAAACACAATCAGCATGTTGCGCACTGACGACATGAGAACATACAAAAAACATTATAGCAATCAAAGAGTAAAGGTCTTTTTAAATTCATCAATAGCATGTACAAGGTGTTGCAAAAGTGATATATCAAGCTGAAAGCGAGTGACTCAGGAGCTCAATCTAATAAATTTTATAATTGCACTTGTTTCCTTTTGTAGAACAAAAGTTGTTCAGTACCCGTATCATGAAAATTCGAACTAACGAATAGAATCGAATGCGAGTGCGACTATTGTCAACTTGACAGCACTTTCGAACACTTTTTACCTTTCGAATGAGTTTCGAAAAGAATGACCACAGAGTACATGATATTATTCTGACAATGACCTATGGAATGATAGCTGTCAAACTTTCGCAAATCTGTACACCGCAATACACCGCCATTTTGTTGTTGACAGGTTGACAGCACTTTCGAATAGACTATCGAATAGAATATGCTGCGGTTTTTCATGATACGGGTACAGATTGACGAGTCATTCGTCAAGTCGCGTGCCTTAAACTCGCGCGCCACGCGCGAGTTGCCCCTTTCGTATTTACCTACTTTTTTGGTCGTCAACTCGCTAGACTGTGAAAATATGTAGAGTCAGCCTAGATTTATTATGCTTAAGGTACCTACTTAAAATGTATAGGGTATTTTATAGGACTTTACTTTAAAATAAAATCAGTAATTAATCTCGCTTGGCAAACTGTTCTCTTCGAACACCTCCAAACACAGGAACCATTTTTATTTGTTCAGTCTTTGTTATATTTATAACCTGCATAAAGCAGTACTGACTTTCCTCGCTGGGATGTTATGATTTCATGTGCAGTTTTATTACTAGATAGACCTGCTTGCGATGAACTTCCTGGAAGTAATTGTTACAGTTAGGTATTTGTCTCATTGACCAATGAAATAAACGATTTTTTTTCTATTTTAGTCCTAATTCGTTATTTAATATACTTTACTATTTAATATAACCATTTAAGCCGGTTTTTGCAACAAAAACTTGAAGGACATAGCTATGACAGGTAAAATTTGCGCACGGGATGAGAGAGATAGCAAACTTGGGTATCATGCGTCATAGGTCACATCCCCTTTTGCCTCATTCCGCACTTCCAACATAGGCTTTATTGTATCTTTATCCCGAAATCAAAGCATCTACTTTAATGGCGACTGTCTAGTCAGTACCTTCTTATGCTAATCAGCCACGGAGACAATATTTAACTATATTTTTTAGTTTCAATTCGTTTGCATCTGACCGTACTTTACATGGGCACGCGAGTTGACAATATAAAAAAACAGAAGATGCCAACTCGCGTGTCGCGCGAGTCAAAGGCGCGCGACTTGACGAACGACTCAGATTGACCCCCTGAGTCACCACCTTTTGGCTTAGTTTACAACTTTTGTGACACCAGTATAAATAATATCTCACCTGGCGCCGAGCCAACATAGACAAACTGGAAGCTGATGACGTAGTAGCCGTAGTGCACGGACCCCGGCGCCGCCATGCCCAGGCAGTACAGGTCGAAGATGCTCTCACCGAATGTGAACAGGGCTACAAACTGAAATTATACAAGTAATAAATGTAATGATTACTGAAAATAATGTAAAGTTATCTGCCTCAAGATTTTGTGAAAATAATTAGCTTATACATTATTTATCATGGCTTTTTAATGTGTCTGAATGTACAAAACTAGGATTTGAAAACCCACAGACTAGCTTGGGAAGTAGATAAAACATTGTACCTTAAAAATTACACTGAATTTTATATCTCTCTTGTGACATTTATTTAGTTTTTAGAGATATCACACAATGAATTTCTATAGATTTAACATAAATATGCAAATTTGAATCAGGTGCAGGGACAGACCCCCTCTCAGAACATAGTAGTTTTTGTTTGGTTTTTTTCAAATAAACGATTTTTTATTTTATTTTATTATTTTAGTAGTGTAAGTTCAGGCATACAAACCACAGAAAAGCAAGCAGTCAACAGCGACCCCCTTTGCAGGTCTAGGAAGTAAGCGTCGTGTAATATCGGCTTCTGGTACCATGGCACACGCAGAGATCGTACCGATTTAGTTGAGCGAAGGTTCGTTGATGACCTGAAAGCAAACGTTTTTCGTTATTTCTCGTAAAACAATGAGTGCATGATTTCGATGATTTTGACGAATGTTTTAGGCAATAATTTCAAGATATACTTACTTCCCCGTGTAATGAGAATACACGGAAGGTGTTGAGCGGTATGTAGAAGGCGTCTTTCGTCCGTACATGGTGTTTATTTCACAAAATTGTTACCGCAACCATGAAGACACCGTAATGTGGAGTTCCACGACAACACAACTCCGGCTGACTTAATAAATGCTGCAAAAAAGTAATTAGTAAACTTAATTACGCGCGTGATGCACTTTGTAATAGATATGGTGTCATAAAAATTGTTAAAATTTAATTTAAAAATCAGAGCCACACCTGAATATTCGTTCCAATTTGTTTGTTGTCACTTTATAACCCGGATAAAATTAAAATTTGACAGTTGAATATGTGATAGCGCTAGTGTTGCTCACACTTGCCCCAAAATAGAGTTGCAAATTATGTTCACGATGCTCTTTAATTTAGCATCGTTATACATGAAGAGAACTAACATTTGTGAAGATTGTTAGAGTAAATTTATCACGATAACTTTACTCTCACACCTACTTACAATACTTATACTGAGAATGGCGAGAGAATCTTGAAAAAACATCACCGCTGCAGCCTACGAACACTCTGTGGTGAAAAAATTGGCATGTTTTGAGACAACATTACAGCAAAATTATATTAAATTTTATATTAAAATAATAAATCTAAAAATAAAGAACATGGATAAAAGAATGAGTTACGAAATCTCTGATGAAACAAATGCAGCATCGAGAAAACCAATGGGATTTTGCTGTAAGCTCCTAAAAAACTACTTCTAACAAGGTGACTTCTACCATATTTTGTATTTCTTGTATTTGTAAATGCTACAAGATCTTACAAGATTAATTAATACAATCGATCGATTACATTACGAATACAGGGAAAATACATTAAATATTAGTAGTTGCACAGGTGTGGAGGTGTGTTTAGGTCATTAGAGGTACCAGTACCTACCTACTATTCTCTGTGCTACTATCTACTATTAGCCATCTATTAGCATATATATAGAGTAGGTTGACTAGGCCTACCTACTTTAACGGAACCATTTCTATATTTTCCGGAAGTCCGAAAGACCATAGAGAAAATAAACCTACGCTACGTTTACGGAATCTGCATTGAATACATCTCCCACGGTGTGTGATTCTACGGATTCTCTTGCACAGTGGAAGACCACAGACGGTAACGCATGCAGATGCAGATCTAGTTCCTCAACTATCACTAACGAGATCCATCCTACGGTTTCCCGGCTACCCTTCTTGCAGTGCGTCGTGCGTCACGCGGTATCACGATGTAAAAAAATAACTTTTAGTACTGCTCCAATATATTTTTTACTTGCTTACAGGTGTCTGCTTAGCAACTCCGTGCCAACTCAGAAAATACTATTGCCACCAATTTTGTTCTGACTGCCTTTATAGATACATAAAGGTCCCTGAAAGAAACAGAAGTCAAAATTAGCAAGCAAGATGTAAAAAAAATACGGAGTTCCATTTTTTTTACAATGGACTTAAAGTATTGCATCTCAGAAATAAAGTATCAATGATCTAAGTAACTTTATCTACACATGCCTCTTGTTTCCTTGAAAAAGAAACCCCACCCACCATCAATTAAGTCTGCCGTCAAATAGGTACCTTTCAGGATGCTGTTAAATGCTAGAATAGGCACTTTTGTGTTTTTATAACGTGGCGGTGACTTTGGCCAATATAATGTACTTATGATAAATCAATCCTATTCTCTATACACCTGCCGCAAATAAAACTACCCATCATTAAATAATGACACCACATGTTTATTGAACAAAGCAATTTTCACAATAACACACCACTTTTTCTGGTACTATCTTAACGATTCACATAAATTACTCCACATTGCCACAAATATTTTGGGCAGTCCTGCTGCTCTCTGGTGTTACTGGGCTGCACATTTACCCAGCAGTCTTCATCTTCACAATCTTTGACTGTAGAACTGCTACTGGGCATTCTGAAGATTTTTTTCCATTTTTTATTGCATTTTTCACCATTTAATGCTGTGGTCTCTTGTAGTAATTTTGTCAGCTTTTCAATTTTTTCTGCCACATCTACAGTTTCATCTTTATTGGCCGATTCATCAGGCGTGTGGCTTTCGGGATGAAATTCAGTGGAAGCGTCTGTGCGGTATTCGAATGAGAGGTCCCAGGAATCTTCATTAGTTGCCTCCGGGATCGCAGCTGTGAAAATTTTTGGTGTTCAACTCTACGCACCTGATAAAGCAAAATGATATATTTGAAAAAAATATTTAAGAACAAGGTCCATCCAGCCTAGCATTAGATCATACCAGCCTGAATGATGGTTTTCTGTTTCACCACATAAGGAACTAGATAGATTCAAATGAAAAAGAACAAAAGAAAACGTAGCATAGGACCCTCCCGCTTGCTGGACCTATGACTTTACTGTAAAGCCACCTGTAAAGTCTTTATAGGTGGCCGAACTGATGGGGCCCTGCATAAGGAAGGCGCTGTGGCTTTCCTCGGAAGAGGCATATTAGTCAGCAAGAGACGAAATTACAGATGTTAATGCTAGATAGCAGATAACTGAACCTTACATTTCTTAGGCTCATTGCCCTTAGTCCAGTCCTGGGTCTGGGCGCCACAACGGCAGTGGGCGGAGGGACCCTGCTGCATCATGAAGATGAGGGGAGAGCTGCCGTTTCCCTTCATGAAGCTGTTCATCTGCTCCGCAAACGCCGGGTTCTGCCATTGCTCAAAGCAGGTTCTGATGGGGCAGCAGAAATAATTAGGGTTATGGTCTCGTTGGAGGAGAAATTGAAGATGGATAACGTTTCGTAGGTACATTGATTTTTAGCAACGACAGTTGATACAGAGTATAATTATTATGTACGAGTAAGTATAAAACTTCTAGTCTAGTTGGTCGGTATAGTTACAAAAATGTGGTTGGTGGTACAAATAAAATATACCTAGAAAGTAATAAAATTAAGTGAAGAATGTTTACTTGAAGAACTCAGACTGGTGGTCCTTATCCCTGTTCATGACATGTCGCTGGAAGCATTCCTCGCAGAAGACTTGACCGTAGTAGATTTTCAGAGACTGTGTTGGAACTGTCTGGCAGCAGCCTGGAAGAATCACATAAGTACATTGATTGGATTTTAGTTAATTTTCCAAACAAAATAGGTACGTAGTGATGCTGGTTTCTTGGCTAAAAACAATTCATAAAAATTTACGGAAGACATAATAGGTAAGTTAACTTACAGCACCGTGCGCATTGCGGGTGGAATGTTTGTCCGCCGATCGCGACCAGCTTGCTTGGCTCCACCATGCGAAGGCATCGAGCGCAAAAACATTTCTTGCATTGCTCGTCTTTTGTCGCTCCATTTGCGTTTTCAGATGCTGCACCTGAAAAAATGTTACTATGAAGGTTATTTACTAGAATGGTTTGTCTAGTTTGTAAGGGGAAACTTGATAGTGACTGGATCAGAAGACTTTAACTGAACAAGTTAAAGCAGTGGTGACTACAGGACCTCAGCTACACAACAGCCAGATACTGGAGAAGAAGCTGTGAGTGGGGTACTTTCATCATCATCGTCAGCCAATACTATCCGCTGATGAACACAGAGATCTCTCCTGCTCAACAGAAACAATTTGAATGAATATAATCTTACATTCTTCCTTCTTCTCCTGCGCAGGCTCCTGAGGTATGCAGCCGGTGCCTCCATGCATCCACCAGTTGCACATTGGAATCCTCGGCGAATCTGACCGGAAGTGGCTGATGACGTGCGTTTTGAAACACTCATTGCAGAACATCTGGCCGTAAAACGATTTCAGCGACGTAGGTGTGGTTCTGCATATACCTGTAATGGGATTTAGGGATAATTTAATATCTTGAGACTGCACTTAATGTGCTAAATAGGATTAGTTTATTTTAAATACTTACAACACATACTGCACATCCTATGAAAATTTTGTCCTTCTATAAAAACTTTATCATCCGCATCAATAGGCAGAAAGCACCTCGCACAAAAACACTTTTTGGTTAATTCTGAATTATTACCCATGATAGTAATGGGTTCCTTACGCTGTGGATGGATTTTGTGGGTAATACGTATTTAAATATTATTAGTATTTAAATTTGTAAATATTATAGAATTTTGAGGAAAATAGTTATAAAAAAATATTATGAATTCTAAAAATTTATCACATGCATGGGTGTCAAATGAAAGCCAAATAAAAATAAAATGTAAGATGTCAGAAAATTAGAAGAATAGAAAGGTATTCAAATTCTCAAATTCTGGATTTATCAGCAACTCCTTTTTAAATGTAACCGCCTTTTTGTAGATTTATTAAATTTTAAGTACAGCACTATTCTTTGCCGATTATGATTGTATAAATTCTGAACGTGTCACATCACTATTTGTTGCGTATGTGTGTGAAGTGTCCGTTGATGTTTGTGTTATCATGTTTTTATCAAAATGTGTAAATTGTGAAGTTATTTGATGTTAAATCTACGTATTTCTTGTGGTAAATAATATCTACTATCTTATCTTATTCATAAACGTTGATAACGGATGCGTACAAAACTTTTCTGAGAGGTTATGGTATGAATGACATCAACTTCCCTCAAAGCACTTAGATGCTTCATGTTTTAACGTTTTTATGCAGAAAAACTGGCGCCTAAGTTTATTTGAGGTCGCTGGCTGATCAATTGCCACCGTGCCTACCTCTTACAACCGTTAGGATTCCTTTCCGATGCGTATAAACGGATAATATTATATTGTTTGTATGTTTATAAACCACAATGGCTTTTGGTTAGAATTTATCATAATAATGTTGTTTTAATACCATCTTAGTATGTTCGAGGCAATCTTGTACTAATAGCATCTTTGTAAGAATGCAGTTTTAACATTAGATTATTACTATTATGAACATTGGCTTGTTTCTAATCGTAAGAGATAGATAACCTGGGCATTGTAAATTGTGTTTTGTTTATTTTCACCAATAATACTCATACAATGGTAGCTCAAACTCTCAAAAAATGTACAATCCTTATATTGTGATCAATAAATAATGCTCCCAGACCAATGTATCTTCCAACACACTATAAACTCTCAAAAGTATGTCATATTCCAAATGTGGCCTTAACAAAATAATGGTAATAATAGAACAAGGTCATTGATTGTTTACCACCTTATCAACGAGATTAGACAGGTATTTATGGAAATATATATAAAAAAATTATAAGTTTGAGTTTATAAATAAATATATGAAGTTCCGCGGGTTTCATTCCGGAACGAAGTAATACAACAGAGAACTAAAGTCACCGACATAGCTCACCGAGTTAGTAAGCTTAAGTGGCAGTGGGCTGGTTACATCTGTCGAAGAACCGATGACCGATGGGGTAAACGTGTTCTGTAGGCCGCCTAGGCAAAATACCTTAAAATAAAGGGTGGGTACATCAACCCACTTCGCACACCAGAAGTGCGGGTTCTAATCCCACACTTGAACGCACCGATAACTTCGTCAGAATTTAAGTACAATGTGTACCATCACTCTTATGATAAAGGAAACCAATGTGAGGAAAGTCTAAATAGGTTAACCCACCAACCTTTCAGCCCTCCAAGTCTATAACTATAGATTTAAGATAGCACGTATATTTTGTTTCCATATGACTGTTTGAAGCCAAAATAAAATAAAATAAAAAAAAACCCGCAGTGGACCAGCATGGCGGGAAATGGTCCAAGATTAGGAAGGGAGTTTAGACTTATTGATGTAGGTATTCTATCCTATTCTATTTTCTGTGGGGGTGTAAGTATGTGTACCTGGCTCTCTCGAGTGGAATCTTTGTGCATATCCCCAGGGTCTAAACTGCCTTCCTAAGCTTGGACCATTTCCCACCACGTTGATGTAGGTATTTTCTAGCAAAATATTATTTTATCGTCCTTCAACTGAAAAGTTTTATGCCACAGGTTTTACAAACATAACTTATGTGCATAAAATGGCGAGCTTATTGCAAAAAAGGTATTACTTCCAGCCTACCGAACTATTGTGATTATGTAGCTTTTTTATATTTTATATTTATGACCACCCCTAATACTCTATTTCTATGTATGTATCTAGCTAGATTCCTTGATAGCTGAACTAGATACAAAGGTATTTTAAATTTGTCTGATTTTACACATTATCTTTTACAGAATGGTTCATCTGAATGCAAAGGAAAGAAAAATGTCGCGCCATGAGAAAGCGAAGAGCGGCTTTGTAAGTACCTACTACATAATTTATCTCTAAAGACGCGGCGCTGAAAAATGCCTTTTAGGTGGCTCACCATTGAAGTGATTCACATTCATTTCACTGTGGGGAAAGGATTAGCCAATCTTTCGATTAACCCAGGGTGCACCGCGAGGAGGTTCCTTTCATGCACCCCTTTTTACTGTTGTAAGTGTTTATTTTGAAATTTGTTAACCTATTAGGTTAAGCTTCAATTTCTCCATAGTCAGTTAGATCGTAACCAGGGAAAGGTTGATCAATTATACGTCATCCCCAATTAAATTCTTGACAGATGTGTTAAAAGTCAAGCAATAATCCCTGGTTATGCTCTAACCCACTATGGTGAAATTGGCACTAATAATAAAGAATTAAACAGCTGATAGTAAAACTTAAAATAGGTTAAATAAAAGTAACCAGAAGAGCTAACAGTAGAGCTAGTTAGTACGCTAGCTATGCCATTTAGGGCGGATTCGACCAACGTCGAGTAACTTTTTACTCACGAGTAAAGTACCAGTTACTCGCGAGTAAGCAGATTTTGCATTCTACCAAACCTGAAACCAAGATAACTAGATTATCCCAAGAATAAAATGTTATACCGCCAAAATTGACCGTGTAACGAGCTTATCCGAGAGTAATTTTGTAATGGCGGCAGCACATCAGCTGATTAGAAAACCGTCATAATGACATATAAACACATCTGTCAAAACATAAACAAAAGTACGTTAAAAGGCAAAGTCTCAGAATAACAACAGCGAATAAAATATTAAAACATAAACAATTTCATACTTTTATAATCCATTCAAACTAAGTTGGCATGTCATTTCTATTGCATGCTTTGAAACGCAGCTATTTTTATTTTAGTTGCATTACAGTTTCGTTCCTCGTTCATTCAATTTAATCATGGTATAACTTGGTAGAATGCAAATGTACTTATCCTAGATATTTACTCGCGTATAAATTTTATTCCGGTATAGTTATTCTCGTGTAACGTGATGTTTGGACGAATTCACCCTTAATCAAACACAAATTATATTATTCGACTTTACATTAGGTACATTTATCCCGAACAGGAGTTTAACAAGCTTTGTACTTATAAAAATGACTCATAAACTCGTGGACAACGATACAATGTTACATTTAACTTGTCATAGACTTATTTGTAAATGAAATGATGAAGTAATATAAACTAGATTTTGTAGAGACTAGAGACCCTCTGCTGTATTTATCATACTGCAGGCTGAAGGGTGTCCCACACTAGGTTTGGCAGTGTGTCCTCCACGCCAAACAGTCCTAGACATGAAATGAAATAAGACTACTGATTGAATATTCCAGCCTAAACTTTTTTACACATATTAATTATCATAGATATTTACTCAATTTGTTATAATAACATATATATTATATAGGCCAACAAAAAGCATTTCAAAATATGATGCAGTTACAAAATTAAGCCATGCATTATTTATTATTAAAACATTAAAGTGTTTTTTTTTCATTCTAGATAACTGTTATTTCCATCACAGTACGTTTTATAGTATTTCGTAGTTATTGCGTGTCATTAACTTTACTTTATATTGTTATTCTGTTTTATTTTTATTGTATATGCCTAATTAAGTGGCAATGGCCGGTTATACATAGGTATATATGGCGTAAAACCGATAACCGAGAAAGTTTGCTTGTATGTTTGATAGTTGATAATCTTTCACGTAAAATCTAGTACACTTGTCCAAAATTAATAATGCACATGAAGATCTTCACACCGAATCATTAAATCGTAAGAGCCTTAAAAAAACACTTGCATTTTGCACCTTGTTCGAAAGGAATAGGAGTCAATATCATGTGTCACATAATCGAAAACAACCGATCTGTCAAAGATTTCTATGCGCATTATCAATTTTGGAGCACTGTAAACCGATTTTCACGATTTGGTATGTATACAAGAAGCTGACACCGGGCTTTTATCTCGGGATTCCCCCGGAAAAACAAAGGTGAAGCTCGCAGGCAACAGCTAGTGCATGATAAACATACTATACTTCAGTAAATGCAAGAACTATACACAAGTATTTGACCTTGGCTCTTATCAATGACCTAACTGTGGCTCTACACCTGCCTAAACGGAAACCAACCGTAATTGCTAACGGGTAGGTGCTATTTTTAATTACTACAGTTTATTGTAACATACTGCAGCCTCAGGTTACCTAAGACTATCACTTTTACGTGTATTTTTTTGCTCTGAACTTACTCTAGTGAGACCTGAGAGACACTACAAGAATTCTAGAATATGTGCATTCTTAATTAATATTGGGCACTCGAGTTTTCTTTACGAAGTTCTATAAAATGAGTTTTCAGACGTTTTTTGTAACGAAAAACCTATTGAACCTTGACGGCCGACTGGTGTAGTGGTTAGTGACCCTGACTGCTAAGCCGAAGGTCCCGGGTACGATTCCCGGCTGGGGCAAAAATTTGTTTAGTGACAGATATTTGTACTCGGGTCTTGGGTGTTGATATTTATATTTGATATGTATCTATCTAATTCTATGTATTTGTGTAGATATATCAGCTGATACCCTTAATACAGGCTCTGCCTAGCTTGGGGTAGGATGGCCGTGTGTGAGATGTCCCCACATAATATTTTTATTATATTATTAACCGAATAAAAAGAATTCTACATTGAAATGCTACATTTTACCTTAGTAAATTAATAAATTAGCTTATCATTCTCAAGTACGGTTAACGAATTGTGTGGTGTTCCTTATACATATAGGCACCTCAGTTACATACCTATGTACGGTCAGCTGCCTTAGTAGCTATACACTTTTGTTCCTTGTCAAACTACCTAGATGTCAATGTCTGAATGAATAAATAGGCAGTTTGTGAGTTTGACAAGGTACAAAAATGTGCAGCTACTTATGCAGCTGACTGTACGTTCGGCGTACCCTAGGCAGTAAGCGACTGACGCTAATCTGACTGGCCAATCCTTTCGCCACGGCTACCAACCCTAGCCTAGCTCTGTCTTTCTTACCGACACGATAAGAACAACACAACAACACACAAACACTCACACCTTGTACTAAATGTACTCCCTTGCGGGGTAGGCAGAGGTGCATTGCTGCACCCACTTTTCGCCAGAGTGTTATGTTAGTCCCAATGTAATAGGGGGCGGGCCTATTGCCATTTTACGGGCACATCCAAGACCCGAGAACAAATGTCTGTGTTTAAACAAATATCTGCCCCAGCCGGGAATCGGACCCGGGACCTTCGGCTCAGTAGTCACTAACCACTACGCCATTCGGTCGTCTCACGATAAGAAGAAGATTGTTATGTAAATTATATTTCAACACCTGTATTAATAAATAATATAATATACCTTTTACAAGTTATTAATGTTGTGTACACAATATCGTAAGTTTTGCTTCGCCAGTATGTTTGTCTCAGTGGACAGTGAGTGTAGTGGATGACGTTGTTTTAAATATGTGTTTAAAACATTTATACACTTTAAAGAAAACTAAGTAAGCATGCCGGTAAGTTAATCTACTATACTTTTTAAAAGTCTAGTCTGTTTTTTATCGCATATACTAACTAGCTGTTCCCGCGCGCTTCGCTTCGCCTTAAAAAGTTTTCCCGTGGGAATTCCGGGATAAAAAGTAGCCTATGTTCTTTCCCAGGGTCTAAACCGTATGTATACCAAATTTCATTCAAATCCGTTCAGTAGTTTTGGCGTGAAAGAGTAACAGACAGACAGACAGACACAGTTACTTTCGCATTTATAATATTTGTTAGGATTGACAGATTGTGTACGGTTCATCAACAGCCCCTCAAGTACGGGTTTTGCAATTTTTGAAAACGAAAAAAGTTTACATTTCCTGTCATCTGCACACATTATCTGTCAAAAGTTTAATGATAGTTTCCGCTAGAGAGAGCACTTTGTCTGCGGGAAAACGTAAACTTTTATAGTTTTCGATAAACTATCAAACCTGTACTAAACCAACAGTCGATTGTCCCTCGATTAAATGACGTATTGATATCTATTGGCGGTTAAAAAACAGACTTTAGCAACAGACACTTGTAAAGTATGGGCACAAAATCGAGGTATCTCAGAACAATAACTTAGTTAATAAACAATTTTGTACAATGTACAACATCAAATCAAGAATTCCACAGTAGTTAAGCGTTGAGTTTGTAAACTAAACTTGTGTAATTCAAACTATGTCAGCCATTGTTATGCGTTTTTGGTTTTAAACACTGCAGTGTAGTGGTTAGTGTGTCGACTGAAGCGCCAGAGGTCCCGTGTACCATTCCCGAAACGGATTTGTTTAACCACAAATCTAATTTTAGTATACACTAGATTCATACTTAGACGTAAATTTCATTCAAAAACCTAAACCAGGTGGTCGGATAACTGTTTTGTAGACTGTACACTGTAGAACACGCCTCTTTTGTACTATTTACGTATTGGTGTATAATCGAAATTACTGACAATCAGCAAACCATTGTAAAGATAAACTATGTTTGCATTGTTATCAGCTGCTGAAAGATTGTAAGGTTTTTTTTATATCGACACTTCAGTCTACAGTGCTCTTTCGAAGGAAACAGTCATTGTATTTTTCAGCAAACGTTTTTGCTCATAATTTTTACTTATTCTAAACCTCAATTTAGTCAACTTTTGGTGATTTAACTCGGAATTAATACAGTAAAAGATTTGTGAAAATCGCTGGATTGGATATCGAGATATTTTACTTTAAACTTTGAGTTAGTTTTGGAGTTTTCCATATGGCATTCGCTGTGAAAAACGTGAAGTGTAGTGAAGTGATTAGTGTTAACGTGTATGTAAATACAGAATAACTCAAATGTTTTCTGTTGTATTTGAAACGGATTGTGGGATCCCAGACAAAAATACATAACATTGAATTGGAATACAATACGCATGGCATGTTAAACAATCGTGAAAGATACCAATATCTATTTGGGCAGATACTTACTCTGGGTTCGCAACCAACAGACTTTTAACTGAGCTGCTAACGAACACAGAGCTATAACTAGAAGAATAATTAATTCTAAAAACAATTGCAAGTGCTCCACAAGTTAAGTGATAAGTCCTACCTGAAACAAAAGTGATGCACAGTTTTTGATTAAAACAAGTGTAAAGTTAGCCCACGATGTCTGAAGAGGAGTCTAACAGGTCCAAATACCACAGCATGCCAGTTCGGCTGAGGCGTAAGGATACGTGGAAGAAGAATAGGGCTAAGGTGAGACTATAATAATAATAATAATGTGTGGGGACATCTCACACACGGACATCCGACCCCAAGCTAGGCAGAGCCTGTGTTATGGGTATCGGACAGCTGATATATCTACACAAATACATATTAAATATAAATATCAACACCCAAGATCCGAGCACAAATATCTGTCTTTAAACAAATATCTGCCCCAGCCCGGAATCGAACCCGGGACCTTCGGCATAGCAGTCAGGGCCACTAACCACTACGCCATTCGACCGTCTACTATCTTCTTCTGTTCTGTTCTCTATGGGGGTGTAAGTACCTGCACCTGGCTCTCTCGAGTGGAACATTTGTGCATATCCCCAAGGTCTAAACTGCCTTCCTAAGCTTGGACCATTTCCCACGACGCTGGTCCACTGCCGGTTGGTGTGTTCACATATATCTGGTTATGCTAAATCTAGATATGCAAGTTTCTTCACGATGTTTTCCTTCACCGTAAGAGCGATGGTATACATTGCACTTATGGTACCTACATGTCAGCGCCAGGATTGGAACCCGTATCTCTATACGTGAGAAGCGGGCGCTTACCCGACTGAGCTACCAACTCTCTCGGTTCGTTACTCGTTGGTTCAGTCGCCATTTTTTCTCCCTTAAATGTAATTGGTCAGAAGCTGAAAGGCCCACTCGATAGTGCTGCCAAAGTTCCACTAGATTATCTTCCCCGTGAGAAGCTGGTTCTACCATACCCGCAATAGTTAAGCGAGATATACACTTCTTGTTCATGCCTTTTAATTGAGTTGCAAAAATAAAACCATAAAAATTGTTCAACTTTTTGCAGCTAGGTCTTGTTAATGTTCTAGACGCACTAGACATGACCTAGACTAGGCCGCCCAGTGTTTCTAGGGCGACAGCATTCCTGCGGTGGAAAAACTAAACAAGTTGAAGTTTTTTTTCATAAATCCCTTCTGTGACACTTTTCAAATATGGTTATTTGATGACCCAATTTTAATAAACTTTCCTTACGCGAGCTACGCTTTGCCTTCAAAAGTGGGTTTCTGTATGAGTTTCTGGTTAAAAATACATAATTTATAATATAATAAATTAATAACCGACCGAATGGCGTAGTGGTTAGTGACCCTGACTACTGAGCCGATGGTCCCGGGTTCGATTCCCGGCTGGGGCAGATATTTGTTTAAACACAGATAGTTGTTCTCAGGTCTTGGATGTACCCGTAAAATGGCAATAGGCCCGCCCCCTATTACATTGGGACTAACATAACACTCTGGCGAAAAGTGGGTGCAGACACCCATCCAACCATATTTACTGGTATTACATGTTTAGTACCAGACTTTAGTCTAGTGCTTAAAGTCCTGAAGCAGTGGATTATGAGGTCATTCTGTGACATCATAGTAATATTCAAAGTATAGTATTTTACTACATGTACATATCTACGTACGTAGCGTGTTTGTTTAGATTTTAATGGTTAGCGTGTAGGCGAGAGGTGACTTTAGAAAAAAAAATATGGAAATGAATTTATTTCGCAAAAACATACATTACTAGATACATTAGTTGTTGAGGCATCCTTTTAAGTACTAAAAGACCTATGCCAAGACACCCCATTATTAGAAAAGCGATAGTTTTTCCTTCTATCTATCATCAGCTACGCTACATTTCAAATTAGTAAAAGAGATGGATCTCAAAATGTCCTAAATGACCAAATGACTGTCAAAGAACAAATTGTTCTCTGTCAAAGAGCGATATAGTGCCACAATCTTATCTGTTCCGGTGGTCAAAATGTGCAACAACGAGACGTCATTGTCAAACGTCATTTCATACTCTGTGCGTTATTTGAGTTGTCAATTTCTGCGAAGAGGCTGACGCTACGTTATTTAATTTGTTTTGTGATTTTTTGCGTGAAAATAATGCCAAAAGCGCTAAAATGTGATGCAAGAAAAGTAATACTAGATATATTGGCTTTTATGCAGGAAGAATAACGTATTCAGACGCCTTTAATTCCGTTTGAAAAATTGGAAGAACGAGTTGCAGCGGCTACAGGTTAGTGTTGCCAAATATGAAGAATAATTTTACCCATATACTCACATGTAATTTTATTAATATTTTCACCCCATCTCATACTTTTCATTATGACCCATCCCGTCCCCACTGCTGGGGCACGGGATGGGTCATAATGAAAAGTATATAATCTTAATTTTTCTTTGATTACAGGTGACATGTCACTTTAAATCTTAGGAACCAAGAAGAATTTCGCGCATCTGCAGCGATTTTAGACGAAATAATGATGATTAATGACATCTTCTCCCAACCTATCAAGGGTTGACTGGAAGAAATTGCTTTTTTCAACTATCCTTTGTACATTGTCTGAATTTCTTTTAATTTTATTGCTCTTATTTCTTGTTACTTTAGAAAATGTAAAATAAAGTGTTCATAAATAAATAAATAATAATTAATAGTTTTTTTTAAGTCTGTCTATCTCGGTATTTCCACGACCCACAGATCTGATATTACCTATACCATTGTAATCTAGATTTAATCTCCTATATCAGAACATAATTAGAGCTTATTTTATTTCTGTTCGCCGTGTACAAATTTTCCATACAACAAATGTCGTTTGATATATAATATGCTCTTTCATTTACTATCGACCCAATATTTTGATTTATGTATACTTATGAATGTACCTAATTATAAAATAGGCAATAGCAGAAATGCATTGTCGTTTAAACCACAAATGGGCAAAATTTAATCGATGGCAACACTGAATTTGATCACAGCGAAGCCGTCACCGGAACAGATAAGATTGTGGCACTATACAACAGTTCATCCACTAACTTTTTTATGAATAAGGGGGTTACTCTTTTGAAGTTGTTGATAAGAATTTTTAAACAACCAAAAATCGTTAATAATATCTTAATCTTTACCCTATAATTTGCACTCCAATGATGTAATCGTTATTATTAACAACATACCAAAGATGACTAATTCCAAAGTCACTTGCGAATTTTTAGTCAACGGATTAAACAGTGACCTTGGACTGAAGTTCGATTTCGTGAATTGGTTTATTTATGACCTCTAGCACTGGGATAGAATGCTTAATTTCACCAAAAGATAAAATGAATTGTTATAATCTTATCCTAAATCCTAAATAATATTATAAATGGGAAAGTAACTGTGTCTGTCTGTCTGTCTGTCTGTTACTCTTTCACGCCAAAACTACTGAACGGATTTGAATGAAATTTGGTATACATATGGTCTAGACCCTGGGAAAGAACATAGGCTACTTTTTATCCCGGAATTCCCACGGGAAAACTTTTTAAGGCGAAGCGAAGCGCGCGGGGACAGCTAGTAATATTATAAATGCGAAAGTAACTGTGTCTGTCTGTCTGTCTGTTACTCTTTCACGCCAAAACTACTGAACGGATTTGAATGAAATTTGGTACACATATGGTCTAGACCCTGAGAAAGAACATAGGCTACTTTTTATCCCGGAATTCCCACGGGTATTTTTTTAAGGCGAAGCGAAGCTCGCGGGATCTGCTAGTATTTAATAAAACTGTTAAAAAGCCTGTTTACTGGCTGACAGGCGTAGCCTAGTGTTTTAGCCCTTGTTATATCACCACCTTTAAATTGTAACTAGGGGCCACTTGCACCAACATATTAAATCTATATTTAGTGTTAAATCTCGATTTAGTGTCAAATTTTATATGGATTGACGTTTCTTAAATCGAGAATTGACACTAAATCGAGATTTAATATGTTTGAGCAAGTGGATCTAAATGCTGAAAACTATATTTTTTGTATCTTTCATAATCTTTAATTAATTTATTTTGTCATTTTCATAATATGCCTAGCTCATTAGTTCATAAAGGATAAACCGTACCGGACTAGCCGCATTGTCTCCATTGCTTCCGTAGCAATATAGGGGCACCACTAAAAAAATACATACATTACAGACAAATTAACTTTCTCCGTTTTTTCGAAATCGTTAAAAAATTCACATTTTTGAATTTTTTTGACTTGTGGCCTTATACCATAGGTATACATACATAAGTATAATAATATCATCGTTTTCTTTTCCTATCAAAACCCACACTTGGAATAGATACATGGACTCTAATGAAGGGTCAATAATTTATAACTTTTTCCCGCATAGCGAGACAAGACACAACAAATATATTTGAGTGGGCTCTAAACCTGTTTAAGGTCAACTGTTAGTCATTCCAACCTTACACTGGTCACGATGTCATGAGACAGTAGATATACCTATATGTATGTACCTATTGTATTTTATATTTAGCGTAGATAGTTTATATGGAAGCGTAGCCCAGTAGGCAAACTGTGGAATGAGTTGTAACGGTGTATAGGTTTAGGGTGAGGCTAAACTTAGTATATCGAGTGTTTACAGTTTGCAAGTGCGCCAGAGTCCGCGTTGTTCTATGCTAGTTACGAATGACCTACTGGGAACACAGCATAAGACGACCCAATGGTACAGCAGTCATGTATCTAAACTAGCTAACTGACGTGATTCGGGCTCGATACATGTTTTTTTGGGCTTTGAAAGACCTACTACACAGCGGATATTACACTAGATGCTACAAATGCACTCATTTCTATAAAAACCACGCGTGCCGAAATTTGTATAGGAATTATTATTTTTGACACTGATAATGACAGCTGGACGGCACTAAATGTAACTACAGTGCCACAAACTTATCTGTTCCGGTGAGAGCGAACTAAATTGATCCATATCTCATAACTTACCTATGAATTATATATTGATATAGATTAGATGGATTTATTAAAACCGAAAGGGTGAATTACCACTACAGGCTAACTTAAAATCTTATAGAATCAAGAAATATTAGACATTTACGTGAGCTCTCACCGGAACAGATAAGTTTGTGGCACTATACCAGCCAAAAATTAATTTTTTTTCAACCTTTTGACACGCGCAGTACGTTCACATGGGGCATCTCTAGAAGAAATGTAGTATTTCTTCTTCTTCTTGTCTTGATCTTGACGCAATAGCCAATAACATTTATTAATAATTATAATTTAAATATCCTATTGATCATTGACAGATATAAGTATTATAAATTTGACAAGGTTCCAATTTCAATGTATCATCATCACATCACCATCACCGATGTAAATAAATAAACAATCAATATAACAAATAAACAGTTTATGTCATCCCTAAAATTAAAGTCACTATGCTTTTAATTGCTACCATACAAACTAGATAAGGCCTGGGTCTCCTATTTACGCCGTAGGTCGCGTCCAGCGTCACGCCGTAGGCCGCGTCACGATGCTCACTATAGAAATGTACTGATGCGGTCTCCCTCACACGCCGACGTTGGCGCGTAGACGCCGTAGGTAGGCCGTAGGACGTTGATCAAAAGTATCAAAACGTTTACGTCAAAGTCGGACGCCGCATATAGCATAAAATAGGAGACCCAGGCCTAAGTATTACTTTGGATGGTATCCAATACGCCTATTATCTTAGATAATAGTAAACTAAAAGCATTTTTTGTATAACTATCTTAAAATATAAATATTTAACGACAGCATATTCTTAAAATTCCAAAAAACATACATTACTTGCTTTGATCACTCGATACTCCTTATGTCAACGCTATTAAAAGCTATTTCACCAAAATTAAGTCATCCTCTTGACGTGACAAGTGACGTTTGCAAGGTCACCTGTCTCATTTGTTTGTTTACACCAGACAAAGACAGGTATAGACCCTTATGGCTTTTATTCCCTTGCATTAGAGTTGAAAATTCTGAGTCGTATATTTATCTGTTTATCGTCAAGGTGAATTGTTTTCTATGCGTAGTGAATTTTAGGTTGATTTCACATTGCGCGTCAAAACAGCTGATTTCAGTTGTGGTTTTGTGCATTATACAGTAAGTGACTCTTAATTGTTTCTTTAGAATTTGTGTGGTTCTTAATGCGTTTGACGTAAGAGTTCATTTTGAACTTCATGTGTTGCATTTGTTTTACTGTCCACTGTACTTTCATAGTAGCGCTTATTTTCAGATATTCGCTAATGCTTCGCTCAATGCAAGGTTGATTTTAAAAAGAGGATTGTCATTTCTTGTTTTCGCTTCTCAGTTCGAGACATAGAGTGCTAAGAGGTTTACTACAGTCCATTTGGTGTAAAAACTGTGTTTATTTTTCTAAATCTAATTTGATCTGGTCTAGATTTAGGGCTCTCCTGCTGAGATTGCTTGACTAGAGGGTTCCTATTATAGCAATTCTACCAGAATGGATACACGTTTTCATGGTTGGCAATTCAGTTTGGTTTGTTTGATAATAATTAATTACATTATTGAATGTGTTGTTGTTTAAAAAATTAAATACTTTATAGCCGCGTGGAAATTATAGTGTTTCTTGTGATTTTTTTAAGTAGTTTAGTGTCAGCGTTGTGCAGTGGTTGTTTTCTACTCATTATTTAGTGATATTGTTAATATAATAATAATTAATTATTAAAAATGGAGACGATAAAAGTGGTCGGTGAATTCGTGAAGGAGAGATCTCCGTTTTCGGTGAGATTTGTTTCATTTTTTTCTATTTGACGTTCCAATGGTTTAGTGGTTAGTGATATGACTGCCTTCCCGAAGGTCCCGGGTTCGATCCCAGCTGGTGTAACACTCTGTGTACGAGCCATATATTCCATATGTTTAGCTACAATTAATTACAATAAACGGTTCTCTTTATTTGTAACAAAATTAAAGAAAAACGAAAAAGTATACTTAAGAAGAAAACAATACAAAAAGGCCTTTCAATCTCTACCAGAAAACCTTTGGATGGCATGCAGGGAGAGTTTAAAAATTGTCCAAATAGGTAGCAATTAAATCAAAACAAACAAATGTAAAGTCAGCTGAATAAGTAGCTATACATTTTTAGACCTTGTCAATCTGAAACCGCCTCACAATTCCTTGAAATTGAAACATTGACGGTTGACGGTTCGTCATCGTCAGTTTGACAAGGTACAGAAGTGTATAGCTACTTATACAGCTGACCGTACTTTAATGTTACAGGCAGAAACCCTATTTATTTTAATGGTCCGGTTAGCAATCTAATGCTTTTGTTCATAAATTAGATACTTAGCATTCATACAATACAATACTTAGATGGGTGTATGTAAAACACTTATTTATACTCTAGCAATAAACTAAAATGCAATAAGACTCAGAACCAAACAAATGCAAAATACAGATAATTAGCTTGCCACGATAGGTTGATAAATAGATTACTTATATTTTATACAGGCTTATAATGTATTTTTTCTTACTTGTCACAGATTTTGAGAAGTCTTGGAGTGTCTTTTCATTTGAATTAATTTAAAAACTATGTTATAAAATAAAACATAATGACAAATGAAATACTTGATTTTGTAATTAAACCATTTATTTTGGCTGTAGTTTATTTGTTTAATAGTATTTTGATTTAAAAGACAAACAAATATTGTTTACCTTTTGTGGCAAATAAGAATGAATACAGTATTGGTAAAATAACTTTTATATGACTTCGAAAACGATCGATTAATTGATATCGCAATAAATTATACTGTAACAGAGCGACACCGATTCAGTCCACCGATTACGATTCAAGACTATGTATATGTTATACAGGGTGCAGTTTTATCAGTGATTGACCCAAGCACAATTTACGTACCTGCCAAGTGACTAGGTCTCACTATCATTCAGGCTGTTGCAAAAAAGCTAAGTAAAGCGTCCGTAGTCGAGCTAGCTTTAGTGATCGTAACTGATCATTTGATGGGTGACCGATTTCAAGTAGGTACTTAGTTGTTTTCTGGACGCTTGCTTCGACGGGAGTTTAAGCCGTGGGTCCCGGTTGCTGCTTCGGCAGCATTCGTTAAGCCTAGTCAGAGGCCTACAGGCGGCTTGAAAACATCTGACAGTCGGGTTGCCCACTTACCCGACAACTCTCTCAGCACAAGCTTGCTTGTGTTGGACCACCAACCGCACTAGGCCAGTGTGGTGGAGTAGGCCTAAAACCCTTCCTTCATTGTAAGGAGACCCGTGCCCCAGCAGTGGCGACGTGATAGGTTGTGATGATGTTTGTACTATGAGGAAAAACATTGTTCAGTATGTCAAGCACGCTGTCTCGCTCGTTTAATGTCACCCTGTATACAGTATATACAGGGTCGCAGACAAGTAAACAATACAACAATGGTGTTCGCTGCGCCTTGTTTGTGCATGTTCATTAATTATTGTGCAGTTAAATAGTCTATGGTTAAGGAGGGTTAAGGTCGTTGACAGTTGACAATTTTGTGCTATCTATATCCGACCCTAAACTTGCACCAAACATTTAAACGCATTTAAATCTTTTGCATTGACAGTAATGTTAGAGCAAGACAACGATAGCTTTAAAATACGTTGAAATATTTGGTGCAAGCATGGTGCAAGTCATCCTTAGATTAACAATATAGGTACTCACCTAGCAGCAAGATGGTGTGTCACATACAAAAAAAAAGCGACAAACTGTCCGCATGGTCCGCATTTTGTTTAATGTCAAATCGTTTTAGGTTGAAGTCTGACGAGCAAAATTACGCTCGCCTGGCCTCACCCTTAAGTTCAACGTATCAACAACAATTGTAACAATGAATAAAGTCACAAATCGTCTAACCGATCTAATTCTTTACTTTTCTATGTATTTTTGTTGTTCTATGTGTCAAAAAACGTTTCTTCATCTTTAAAATAACAGCTCAGTGGTAGAAGATAGAAGTGTCGAATGGTGATCTAACATTCCCATTTAAATGGCTTTTAAAAGCGTATTCGCTCTTAAGGTCGCATTAAGAACTTATGAGTCTACTATGTAGCTCGATAATGTCTATCATTCTTCAACTACCTGCCTTATTGGTCTATGTCTAGGTCATTTCTCGAAGATTGCACACAGATGTAGAGTCAATATATTTAGAATAGAATAGAAGCGCAAGCAATGAAAAAGTTTTATCCACAAAGTGCCAATACCAGATGGTCCCAATTTTTTTACGTTTTAGTTGGTAATATTCTGATGCGCGACCGCGGTTAAACTTACTTTAATATTGCAGACTTGAAAAAATATATTGAAATTAAGCCAGCGTTTTCCGTTTAGGAGTAATGTGGTGCTATTATTTATTATTAATCGTTTATTACGGACCAACGATCCAAAAAAGTATTAGTATTACATTTATCTTAACCTAATGTTAGTTATACACAAAACGTTACAGTATACATACAGTCCTACACTCTATTTTTTATTTGGTAGGAGTGACAACTGCACCCAGTGGTTAAGGAAACTGTTATCCAACCTATAAATATGTCACTGGAAGTTCCTCATTGCTCCCGAGTGTAAGTACACAGGATGTTAATTTGTCGGGAAAATTGAAAAAAAAAAAACTTTTTAAGCCATTTGCACGTGTCAAATCTAGTACCTATCTAGTTGAAGGGCCCAATATACCTTACATTATATACTCGTAGGTCCAGTAAATAATGATTACATTATGTAAATGCGATGGGCCTGCACGACGCTCGTTCGTTACTCGGCGAGCCACTATGATAGAACGTGGATGGCTTGACAGTTTGTGCTTGTCGGTAATGTTTTTGTTTATTTATTATTATTTTAAGGGCCTTTTCACAATGTCTGGGTAACGGCTACCTGTGGGATGATAGACATGATGGCACTGGTCAAGCTGATTGCTGTTACTGCCTAAAACAAATTTTCATAGAGTGACAGCATGTCTTATCCCATAGGTAGCCATTATCTAGACATTGTGAAACAGGCCCTAATAGTATGTGTTTTTTTACCCCCTCGGGTGAAATAGTACGAGTGGGGTGTGTATTGTATGTGTCTGTGCTTGGTGGAATGCAGTGTTTGTGATGTGTTAGGTGATTTGATTGCGGATGCTGTGTTTAGTTGAAAATGGTTTAGCCGATCACTACCTACTTGTAGCTGCTGATGATGAATTTCAGTTGGTTATTATATATATTATGGTATATTATTTTGCGTGGACGTCGATTGAGTATAGTGAGGCAGTGTAACCGAAATTAGTTCCTAAATTCATAAAAAATACCCCTGAGTTTATACTCTCGTCTACGTCTACTTGCAGTAGTAATTTTCTAATGCAGAAATTTTAGCTTTAAATGCTATGAAAAATACATATACATAGGTATACAATTTAACTTAACTAGACACCGCCATCTACAAGGCAGTTTATCGGCATTAGTGGCAGTTAGTGTCCAGTGTTGTTTAGTGTCCAACATTTGTAATGATTTGAATCTGCTTTTGTGTACTTACTAAATAAATAAAATAAATATTTCTTATCATAGAAATAGACATAGGTGAGTAAAAACAATAACAAAATGAAACAAATATATTATGTGCTCTATCACTGTTATACCGGATTTCCCCCATCATTGACTCGCCTATAATCAAGAATGTTATTTTTATGTGAAAGTGACTCCAAAACAATGTATTAATATTCATCGCGGAGACAGGTTTGCCCTTTCTCCGGCCTATTTGACCTATTCGTTTACTACAAGTTGTAAAAGATAGACAAGAAAATTTTAAATATTTTACTTACTTAGCTTGTATCTTTGGGACCCCCAAGTGGTATAATTTTTACTAGTAAGTAGAGTAAGTACTAAAAGTTTTTATGTTTTACCAAAATTTTATTCTAGGCTAGGATGAATAATGAAAAACAATATTATTATTTATTTATTTATTTTATATTCATTGACTGAACACGTTTTTTATGTTATTCACGGTTTTTTTTTTACCACGTTGGAAGTTAAAGTACAGTGGATTACATTGCGCTTGTCATACTAAGCGGGACTACATCTCGATAAGAGTATAGTTAATAATACTAGAACGCAGCTTATAGATAGAGTACTCTTCATTTGTGTACCAAGATAAAACAACTCATTTTATATTAAGTTAAACTTAACCTTCTGAACGCCGAAGCCTGAATCTTTTCTTATTATTAACCTCAAAATCCCCCTTTTCCAGCTGGACACATGGTTCGGCCGGCCGAAGAAGGCCGGCGGCGGCGTGGACCGGCCGTACGACACCGCGCCCCGGCCGGGCACCGAACCCCGGCCCGAGGACGACGAGAGCTCGGCCGAGTACACGAGCAAGATCGACGCGCTGAGCGACACGCAGCTACAGACCCGCTTCGAGGAGATGCTGGTGAGTGTGATGAATTACGAAAAAGTGTGATGAAATGTGAGGAAAGTGTGGTGAAATGTGAGGAAAGTGTGGTAAAATGTGAGGAAAGTGTGGTGAAATGTGAGGGAAGTGTGATGAAATGTGAATAAATGTGAGGAAAGTGTGATGAATTGTGGTGATATTTGAGAAAAGTGTGATGAAATGTGAGTAATGTGTGATGAATTGCGGGGGGGCGAAGGGGGGGTAAGAGCTCGGCCGAGTACACGAGCAAGATCGACGCGCTCAGCGACTCCCAGCTACAAACCCGCTTCGAGGAGATGCTGGTGAGTGCGGGGCGGAGGGGGTGGGGGAGTGTGATGGAGTGGGGGGAGAGCGGGAGGAGAGCGCGATGAAGTCTGATGAAATGTGAGGAGAGTGTGATGTAATGTGAGGAAAGTGTAAAAGTGTCACGAAATGTGAGCAGTGTGTGATGAAAGTGTGATGAGTGATGAGAGATGTGGTAATCTGGTAATATTCTGTAATTCTTGTGTTTCTGTGAGGAATAATGGGAAAATTTGGGGCTTTGTTGGGATTGGAAGGAATCGGGCAGAAAGTGTGACGAAACGAAGGATAATTATTACATACAGATTTGTTCATAATTCCGTAACATATGTACTTTTTTACGTAGCCATAATAGCGTCCCACCGCTGGCAAAGACCTTTCCATGTTTATTCCACTGTTTTTATTTAATTTGTTTGAACATTAACATATTTTATATTAGACCCTTTTTCTTGTTATTCCTAGTATTGACGCTATTGTGGTTTTTGTTTTCAGTCGGACATGAACCTGAGTGAGGAGAAGAAGGCTCCACTCCGGAAGTATCCGCGAGACCAGAAGAAGAAGATGCTCGTGGCTTATAAGTTTGTCAACACACAGGTGAGTTCGGGTGTCTGTTCTTATATTCTTTAAATATGGGACGTCTGCAAAACACATTACAATCGTTAATCTTCTGAATTATCATCATCAGTTAAGTAATTATCCACTGCTGTGGGGTTAATACCACCAAACATAAGCAATTAACAATCCATAAGCACTCGCACGCCAGCGATGTCAAATCTAACCTAACTTGTATGGATCTGACAGATGCTTGACAGGCGAGCAACTCCGCTTATGTATCTTTTATTGCTAACGTGTCGCTGGTGGTACGGTAGTTCGACATAGGCCTCTCCCAAAGAGCGCCACAAAACTCTGTCCTAAGCTTTCCATATGAAATGGTGAAAGAAGGTTTATGAAAATCTGCAATTTTCCTCTTAAATTAGTAGTCAATACACCTCTTGCACCTTTTAATTTTGGGATGGCTATGCTGTATCTTCCTCTTTTTATATGAGAATGTATTCTATTATATTCTGAGAGGGAACAAAGTTCCTGTACGTAACTCTCAAATTAATTAATCATTATTATAATACTAAGACGACCGAATGGCGTAGTGGTTAGTGACCCTGACTACTGAGCCGATGGTCCCGGGTTCGATTCCCGGCTGGGGCAGATATTTGTTTAAACACAGATATTTGTTCTCGGGTCTTGGATGTGCCCGTAAAATGGCAATAGGCCCGCCCCCTATTACATTGGGACTAACATAACACTCTGGCGAAAAGTGGGTGCAGAAATGCACCTCTGCCTACCCCGCAAGGGAGTACATTAGTACAAGGCGTGAGTGCGTGTTTTTTATTTTTTTTTATTTTTATTATAATACTATTAATTTCAGTACAGCCATCCTATGACAATATCATTGTTTTAACCAACTAATTTAACCTCCCAAAATTTTCCCCATCCACAGGACGGGCGTTCCAAATTCGAGAAGCCCTCCGACTACGTGACCTACTTGTCCACGCCAGAATTATCAGTGGGCAAGCTGCATTGCTGTCTCGAGAACCTTCGCATCGCGCTCACTAATAACCCGCTGTCCTGGATAGAAGAGTTCGGGACTAAGGGGATTACTGTGCTGTTGCATACGTTGACCACGTGTTATGCCAAGTGAGTTGCAACCTTATGTGTGTAGTAATAATTTGTTATGGCTACAGTAGGTAATAAGTACTAATAAGGAGAAGGTTCTGAGAATAAAAACAGTCTGGCCATGTTGTATCATAATTAATTCATTTATATACTTAATGTGTTTTCTAATTGCATGCGTACAGTGGCAACGGATTCATTTGGTAAGTCGCTGCAGAGATTACAGCAGATAATTGACTTAAAGAGATCATTTAGGAATGATTAGCCTATAAGAGAATAGAAGGTTAGGTTAGGTTATTCTGTCCTCTAAGGTTATAATTTATTGTTATAAGTTGGCTATGTGTATCAGTCTGTGGCTACGCCATTCCTAAACAGATCTTGTTAGTTATCCTTGTCTTTAAAGCGAAGCGGCGTGTTATAAGTTTAACGAGTCTGTGGCAGCGTAGCTCCCAAACGGCTTAGCCGGTTTTCGTTAACTTTCACAAAATCATATTATAGGTGTCCCGTAAATAGTGGACCAACGGAAATGGGGTGAAAGTCTCGTACCATCAAAATCTGAATAGAACAAAAGATGTTCAGATTGACCCCCTGAGTCACCCTCTTTCCGTTGGTCTAATATTAACGGTATACCCCTGTATCTGTATACTTTTATAACCCAACCACCTTCTATTTCGTCCGCAGCGACTCCCGCCCATTAAAAGTTATATGTCTTTTAATGTTTAATGTCGGGTGTTTTTAATGACTCATAATTATTAACTGAAATATATTTTTGTAACATAATAATTTCCTACTCCAGCGACTCCCGCTACGACCGCGTCCAACACTCGTGCGTGCGCTGCATCTCCGCCATCATGAACAACACGGTGGGGCTGCGCACCATGTTCGAGTGTGCGCAGGCGCTGCCCGTGCTGGCGCGCGGCCTCGCGCCCGCCAAGCCGACCTGCGCGCTCGAGGCCGCCAAGGTACGTGTGTGCTACACAGGGTGCTCGAGTGTGCGATATACAGGCTATACAGGGTGCTCGAGTGTGCAATATACAGGCTATACAGGGTGCTCGAGTGTGCAATATACAGGCTATACAGGGTGCTCGAATGTGCAATATACAGGCTATACAGGGTGCTCGAATGTGCAATATACAGGCTATACAGGGTGGTGCAATACGTGTCCGCTACACACTATACAGGGTGGTGCAGTACGTGTCCGCTACACAGGGTGTTGCGAAAAGGGTATACTGAGCCGAAACATACATGTGCCGCATCTTATATCTAAGCCCGGAAATGAAATCAGAATTTCAAAATTCGCGAAAATGCTGACATGCCATTGCTATTTTTATTTTCGGCTGACCTGCCACTTTTGCAACATACATGGTGCTGAGTGAGCTCAATGTGCTGAGAGAGTTAACAGGCCTACATATACCTAAATATTTTAAAAGATTATTTTTGTTTTTTTTTCTCTTTTGGTGCAAGTAAAGAAGATTGTATTGTATTTCCAGGTGCTAGCGGCGACGTGTTTCATCCCCAACGGTCACGAGAAGGTTCTGGAAGCGATCACGCTGGCGGGCGAAGCCAACCGCAAGCCGCGGTTCCTGCCCATTATTGAGGGACTGGCGCCTAAGTCGCCTGAGAGTTTAAAGGTACGTTTAATCAGTCATAGATATATGTAAGCAACCCCAGCGCAAAAAAAAATATCCAAAGGCTGCCTGTCCACTAGTGCGAAGCGAGGGAGCGGAGCGGAGAAATTGACCAATGAGATTGCATAAAAACACCGCTCATGCCATTTTCGCTCCGCTCATTGGATGATTTTTGGCTCGCACACCGCTCCGCACTGGTGGTCAGGTAACCTAAGTTTGGAAGATAGACTAATGCAAGACGGCACCGTATGCATATAAGGCGGGTTCGAATCCCGCCCAGGACAAACATTTGTGTGATCAGCATTTGTGTTTGCCTTTTGTCTGATTGTTTGCGCTGGGGTGGCTCGGCCACGGTCACGAGAAGGTTCTAGAAGCGATCACGCTGGCGGGCGAGGCCAACCGCAAGCCGCGGTTCCTGCCTATTATTGAGGGACTGGCGCCTAAATCGCCGGAGAGTTTGAAGGTAATTTATACGTCATAATAACTTTTATATTCACATATATTGTAGTAGAGTGAGCTGCAAAGAAACCTAACTTCTCTCAGTAGCATTTATTAATAAAAACCAATTACAGATGTACATAATTTCATGAGCACTGTCCTCTGAACTAGAAAACTGTATTTCAGAGGGTAGTTCTCTTCCAGTGATGTTCATTATTGGTAAAAATAGCAATATCTACTCTAAGAAGGTGGTTTCAGATTTCTGTGCAGATTACTGTACTTGGCTTCACTGCATTATCCTGAGATGAGAGCCTTTTTTGGTTTGGCTCTTGCTATGTTTTACAAAGTACTTTTTCAAACGTCATAGGGCTCTTGCAATATTTGACGAAGTATAACTCAAACTCTCAAACTCAATTTTTTTTATTCATCGTACAAATATAAAATTTTCTGATGAACGTCAATTTTTACAAATTACTCTCCGTTCGGATAAGGGGGGGCTCTTTCTGTCTAAGGAGAAGAACGGAGGCAAGAAGCTCCTGAGCCATCTTTTCAAAAAAAGACTTAAAACTAGTTGGTATACAATACATATAAGCTTAATAATTATTATTATAATAATATGAGCAGAGCTAACTACTTATCACAGCCATGCATTAACGTCCTCTAAGTAATCATCAATTTTATAATAAGCTTTTTTACTGAGTTTCTCTTTAATGTAACACTTAAACTTATTCTCTGGCATTTGAGCAACTTCTGCTGGAAGCTTATTATAAAATCTAATACAGTACCCTAAAAACGATTTATTAACTTTCGCCAGACGCATCGCTGGAAAAGCCAGCTTATGCTTGTTCCTAGTATTAATGTCATGATTACTGCCAATTGTATCAAAAGTTGAAATATTCTTTCGTACATACATTAAATTGGAAAAAATGAACTGACATGGAACTGTAAGGATGTTAATTTCTTTAAATAGTTCTCTCAATGAATCCCTGGAACCAAGTTTGTATATAGAGCGGATGGCTCTTTTCTGTAATACAAATATAGTTTCAATATCAGCTGCTCTACCCCAAAGCAAAATGCCATACGATAATAAGCTGTGGAAATAACTAAAGTAAACTAATCTGGCGGTTTCAACGTTGGTCAGCTGTCTAATTTTCCGTACAGCAAAAGCTGCGGAGCTCAACCTTCCAGACAATTTTTCAATGTGAGGTCCCCACTGTAACTTTGAATCTATAGTCATCCCAAGAAAGACAGTATCATTAACTAGGTCCAATTTATTCCCATCTAGAATAATGTTAGTATCGCATTGTCTAACATTCGGCAGTGTAAATTTAATACATTTCGTTTTCTTAGAATTCAATAGAAGATTATTAACGGTAAACCAATCGTGTATGTCAGATAGAATTGAATTAATTTCATTAAAATTATTTTCTCTTCTTTTAACTTTAAAAAGCAAAGAAGTATCGTCAGCAAATAAAACTATATTAGTCAATTTTTCAACCATAAAAGGCAAGTCATTAATATAAATGAGGAATAAAAATGGTCCTAGAATAGATCCTTGAGGGACGCCTATTTTTACATGAGCCCCCTGTGATTTAGTATTGTTAATATCGACCCTTTGTTGTCTCTTGTCTAAATATGAAGATATCAAATCTAAAGCCTTTCCTCCTATTCCATAGTATCTAAGTTTCGAAATTAAAGTCTGATGGTCTACACAATCAAACGCCTTCGACAGATCACAGAAGACTCCAATAGCATCGTGATGGTCTTCCCAGGCGTCAAATATGTGCTTAATCAACGCAGTACCGGCATCGGCTGTTGATTTGCCTTTTGTAAAACCATACTGCTGGCTATGAAACAATCGAGCATCATTGAAATGCAAAAGCATCTGACTGAGTATGACCCTCTCAAATATTTTACTCAAAACTGGAAGAACCGAGACAGGCCTGAAATTTGCAGGGTCCTCCATATCCCCACTTTTGAACAGAGGTATAATTTTACTAAATTTCATAAGATCTGGGAACACACCTTCAGCGATACATTTATTAAAGATGTTAGCCAAAATTGGGGCGATTTTATTAATAATAGAAAGAACAAATTTAACTGACATTCCCCACAAGTCTTCAGTTTTCTTCATATTTAATGACTTAAATGTTTTTATAATAGTTAATGTATTAATATATCTGAATTTAAATTCCTTATCGGTTGAAGGTGCGTTCTCCTTCGTCAGGGTTTCAGCTGCTGCAGCCGAAGAATCCAGGTTACACGTAGTCTCTAAAGGAATGTTCGTAAAAAACTGTTCAAAGACCCTCGCCACCGCATCATTCGATGTTATAATGTCATTGCCTACCTTCAAAGATAAATTTGTCTCGCGTGTTCGATTCTTCCTCGTTTCGTTATTAATAATAGTCCAAACGGCCTTAGATTTGTTAGCAGAGTCTTTAATCTTGTTATTAATAAAAATTGTCTTCGCACAGTGACAGACACATTTATACATCTTGCTATATTTCTTCACATAAGATTGAAAGTCAGGTCGGAGTATGAATGTTTTCATCTCATACAGATCATATAATGTCGCCCTGCTTTTGCGAATACCCTCTGTAGCCCAGTCACAAAATTTAATTTTATTGTCAATCAAAACTTCCTTCGTTTCAAAATTACTCTCAAACTCATCAGCTATTATCTTAAACAAGTTACTATACATCTCATTAGAATTGCAATCTAATTTAACATTCGGAAGTTTTTCGTCTAGTTTCTTCAAGTAATTGGCCATGCTAACTTTCTGAACAAGAATGGAATGCTTAAAACCGTTTCGAGGAATATGCTTTCTGTACAATGTCTAGTTATCAGATTTTAAATTAAGTCTCTATTTTTTTAATTATTTAATAAAAACCGTAAAAACTAATAACCTTCATTTGCCCTTTAAATTTTTTGTAAATTAGGATTTAAGCACAAAATGCATTTGCCAATTAACAAAGTACTCTGTGGCATTTGCCTACAAAAAAACAGTTAATGTCAAACTCAAACGTCAAAGCGTGTGTTTATTTATCTTTGCCATTTGTTACAGAGAGGTTAGAAGTAGAAAAATTGATTTAATTTATAAGTGAGCAAAGTAGAAGGAAAGAGAAGGTCTGGAAGGAGGAAATTGACGTGGCTGTGCAATATCAAAGAGTGGACCGGTGTAAAAACCGTGGAAGAAATATTTAAACTAGCCAAGAATACAGAGCGCTGCAAAGAGCTGACTTCCAATGGTGGAGAGGCACTACAAGAAGAAGATTTATTTTCTACCTTGTTTTGAAACTCTACTACGAATAAATAATAAACCAGCGGATACTACGATGGTAACAAGATCGGTTCATTTCGAAAAAGCTGGCTCTCGAAATTTGCCCGAAACTTAACCCCTCGGCTGTCGACCAACCTTTATAAGGTGGACAATAAATAGCTCACATATTATGTCCCGCCTTCTCTAAAGGTGTTACTGGTCTGCCGTATTTAAGTGAGCGATATTGCCTATGTGAACTATATTTATATTGCTTTAACCTCAACTAAGTGTAAAAAAAACGACAAGGATGGCATTTAACCTATCGGCTGTTAAATCGGCTGACGCCAAACGACCTTTATATCCTTATAAAACCTGGTGCTCGATTAGCCTCAATGAGGCACGTAATTCAAAAATTATTAATTACCTAGTAAAAATGATCAACGGAGCGTATTATTTTAATTTATTAGTGTAATATAAATAATATTTTGTACTAGTTTTGCTGTACCTCCTGTCCCTCCTTTTGTACATTTATTTCTTATTTTTGTGCCATAAAGAATTAAATAAATTTGGAATTACATATTATATTATCCTAACTGGGTTCCCCTCATCTTCCCTAATCTTTTTGACCAAAACTCGTTTCGCATAACTCGTATGGTCTAAACTTTTTTGGCCGAATTATCACTTACTTAACCATTGACTTATATATTACTAGCGTTATATATTACTAGCCTTTTGAAATCGTTGAACTTAACCTAACTTAATCTTGTTTCTCGTGATATTATCTAAATAAATAATATATTAAGTAGGTATTTAGTATATATACAAATTGTGGTATTTTTCTCCTACATCCCGAAAATAACGATATTGAATGATGAAATATGAAAAATGGCCGCCGACAGGTGAGGGGTTAACAATGTTATGATTTTAGAGTTAGATGACAATGACATTCTACCTCACTGTTGCCTCACTGACGTTAAGCGACACTTGCTTGTTTTTTTTTGGTTTTTTGTGGCGCAGGCAAGGATAAATTCTATTCTGCATATGTAATGTTATGTGACGTCATACATACATTCAGCCGGCCAAATTTTAAATAAATATTAAAAATAGTTGTAATGAATAAAATACAAAATTAACGAAATTAGTTCCTTAAAATGGCCTATATTTTCAAAATAAATTATAAAAAATACATATCATAAATTGGTAGCATGGCCAATTGTCAATTTTCTTTGTAGTAATCGGTCTGCATCTCACCTTAGTTTTATTTGTCTTGTCAGTGTTTACTAAGGTAATGGTCTGCCCACTGTGGTCTGACCTCAGACAATTAATCACACTACTGTCTTTAAACTCACAGTTACAGAATATGTTATCTAGACAAGTGGCTGACGTGGGTGTAATTCTAGTTGGTTCCAGAAAAACATTAAAAAGATTAAATGATTTAAAAAGTAACAACAATTTCGACCTATTAGGAGAGTCACCTAATAGGTCAACATTAAAGTCACCACACACTATTACTTCCTTTTTACTATTGGAAGCTAACCTTAGAACATCCTCCATGACAGTCTCAAAGGTAATAAAATCACCAGTAGGTGGCCTGTAGGTACATACTATTATATACTTATTAAGCTCTGCACATGAAATTTCTATATGGTGTTTAACAGAAAGAGAAACTATATCCTTTCGTTCTTTACATTTACAATTTTCTTTAAGAAATATAAGTGACCCACCATGCTCGTTGATATTTCTGTTAAAGCAGCTTATAAGTTTGTAATTTTTTAATTGGAACATCATTTTATTCTCGTCTAACCAATGTTCTGTGATACATAAACAATCAATGTTAAATTTTTCCGAAAATAGTTCTATTTCTAACAATTTAGAAGAAATACTCTGAATATTCTGAATATTCTGATTTCTATAAATGATATAAATGACTTTCCTCAAGATATTTTTCCTTCACCGTAAGAGAACTGAATTAAAATATAGTAAAATCTCTTTTTTCTATTTATTTATTTATTTATTTATTTACTTTGGAGTACCAACAACATGCACATAAAATCATCTTATTAACATTTACAAATATACTTAAGTCTATACATGCATATCAATTATAGGTACCCTCATCATTCATTAAATTACATTTTAAATCTTAATTAACATCTACAATTACGGTACTTAATTCCAAATACAATATAAATATGATGGTAATTCTTACACGCAATGCAATACAAAAAATTAATAAATAAAATTAATTTAAATACATTATTGAAAAAAAAATAATATTATATTATACATAATTACAAATTTTAGAATATAACTTATTTAGGTACTTAAATTGAATTTCAATAAATTTAAATTTTAACAATAATCATTACAATAATGTTGCTACTTATTAATATTGCTATTAATAGTATTAATATAGAAATTATTTATTTATTCTATACATAATATTATTCCTTATAAAAGTAGTTGAGCAATTTGTTTTTCAGGTTACTCTTACCAAATATGTCTAGATTGGGTATTTTAGTGACAGTAAAATTGTACTCTTGGCTCATTCGGAAGAGTGGTGTTTGTTGTCCGAGGTTGGTTTTGGTCACCGGAACAAATAATATTTTTGAGATGGGTTTTCTAGGAAGATGGTATGGGACTGATATGCTTACATTCTGAAGGAGAAATGCAGAATCGATTCTACCCTCTATCACCTTTTGTAGGAAGTTAATGTCATTCACCATTCTCCTATCATGCAGTGTGTTCATTTTGTAAAATGAGAGACGCTGATCATAGGGCTGGCGATGAGAAATACCCTGAGAGAGGAAGGCCAAGTGTCTAGTGAATGCCCTTTGTATGCTCTCAATCTTTTGGGAGTGCACTGAATAGGTAGGATTCCACACAACACTGCCAAACTCAAGGTGACTTCTCACCAATGCGTTATATAATATTATTTTAGTACGAGACTGGAATTCTCTAGTATGTCGTCTCAGAAAACCTAACATTTTAGCTGACTTCTTTACAGCGGTTTCGATGTGCGAAGTAAGGGTAAGTTTGCTATCCAGTATTACGCCTAGATCACGTATTTCACTTACTTTTTTGATGACCGCTCCGTCAATGCTATAATTAGTTGCTTGCACATTTCTTTTGCGTGTATACTTAACGTGATAACATTTTCTGGCGTTAAGTAACATTTTATTTTGATCACACCATTCTTTAATTCTATTTAAATCATCCTGTAGTAATTCAGTATCATCTTCACTTTTAATGGTTTTATAGAGTTTTAAGTCGTCAGCAAATATTTGGAACTTAGAATTTTTAATTTCGTGAACAATGTCATTGATAAAAATCAAAAATAGAAGTGGACCCAAATTTGACCCCTGTGGTAAACCAGAAACAGCAATATACTCCCTGGATAAAAAACCGCTAACTGATACAGACTGTGATCGGGAATTAAGGTATGATTGAAACCACATCAAGATGGAGCCATACACTCCATATGATTCCAACTTTTGAAGCAAGAGAGGATGGCTAACTTTATCAAAAGCGCTACTAAAATCGGTGTATATACAATCAACCTCTAGGCCCTTGTCTACTTCCATGGATACGTCTGTCAAGAAAGAAATTAGGTTGGTTTCAATTGATCGACCCTTGCAGAATCCATGCTGATTTGCCGATAGATAATTATAGATATGATGCCTAAGTATAAGACATACCATAGATTCAAATATTTTTGAAAAACAAGATAGAATTGATATAGGCCTATAATTTTTTATATCCGTTTCTATTCCATTTTTATAAATTGGAACAACTCGGGACTTTTTCCACTCATCAGGAAATATTCCATCTTTTAGTGACGCATTAAATATTATTGCTAAAGGCAATGCGAGAGCTGAACTACATCGCTGCACAAACAAGGCAGGTAAACCATCAGGCCCAGCCCCTTTCTGAATATCAATTCTTTTTAGTTTTAGAAGCACTTCTCGTTCAGTAACATACATTCGACCAAATGCTCTATCTGAGGAATGTGGAGCTTTAGGTAAGTATTGGATGTTACTACCACTATCTTTAGTGAATACTGAGGAAAAGTGATCAGCAAATAATTCAGCTGATTCGGTTCCAGATTTGGCCGTGGAATTTCCCAGTGTAAGTTCAGCTGGTAGAGTAGAAAGGCCACCACGCTTATTTCTCAAGTGCCGCCAAAATGACTTCGGATTCTCAGCTATGTTACATTCAATTTGTTTACTGTAATAGGCGTAACATTGCTTCAATATTTTTTTACAACGGTCGCGTAGTAACTGGAATTCTAGTTTGTCTCTAGGGTTGTTATATTTTAAGTATTTCCGTCTAATCTTTTCTTTTTCTGTAAGCAACTTTATAAGTTTATTATTGAACCATGTCGGTTTTTCTAAAGAATTCATTGGTGCATGCCAGAATTAGAACACTCGGCCTCTCGATTGAGAGTGGGACTCATACCCATTTACGCCACCACAGCTCTTCAAATTCAAACGACTGATTAAATAATGAATTGATTAAACAATCTTGTCTTTCCAGAACGGCTGTATGCAACTTATGAACGCCATAATAACAGAACCAGAAGAACTGGAGTTCAGGCTGCATCTGCGGAGCGAGTTCATGCGGACTGGACTCTATGATATGATTGGTAAGTATTACGAGATATTCTATTATGTGTATTGTATGATATATTGTGAATTGGTGTAGTATTACCCGGTCGGAGATCCCAAGGAAGACCTAAAACCAGATGGATAGACGTAGTGCAAAAAGATCTACAATACTGCCAAGTCTCTGTAGACAACGCCGACGTTGGAGACAGTGCAAAGTGGAGAGAAGGCGAGGAAGGCAGGCAGACCCCACCACCATATGAGACACATAGCCTGAAAGAGATAGAGAGTACCCGCTGCTTGATTTTATCTGTGCCAATGTCGGCACTGTCCCATAGAAAATCGACCCCAAGTTTTGCTAATATACCTCTTCCTATTTTAGTCTCAGTTATTCTAAAGCTATTCTACTTCTACAGACGAGCTCCGCTCCGGCGCGGAAGGCTCCCGCCAGATCCAGATGAACGTGTTCGACTCGCACGCCGCCGCCGACCAGGACGAGTTCCTGGCCAAGTTCGATGACGTCAGGTCAGTGCACGAGAAAGGTTTCTCGCTCAGCGTGAGTTTGGGGTGAAGTTGGGCTTGGAGCTGATGTTTTTTCTGTAATTTTGTGTTCTAAAGCGATCACAGCATATTAAATTTTTTATAACGTATTAAATTACTATAACGGAGCTTTCTCAGGGTGTCTACTATCTGGAAAGACAGGAAAAAGTCAGGGAAGCTCTAGGTGGTCAGGGAAAGTCAGTAAAATTGATGAGCCATCTGGAAAGTCAGGGAAAAAGTACTATTAAAGCATAAACAGATCCAGAGAATGATTGTATTCTAAAGCGATCACACCATATACTATAACGGAGCTTTCTCAGGGTGACCTGGAATAAGGTAGGAAGGTATCTGGAAAGTCTGCGAGAGTCAGGAAAAATAACACAGCTTTCCAAAACTGTGACTTGCTTTGCTCATCCCATTAACCAAACCTAAGTTTGATGATTTTAAGAATATTTTCATATTTTGTAATGCATCAGTTTTAGTACATTAATACATGTTGACTGCTTGGGATATGATTATGTCCAGCAACAGATAACAAGACTACTGGCTGATAATATGATGACAAAATAACAAAGAGAGCAACTTCACAAAAACCATTTCTACACATTTCACACCAACCACAATAACCATTCCTTCACGTTTCACACAGAGTGGACTTCAACGACGCCAACGAGTGCTTCGAGCTCGTCAAGAACCTGGTGATGGACTCCCCGGCGGAACCCTACTTGTTGTCCATACTGCAGCATCTGCTGTTCATTAGAGATGATGAGCTTTATAGGTACATAAGTTAAATAATATTATATGAATTAAAAACGGTAAGGGATAATAAGGTAAGTCAGGATATTATTCAACCAGTGTGCCCTACCGATGTCAAGATATGTCAAGAAACTCTATTAAAACGATCTACGACCGGGGTTTCTATGGAAGATTGCAACAGAAGCAATGTAGCTCCTTAGCGAGGTCAAAATCTACAAGCTAGAATGTCAGTGGACTGGTCATATCATGACTTCCATTATTTATTTATTTAAATTCATTTGCCTATCTTATCATTCTTGAACTTACAGTTCCCTTTGCCTTCATTTGGACCTAAAACCGCATCTATTGGTCTACTAACTTAAATTTTAATGTTCTCCAACTAAATACCTCTGTTTACGAAGGTATTTAAGCTTAGTTTTCGTATTCCCAGGTCGTAACATTGTAGCATGTTACATACAGGTTTATATCTAAAGTGTTTTAGTGTGTTTTATTTTTATAAAATTGTAATATTACCTCCACAGGCCGGCATACTACAAGCTGATAGAAGAGTGCGTCACCCAGATAGTGTTGCACAAGAACGGCTACGACCCCGACTTCAGACTGACGCAGCGGTTCAGCATAGACGTGCAGCCGCTTATAGAGGGACTTATAGGTAATAATAATAATAATAATATGTGGGGACATCTCACACACGGCCATCCGACCCCAAGCTAGGCAGAGCCTGTGTTATGGGTCCTCAAATTATAGGTAACACACACACACACACACCACCATAACACACCACATATGTAACACGCCTAATAGGTAACACACACACACACAGTACAAGCTGATAGAAGAGGGACTCATAGGTAACACAAAATAACATCTCATAGATAGCAAAATATACTTACAGAACCCATACACTATATTCTAGATATGTGCCATAAATGCATTGTTCTCAATAAAAAACGGCGATACGGCTCGCAACCTGTATAAATACAAATGTACGGCGAAAAGCGGATGGCTCGCTAGCGAGACTACCCTTTCGGGTATAACAGTCGTGAGTATTCACTTCTCATAGGTAAAATACACAGTATACACACGTCATAGGTATCGCAACTCATACCCTTTGAGTCATTTGTAACGCAAATTTCTTATAGGTGACACCAACACATACTTCAGGCTGGATTTTACCAGTCAAATCCACTAAAACTATTCTTCAAATTACTAAAGTTTGTTTTTTGTCTTAGATAATGAACGGTTCATCAACTGTCGATTGTCCCACGAATAGAACGATACATCACTTATAATCGCGGGACAATCGACTGAAGACGAACCGTTAAGAATCTGTCAATTTAGTATTTAATATCAAACAACGCTTTAATCACCCTGATGCTTTTAGCATAAAGTCCACCTTTTGTACACTTATATGTCATATTTGTGCAATAAAATATCAAATAAATAAATAAAACCCCACAGAAAAATCCCGCGCCGAAGAGGAGCGCAAAATCGAAGAACTAAAAGCCAAACTAGAGGCCGCCATCAGCGCCCGCCAGGAGGCCGAGGCGCGGGCGGCGCACCTTGACGAACGCCTGCAGCAGAGCCCTAACACGGGGCCCAGCCAGCAGAATATTGCTGCCATTGCCAAGGTAAATAAATAAATAAATAAATATGTGGGGACATCTCACACATGGCCATCAGACCCCAAGCTAGGCAGAACCTGTGTTATGGGTGTCGGATAGCTGATATATCTACACAAATACATACATGAATAAATAAATGAATAAAATGAATAAATATATTTATTTCACAAATAAGCTTAACCTAATACATCCCACAAAACCAAGTACATATTGGTTTGTCTGTGGGGAGGGAGTCGATATAGATAGATACTAAATATAAATATCAACACCCTAGGCAGAACCTGTGTTATGGGTGTCGGACAGCTGATATATCTACACAAATACATACATGAATAAATAAATGAATAAAATGAATAAATATATTTATTTCACAAATAAGCTTAACCTAATACATCCCACAAAACCAAGTACATATTGGTTTGTCTGTGGGGAGGGAGTCGACATAGATAGATACTAAATATAAATATCAACACCCAAGACCCGAGTACAAATATCTGTCTTTAAACAAATATCTGCCCCAGCCGGGAATCGAACCCGGGACCTTCGGCTCAGTAGTCAGGGTCACTAACCACTACGCCATTCGGTCGTTATACACTATAGAGCGTGGGACACCCTCTGGCTCATATGGCGGAGCATACACTATAGAGCGCCTGCAGCAGAGCCCTAACACGGGGCCCAGCCAGCAGAATATTGCTGCCATTGCCAAGGTAGTAGTGGGTAGTTTTGAGGGTCGTTTTGCAAAGAGCTCATCTGGTTGAAAATGCCGGCTATTTCGTGTAAGACTAGATGTCTTAGAAGACTGCAGAGAGCCTGTTAAAATGCATCAATCGTATTTAGATTGTATGTAAATAAAATGTTATCAGGGGTGAAAGTAAATGTTCTTACAAAAAGAAAAAAACTAAATATAGTGACAAACACTTTTTAAAATGTTGCCGACTGGCTAAGATGAATAATAAATTTGTTTAAATTCATATAACATTTATTTATTTCAGGCCATCGCAAGTCCCGGAGGCGCGCCGCCGCCGCCGCCACCTCCAATGCCAGGAGGTAACACATCTCTCTTGATCTCCATAAAATGTACATCGTATCTTGGGTACAAAAATGGGTTTGGTTTTCGGTATAAAAGATCCTCTTTGTTATATTTTTTTTACCATCTATTTACAGATTGTTTACCATGATTCTTCTTTCTTGGGTTCTAATTTTCATATAACTCTATAAAAAATATATTCCTTGTTCTATAACTATATTTCTTTCTCAACTTGCATTACACAATTTTTATTGCATGTTCGTTTTATAACAGCATGATTTCTTTCATATAGGAGGAGGAGGAGGCGCGCCGCCACCGCCGCCGCCGCCTATGCCTGGAGGTAAGATATTGATGACTTCTTTATCATAATTATGTATAATTATGCACAGGAGGGGTAGTCAGAGCAGACTCGTAAGCTAGCCATCTGCTTTCCGATGTAAATATTCCACATTTTTAGGCAATAAGGGTAGAACATTTAAAATCCCCGAAAGATATCTAATGTTTTAAGCTATATCCCATTCCACGGGGAAAGACATCTGACATAAAAAAAACTAATCTTATTACATTCGAATAAGGGTAGTTTTTTTGTTGTATCAGATATCTTTTACCGTGGAATGGGATATAGCACAGACACCATAGCACTCCTACAGTAACGGAGAAGAAATAGAGGACATATCATATTTTATTTATTATAAAATGTTTATTTCCAAAACATACATAGTTACATTGTCTTAAGACTATTTTTACAATGCTTACCTCCACAGGTGCCGGTCCACCGCCGCCCCCACCTCCACCTATGCCCGGCATGGGCGGGCCGCCGCCCCCGCCTATGCCCGGTATGGGCGGGCCGCCCCCGCCCCCGATGCCGGGCATGGGGCCGCCCCCGCCGCCCATGGGAATGGGCATGATGGCGCCGAAGATGGTATGTGTTTGTTCACTTACCCCCTTATTCATAAAAAAGTTAGCGGACGCTTTAGCTATTGAACTGTTTTGTCCGTTTCTGTCAAATAACAAATTGTTCCCTGCCAGAGAGTCATTTAGCTTTATGCCTTGGGAATCGTTATCATTAGTCATCTAAACTTCACGGTATAGTTACATAGGAAACCATCTTATTCTGTAGAGGGAGATCCCTATCTAGATTGTAAGTATTTCACCATCATTATCAACCCATAATCGTCCATTTCTGGCCATAAGCTTCTCCCAAGTTGCTCTACAATACTCTACCTTCCTCCAGCACCATTAATATAAGTTTGTCAATCTGGCGAACCAGTGGGCGCCCCTCGGTATGCTTTCAAGCATAATCTTCACTTTGAAACTCGTTTGTCATCTAATATGGTCATCAACTTCACCAAATGTTTCATGTTAATTAAATTCTACTATACTTACTTATTATTCACCAATGTCTTCATATTTCCAGCCCCAACCAGACGTCCTGCCCCACGGCCTCAAGCCCAAGAAGAAGTGGGAGGTGGAGGGGCCGCTGAAGCGTGCCAACTGGAAGACGATCGGACCGCAGAAGATGTCAGAGAACGCTTTCTGGCTCAAGGTTAGCGTTATTTATTATGCCATATAACCTGATATAATACAATACATCTGACGACTGTAATCTCCAAAGGGGCAGTCAGAGGTGACTTGCTTCGCTGTAAATTTGTATTCAGGTGTTATGTCGCGAGCCATATCGCCGTTTTTGAATGAGTACGTACTTACTTAGCGTATTTCTAGAATCTAGATGTGCAGGTTTCCTCACGATGTTTTCCTTCACCGTAAGAGTCACCATTGGTACATGTCAGCGGCGGGATTCGAATCCGCATCTCTGGCGTAAGAAGCGGGCGCTTACCCGACTGAGCTACCACCGCTCTAACTTCCACGCCCCTTCATCTTGCAGAAATGTATTTAGTTCACAGAATACTACATTATTGATTTACCAGAACACAAATAACAATGTATACAGTTGACATTACTCTTATCGCTAAAAGCGGTCTCTTCTAGGCAACCTTTCATTTCCATGATGATTTGTCGCAGGTGCACGAAGACAGGCTGGCCTCCCCGGACATCCTGAGCGGGCTGGCGCAGAAGTTCTCCAGCAAACCTGTAGCTAAGAAGAACGAGGATTCAGTCGATAAGTAAGGACGAAATACATGCCCTTTTGTTTATTTCATAAGTGCTTAGGTTTTGTGCCCTATTTTGCGGAGTCTTGACGTTCGTTTCGTGTGAAAAATCTGCATTATTCAGTTCACAGTAGAGAGTATCAATCGTTTTTTGTCTGGCTAAGCATTTAAATACTAACATTTTGAAATGGTCTATCAAAATAACATGCAAAAAAGTAATACTTTTGGTTATGTCAGTCTTATCGATTTTCGTCTCTAACCTGAGAATCCTTCATACTATTTTTTTGTCTATGAAGTTCAAGATAAAATGCTCATTTCATTTATTCATTCACAAAATTACATTGTATTTGAATTTACTATAGACAAAAATATAATATAACATTCATAAAAAATAACAAATTAGAACAATAATAAATTCACAATAATAATACTTAATTAAATATACCCAATTACAAATTACAACAAAATTTTATATTTATATTAAAATAAAATGTCATGCAAATTTCTAAAATTAATAAAATCGTCAACAGAGTAGAAGCACCTTTTCAACAAGAAGATACGCAAGGAATTTTTAAATTTTGTTATTTCGTCAATTTGTTTTAAGTCAGTCGGTAGTTTATTATATAAGAGGACTGCCTGATACCGAGCGCTATGTCTCGCAATTTTAAGCCTGGCATTCAAGGTATCAATGCGAATGTCTCGTCTTCTTGTTTTGTTCCGTGCTTTTTTATCATCAGGCGACTCATATCTGGGCAATTTTTTTGCAAGGTTAGTGAGCAGTACGAAAACATACAAGCAAGGCACAGTTAATATACCTAACCTAACCTAATAAAGTGTTCATATACCTAACCTAATAAAGTGTTCATATACCTAACCTAATAAAGTGTTCAATACCTAACCTAATAAAGTGTTCATATACCTAACCTAATAAAGTGTTCATACCTAACCTAATAAAGTGTTCGGTACCTAACCTAATAAAGTGTTCATACCTAACCTAATAAAGTGTTCGAATACTCATACCTATATAACACTAACACTCGCTATACAATACTCATACTTTTTATTGCTTACAAAAAATACAAATACATAATTAAGTTTTACAGTATTATAATGCTAAAAAGAATCCCGAATTTAATTTCGTAGCTGCTCTAACCAATATTATTTTCACTTACAGAGTCCACACCCTAAAGAAAGTGAAAGACCTCAAAGTCCTCGACTCCAAAGCCGCCCAGAACTTGTCCATACTGCTCGGCGGGTCGCTCAAGCACATGGCGTACGACCACATCAAGATGTGCATACTGACTTGTGATACGAAGGTGTTGAATGGGAATGTGCTGGATCTGCTTATACAGGTTTGTATAAGATACTTATTTTAGTGTATAGGGAAATGACGGATTGAAAGGGGTCCATTAACAATAGCATAAGCCACCAATATACTATAATTGGAAATAAAACTCTGTAAAAATATAGCATGAGCACTGTGACAGCTGTGAAATCCATGCATTTTATGTCATTTGTTGATTTTAAGGGTTTCTATTCACCAGCGGCCGCCACACTTTATTTTAGCGTTCCACGAATCACAGCGCCGTATTTATTGCAAATCGCGATATAATCATATTTACCTACGTCGATAAACTCTTTTAATGCACGTTCCACCAATCACAGCGCCGTATTTATGGCAAATCGCGATATAGTAATATTTATCTGCGTCGATAACAACCCTGTGTAGCGGCAGCAGTCAATAGCATCGTCATAGGACTCGCTATATTTTACAAAATAGACTATAACTGTGTCGATCCATCGGGTCGGAGGGCGTCCCACCGACACCCCCGCTAGTGCCTAGCCGCGCTCAGAGCCTGTCCATACTGCTCGGCGGCTCGCTCAAGCACATGGCGTACGACCACATCAAGACGTGCATACTCACGTGCGACACTAAAGTGGTGAACGGTAATGTGCTGGATCTGCTTATACAGGTTTGTTATATCTATACTTGAATCATCATCAACCGATGATTTCCACTCTCGGAGGGGTCTCTACGAAAGCATAGTCGTTAGCCTTCCATGCTTTATTATGGTACCACTCTAGAAATTGTTTCTTGTGCCAAACGGTGAGTGGTCTATCGGGGGATATGAATTGAATAGGCCATTATAATTTGACCTTATACAGGTGTATGTGTTACCCTGTATATGTTAAGATTTATACTACATTCTACATTCGATAATCTTTTTAGATTAGGTCGTCTGACAAGTCGAGTGGAGTTCCAGTCCTATCCTTATTTTCCTCAAACGAACCCCGAACCAGTGCAATTTAATGCTATGCTCTTGTTTGTAGGTATGCATGGATGAATGTTTATTTATTACTCTTTCACTGGAGAATGGTTGGACCAATTTTGACACACATAGGCTACTTTTTATGCTCGAATTCCCATAGGAAAGCCATTAAAGCCGCGAGAAAGGCTATTCTAACTATAATTACTTACTATATTTTTTATATTTCCCCTTCCAGTACCTCCCCCCACCGGACCAGCTAAAGAAGCTACTAGAATACAAGGACAGCCTCTCATCCTTAACCGAAGCGGAACAATTCGCAGCCACAGTGGCGGACATCAAGCGTCTGGCGCCGCGGCTGAGGAGTCTGGCTTTCAGGGAACACTATCAAGAGCTGATTAGCTCGCTTAAACCGGTAAGTGGGAGGTGAAGTTATAGTGACGGGTTTCACACTCATGTAGGTTACTACTGGTTTTGTGTGCGATTCGGACGGAATTCGCTTTAATACAGTAAGTAGATTTGGATTTATGTGCAATTCGGTCGAAATTAGTGTATATTGGTGACTAAAGCATTTTAGATACTTATAGGTGCGTATGGTTTTGTGTGCATTTCTATCGAAATGAGTGTATATTGGTCAGTAAAAGCGTTAGTAACGTGTTAATTTTAGACACTTATAGGTGCGATTTAGTTATGATGACAGGTTTTACACACTAGGTTGGTTTGGCTTTTGTGTCGAATTGATTAATTTGGTCGAGATTAGCGTACATCGCTTTATAAACGCATACGTTACGTGTTAATTCTAGACACTTATAGGTTATTCAGTTCTCGACTAGTCGTGTGCGTTTTGGTCGGAATTTGGTTTAAAACAGTAAGTATCTTTGGTTTTGTGTGCATTTTGGTCCGAATTTACTGTATATTGGTCACTATAAGCATTTTTCATACCTATAGGTGCGATTTTTGTGTGCATTTCAGTCGAAATCAGCGTATATTGGTCAGTTAGATCAGCGTTAGTTACGCATTAATTTTAGACACTCTTGTAGGTTGGTTTGATTTTTGAGTTCATTTCGGTCAAAACCATAGGTTACGTGTTAATTCTAGATAGGTTATTTAGTTCTCGACTAGTCGTGGCATGTTCGTATTAGCTACTGCAGCACAAGGACAGGCTCTCACCCCTGACCGAGGCGGAACAGTTCGCGGCCACAGTGGCGGACATCAAGCGCCTGGCGCCGCGGCTGAGGAGTCTGGCTTTCAGGGAACACTATCAGCTCGCTTAAACCGGTAAGTGGGGGGTGAAGTTATACTGACGGGTTTTACACTCTTACTCACTGTTATTTAGTGTGGCTTTGGTTTTTATGTGCGTTTTGATCGGAATTAGGTGTTATAGTTTCGTAGTAGCAGAGATCATATGTAAAACTTTGTTTTATTGTATTTTAGCGCGCATTATTCAGATGTCTAAGTGTGTTAAAATAGAGAATGCTATGAACGTTGGTGAAGTCATGACGACGGGTCTTACACTCGTGTAGGTTGGTTTGGTTTTCGGACGGAATTCGGTTTTAAACAGTAAGAAGCTTTTGTTTTGTGTGCGTTTCGGTCGAAATCAGCGTATATCGTTCAGTAAAAGCATACGTTACGTGTTAATTTAAGACACTCATAGGTTATTTAGTTCTCGACTAGTCGTGGCATGTTCGTATTAGCTACTGCAGCACAAGGACAGGCTCTCATCCCTGACCGAGGCGGAACAGTTCGCGGCCACAGTGGCGGACATCAAGCGCCTGGCGCCGCGGCTGAGGAGCCTCGCCTGAGGGGAACACTATCAGAGCTCATCAGGGAGCTTAAACCGGTGAGGGGTGTATTTATGATGGCGGGTTTCACATTCGTATAGGTTACTGGTTTTGTGTGCGTTTCGGACGGATTTCGGTTTAAAATGGTAGGTAGCTTTAGTTTTGTGTACATTTCGGTCGAAATTAGCGTGTATTCATCAGCAAAAATACAGATTACGTGTAAATTTTAGACACTCGTGTAGGTTGGTTTGTTTATTGTGTGCATTTCGGACGGATTTAGGTTTAAAACAGTAAGTAGCTTTAGTTTTGTATGCATTTTGGTTGAAATTAGTGTGCTATATCTATCTATATTGGTCAGTAAAAGCATAGGTCACGTGTTAATTTAAGACACTCATAGCTTATTCAGTTCTCGACTAGTCGTGGCATGTTCGTATCAGCTACTGCAGCACAAGGACAGGCTCTCATCCCTGACCGAGGCGGAACAGTTCGCGGCCACAGTGGCGGACATCAAGCGCCTGGCGCCGCGGCTGAGGAGCCTCGCCTGAGGGGAACACTATCAGGAGCTCATCAGGGAGCTTAAACCGGTAAGGGGTGTATTTGTGATGGCGGGTTTTACACTCGTATTAGTGGCTTTGGATTTTATGTGCGTTTCGGTAGGAATTATGATCATGTGTATTATTTTAGCGCACGTGATGCAGATATCTAAGTGTGTTAAAATAGAGAATGCTATGAACGTTGGTGAAGTTATTATGATAGGTTTTACACTCGTGTAGGTTGGTTTGTTTATTGTGTGCATTTCGGACGGATTTCGGTTTAAAACAGTAAGTAGATTTGGTTTTGTGTGCATTTCGGTCGAAATTAGTGTGCTATCTTTGTCTCTCTCTCTTTCTATCTATCTATATTGCTCAGTAAAAACACAGATTACAAGTTAATTTAAGACACTCATAGGTTATTTAGTTCTCGACTAGTCGTGGCATGTTCGTATCAGCTACTGCAGCACAAGGACAGGCTCTCATCCCTGACCGAAGCCGAACAGTTTGCAGCCACAGTGGCCGACATCAAGCGCCTGTCGCCGCGGCTGAGGAGCCTCGCCTGAGGGGAACACTATCAGGAGCTCATCAGGGAGCTTAAACCGGTAAGGGGTGTATTTATGATGGCGGGTTTTACACTCGTGTCAGGTTTGGTTTTTGTGTGCTTATTGATCGGAATTAGGTGTTATAGGTTGAATGGAGCTGTGATCATGTATAATATTTTAGCGCGCATTATTCAGATGTCTAACTTAGCTAAGGAAGAGATGCTATGAAGATTGGTGAAGTCATGACGACGGGTCTTACACTCGTGTAGGTTGGTTTGGTTTTCGGACGGAATTCGGTTTTAAACAGTAAGAAGCTTTGGTTTTGTGTGCGTTTCGGTCGAAATCAGCGTACATCGCTCTATAAAAGCATAGGTTACGTGTTAATTTAAGACACTCGTGTAGGTTGGTTTGGTTTTTGAGTGCATTTCGGTCAAAACCATAGGTTACGTGTCAATTTAAGACACTCATAGGCTATTTAGTCCTCGACTAGACGTGGCATGTTCGTATCAGCTACTACAGCACAAGGACAGGCTCTCATCCCTGACCGAGGCGGAACAGTTCGCGGCCACAGTGGCGGACATCAAGCGCCTGGCGCCGCGGCTGAGGAGCCTCGCCTGAGGGGAACACTATCAGGAGCTCATCAGGGAGCTTAAACCGCTAAGGGGTGTATTTGTGATGGCGGGTTTTACACTCGTATAGGTTACACAGGTTTTGTGTGCGTTTCGGACGGAATTAGGTGTTTTAGGTCGATTGTAGCAAAGATCATGTAGGATACTTCTATTTTAGGGGACATTAGTCAGATGTCTAAGTGTGTTAAAATAGAGAAAGCTATGAACGTTGGTGAAGTTATGAAGACGGGTTTTACACTCGTGTAAGTTCGTTTAGTTCGGGATATGTGAATAGTAGCTATGGGTCAACATAGTACTATGTCGAATATTATTCAGATCTCAAGCTGTTAAAAGGTTGAGATTGCTATGAGCAATATTTTTTTTGTTTTATTGTAAAAAATGTAGATTTATTGCTGTACACTAAACATTTTCTACTAGTCACCCCACATGTAAAAATATCCCCATGTTACCGAAATTAAATTAGATCTTATCTTAGAAAAAATCTAGACTTACTTGTCGGTAAATTCGTATTCTAAATTGCAAGTTTAGTATTTCACTTTTATAATGTGCAATAAACAGAATGCTAACCACCACATTTCACACACAGGACATAGTATCCGGCACTGCCGCTTGCGAGGAGGTGCGTTCGTCCGGCAAGTTCGCCAAGATTCTAGAACTGGTGCTGTTGCTGGGCAACTACATGAACACGGGCTCGCATAACGCCGGGGCGTATGGATTTGAGATCAGCTTCTTGACTAAAGTAAGTGAATTAAAGTGACTTAGAATACATGAACGAAAGAATGATTGCATGGAAGTGTTTCAGTGATGAAATCTGTTATTCAGCAGATGGGCGAACAAAAGAAACAATCACAACCCGTTGAGTGTCTAATGTTCGGTCGAGTGCAATAACTGTCACAATGAATTCTCTTTCGCAGTTACTTTATATCTGTGAAAGACATGATTGTAATAAATGTAACCATAAACCCTCCTCCACAGCTTACGTCCACTAAAGACCTGGAGAACAAGCAGACGCTCCTCCACTACCTGGTGGAGACCATCGAGGCCAAGTTCCCCGACGCACTGACTTTTGCAGAAGAGATGCCGCATATAGACAGGTATTTAGAACTACACACTTCACACCTCTGTTGTATTAGTTGTGTGGCTTGCGATCTTGGCATGTCTTTTTAAGGTAACTTAAACACAGGATAGCACATTGCGGATTGTTAAAGTGGCAAGATAAACTTCTTTATTAAGTTAGTACAATACAATACAATACAATCCTCTTTATTTGCACCAAAAAAAACAGAATCAATACAAAATAAAACTTAAAAATAACAACAGTACAAAAAGGCGGCCTTATTGCTTATAGCAATCTCTACCAGACAACCTTTGGATGGAAGAGAGTTATATAAATTAAAAAATAGGATTAGAGGTAGTTGTGGTGCAAGAGTATAATACACTACATAAACACTACATATACTAAATAAACAAATAAAGCAACAAAATAAATACAATATATATATACCCATATAATACTATATACATATACCTACACAGAATGATACATGATATACAGCAATAATATATTCAACTAAGGCAGAGACTTTAGGTAGTGCCTTTTGACCCCTTCTTTGAAGGAAGCCACAGAAGGTGCACGTCTTATTTCCTCAGGAAGAGCATTCCAGAGCAGTACGGCCGTCACTGTGAAGGAATCGCCGTAAAAGTCAGTTTTGTGCAGCGGAACTTGCAGACGCAAGTTCTGTGCAGAGCGAAGTGTACGGTCATGCGAACAGTGCCGAAACTTGAAACGCTCTTTTAAGTACTTTAAGTAGTTAGTGATTGAATGGATGATTGAATGCCTTAGAGAGTGCTAACATGAGTTACTAACTGCCTATTTTTCCGATGTCATCATCCTTTTCCTTAGTGAGTTGAGTGAATAAATGAGTGAGAGTTAAATTTACTGAGTCATTCAGTGAATGCATGATTGAATGAGTGTGTCAGACGCACCTCCACTACCTGGTGGAGACCATCGAGGCCAAGTTTCCCGACGCGCTCACGTTTGCAGAGGAGATGCCGCACATAGACAGGTATTTAGTTACACTTTTTCAACACATTTCATATAGGTATTCAATTTAAACTCAGTAAGGGCGGATTCGACCAACGTCGAGTAACTTTTTACTCGAGAGTAAACTACCAGTTACTCGCGAGTAAGCAGATTTTGCATTCTACCAAACCTGAAACCAAGATAAGTAGCTTATCCCAAGAATAAAATGTTATACCGCCAAAATTTACCGTGTAACGAGCTTATCCGAGAGTAATTTTGTAATGGCGGCAGCACATCAGCTGATTAGAAAACCGTCATAATGACATATAAACATATCTGTCAAATCATAAACAAAAGTACGTTAAAAGGCAAATTCTCAGAATAACAACAGCGAATAAAATATTAAAACATAAACAATTTCCTACTATTATAATCCATTCAAACTAAGTTGGCATGTCATTTTTATTGCATGCTTTGAAAACGCAGCTATTTTTATTTTAGTTGCAGTATAGTTTCCTTCCTCGTTCATTCAATTAATCATGGTATAACTTGGTAGAATGCAAATGTACTTATCCCAGATATTTACTCGCGTATAAATTTTATTCCGGTATAGTTATTCTCGTGTAACGAGATGTTTGGACGAATCCACCCTAAGTATTTAGTGCAACAAATTTCACATCGCTGTTGTATTGGTTGTGTGTGTTGTGAGTTCTCTTGCCTTGGGCTTCTATTCCGGTGCTTACCTACAAAAGTCTATCAAGAAGATGGACAACGCCATCCGCTCGCTCGGGACGGATTTATAAAAATATGAGTCGCTGTCATTTGTTTTCTTCGCTTGTCATTAGGTTTTTTTGTAGGAATTCCGTGCTTTTTTCAACACAAAAAACACCGGTGCGTGTGTTGATGGAGAACCTGCAGACGCCTCTTTAGTGTATTTTGCAAATTATCATTAATTTATGCACTATTCCCAAATATTCTCAAATTCATTCTCTCATTAATTTCTGTACTATACCCCAAAAACTCAAATTAATTCTCTTTTCCCGCCACCAGGGCGGCGCGCGTATCCATGGAACAACTCCAGAAGTCCCTAAAGAAGATGGACAACGACATCCGCTCCCTCGAGACGGACCTGGTGTCGGCGCGGGCGCCGCAGTGCGAGCGGGACAACTTCCACGAGACCATGGCTGTATCCTTTTGAGAGAAAGAGAAGGAGGATAGTTTGTTAGCACGTTTTTGTTTTAAGTGCTTGTGAACGTTTACATCGCGGACGCGGTTATGAAATATTAAACAGAATTATGACGTGATATGAAAGGGTTTACGTACTAAACGAGGTTTAGGTGACTTGGGCCGCTAGCGTGCCTGCGACTTCAACGTGAACTTAGTGTGGCTAGGGGTGAAAAGAGCACTTATCTGCGCTCTTTTCAGGCAACTATTTACTTTCAAAGCATTTGTGATGGAAACTCCTTATAAAAATGTTAAATGATTAAGTAGTTAATGATACTCACGAGTAATGAAAAAGTATCACCCATGAATGCCTCTAATTTTTTTAATAATTTTATTTAAAACTTGATCACAATATTAACGTTTATAATTGAGAATTCGTTTAGGAGAAATATGGCGCTATTGACCGTTTCACCGAACAAGACATCTGTCAAAACCCTTATTACATTCGAATAAGGGTAGTTTTTATTTGTATCAGATGTCTTATTTTGATAAAACCCTGTATGCGTCACTGACACTTTTTAATTGCTGGCAAGTGTACTCATCAGTCATGACACAACAGCAACCAAATTTGCCATCACAATTTCCCTAACTCCCCAACCCCCAGCCATTCGCAAAGGACGCCAGAGCCCAGTGCGACCTGCTCCATTCCATGTACAAGAAGATGGAGGCTCTATACACGTCTTTGGCCGAGTACTTCGTGTTCGACCCCAACAAGTACACACTGGATGAATTTGCGAGTGATATCAAGACTTTCAAGGACGCTTTTGCCGTGAGTAACTAGGAAAGAAGCTAAAATTACATACTTTTATTTCGAATTTTGCCTTATAGTCACAGTACTCGCTCTGATGCTTCGCCGGAGTAAAGTTGGGTAAAGTTGCACGAAGTGCCTCTCCATACTCTTGTACCTATTCGCCTTACCTAGGTTAACTTCGCGACTAGTGTGGCTTAAAATTTATAACGACAAACAACACACTCGTGTCCCCACTACACCCTGCATACAGAGCTATGGTAAGAGCGAGAAAACCGTCCGTCATTTATCTCCCTATACCCACACGAATTTCCTCTTTTGCGTTTATTCAAAAATCGCCAAGATTAATATCACCAAATATTACACTCGTGTACCCACAGGCGGCGCACCAAGATAACCGTATTTGGTTTACGTATTGCTTTCAATGTAAATGCTGGTTTAACGATTCGACGTCGTAAAAAGATTTTACGTGTTACACTTTTTCTATTTCACTTACATGATTCACAAAACTTAATATCACACTCGTCTCCCCCCAGGCGGCGCACCAAGAGAACCAGATAGCCCGTGAAGCGGAAGAGCGAGCCAACAGGGCCAAGGAACAGAGAGCGGTGGCGGAGCGCGAGCGGCGCGACCGGCAGCAGAGATACAAGCAGTTCGTGGACATGGAGCGGCAACAGGACGGGGTCATGGACAGGTGAGTTATACAGGGTGTTTTAAATACAGAAAGAAAGATATAAATCATTTTTAGTCGTCGTAAAATGACGAGTTTTTACGAAAGTCTGGATTTTCTCACTATGATCTGATCTTTGCTTCATATAAACTTAAAGTCCCCAAACCCAAACCTAAAATTATATTTCAGCGTAGCTTTGCGAGAATGGACCAGGATAAATTGGCTATCGACGCTGCTAATACGGACTGGTCACAAATAGAGGGCATGGATAGTATCGATGATATGGTCAAGTGCTTTAATAGCCTCGTCACCGACCTACTCGATCGTCATGCGCCTCTCCATCCAGTCCGCATGAAGCGGCCTCCAGCCCCTTGGCTGACAGCTGATATACGCAGACAGATGGCACATCGTGATGCTCTGCGCCGCAAACATAAAAAAGATCCATCGGAGACAAACTGGAACCACTTCAAACGTGCACGTAACCGATGCAATCAAATGATACGCAATGCAAAGCGTCGTCATATACACTCGTGTGTCGAAAATTGTTCTTCTAAAAACCTTTGGCAATTTCTCCATTCTTTGGGTTTCGGTAAGTGCAGGAGTGACGTACCACTATCTGTAGACAAGGATGGCCTAAATCGCCATTTCTCATCCCCTCCCCATACCCTTGATCCTTGCACCAAAGCCCTGACGATAAACCGCATTCAAGCTCTTCCTATAGCAGCATCAAGTGCATTCTACTTCTCACCGGCTACTGAATCAGATATAAAAAGGATTATTCTCTCCATCCCAAGCAAGGCGGTAGGTAATGACGGCATTGGTCGTGATATGCTGCTCCCCATTCTCCAATCCATCCTATCTCCTATTACCTACATCATTAACTTCTCCTTATCCTCAGGTACGTTTCCTGTCCTTTGGAAATATGCCTTCATGGTTCCCGTTCCCAAAATCTCAAAACCTGTAGAGTTCAAGCACTACCGACCTATTTCCATTCTACCATTTCTTTCAAAGGTCCTTGAACGGGTGGTGATGCGACAGTTCTCAAATTTCCTCTCATGTAATAATCTCCTAAATCCTTATCAGTCGGGATTTCGTCCATCCCATAGTACCTGCTCTGCCCTAATTAAAATAACAGACGACTTTCGTAAGGCCGTGGACGAACGCCAATTAACTCTCCTGACGCTCCTTGATTTTAGCAACGCGTTCAACTGCGTGGATCATGACATCCTCTTGTCCATACTCCGGTCTCTCAATATATCTGGTTTAGTAGCCGAGTGGTTCACTTCATATCTGTGTGGTCGCCGACAACGCATCCGTACGGATAACGTCGAATCGGATTGGTGTGATGTAACAGCCGGCGTTCCGGAGGGTGGTGTCCTTTCCCCTATCCTATTTTCCGTATTCATCAACACCCTTGTATCCGTCCTTAACTATAGCTCTTACCACCTGTACGCTGACGACCTTCAGTTGTATGTTTCTTGTGGTCCCGATGACGTCCTAGAGGCTATTAACAAGATGAGTGCCGATCTCGAAGCAGTCAAAACTTGGACAGCTCATTATGGTCTCCTTGTTAATCCCTCAAAGACGCAAGTTATGTTTGTGGGCAGCAGGTTTCACCTGGCCAGACTTGGTCCATTACCACCTGTCGTGTTCGATGGAATTAGCTTGTCATATTGTGACAATGTGAAAAATCTTGGTCTCCACATACAGAGCAATTTGTCTTGGGAGCTGCAGGTTTCTGAGGTCAGCCGTAAGATCTATGCATCCATGCATGGACTTAAACGCCTACAGAACTTCCTGCCGTACTCTACCAAAGTTACGCTAGTCAACTCATTGTTGCTCCCAATTATTGATTATGCAGATGTGTGCTACCCTGATCTCACCGAAGAGCTACTTGATAAACTCGACCGTCTGCTCAACTTATGCATTCGCTATATTTTTGGCCTGCGTAAGTATGATCATGTCTCTGATCTTCGTAACAAACTCAAGTGGCTCAATATCCGTCACCGAAGGAATGCTCATATTTTAGCCCTCGTTCATAGTATAGTCTATAATTCTTGTGCCCCATCCTACCTAACAGAACGCTTCACGTTCTTCGACTTTTCTGACCGTCCTCAACGGTCAAGTCGCAATCTTCTCTTTCGTACCCCAGAGCATAATGCGGCAGGGTATTCTGATTCTTTCACTGTGACAGCGGTTCGCTTGTGGAACAAGTTACCACTCGATATAAGGCAAACTAAGTCTATAGATCTTTTTAAATCTAAAGTTCGTCTCCACTACCTCCAAGAGCAGAACATTCAGCTTAACTGATCCCTATCTATGCGATGATGATGATAGTAATTTTAAGTTTATGTATGTATATGTGTATGTATGTAATGTATGTATGTATGTATCATGTATATAATTATTTACTTATATTGTATAGGTATAGTTATATTAATATTTTGGTTAGGTACTCAATTTAGACCATCTTCTATCGTAAGCACTACCAATCACTTTTTCAACATCACCAAAGGTTAACTGGTAGAAAATGCTGCTAGCATTAAGTTCGCCTTTGTAACAATTTATTTTGTTCAATAAAGAGTTTAATAATAAAGTCAACTAAAAGCTACTCCCTCTTCGGAAAGAAAAAAGGCTCTCTTATATTCTAGGAGAAGTGAGGCGTATTAATAAACCGTTGAAGGATGTTAAAAAGTAGCGTAAAGTAGGTGGCGTAGGCGCCACTTTAGATTCGTCCGGCGTGATTGATACTGCCTCGCTTCGCTCGGCGCCTTAGACTTTAGGGAATGCAGGGTTGAGATTGTATGGCCTTGCTTCGCATCTTGGGAATTCAGTCTGACGCTAATCTGACTGGTTAATCCTTAAGGCGACAAACCCTAGTCCAGTGCTGTTTTAGTGGCACACACGCTAAGGTTGATGAGGTGCTAAATTCAAGGCTGGACGTCCCAATAAGTGCCAAATACCACCTCTGAATTCAACGCAATGCACACTTTGTAATGAGTGTAAAATGTGTAAATATAAATTCACCTTCTACGGATGACTAATGCTATTTTTGTTTACCCCCACAGTCTTATGGAGGCGCTACAGAGCGGGTCGGCGTTCAGCAGAGAGCGGCCGCGGAAGAAGGCCAACCCGAGGGTAGCGGGAGGTAAGATTATGTTAAATCTATTAATCATTGTCACAGGCCCACACAAAGGAAGTTTAAATGTTAATTTAATTAATTCATGTTTCATAGTGTTAGACCCACACAAAATAAGTTTAAACTAAGGTCGACCTTAAATGTTGTCGGCATACTTTGACCGTTACTATCGAAAAAATAAAACCGTGTTTAATCTTTAAATAAAAATATGAAACATTGCACAACAACTGATGGCGTTTGGCATGTGTCAAGTTTTGATGGTAAGGCCCTTATGGTATACCTTATTTCATAGATCCTTTCTGCAACAGGGCATTAGCTTTCTTCAATAGGATAATAACTATCTGGTTTATCTATCCGAAGAATTTAGTTTATCAGAAATCCTAGTTCATAAAATCACTAGTCAAAATTGAATCAATTTTAAGCGACCAGAGTTATTGCGGTGTCCACTAGATAAATGCACAATTAATTATCACTGTTGGTTTTTTTACAAATTCATCTCTGCATATTTCACATTTGAGAGTTGTATTTTCATAATAGCATTAATTGGCGTTTGGACTACCCCATATGTCATCAAACGATATTGGGCAAGAATACAAAACGGTCAGCTGTGATAAGGAGTTGACTAACACGGAACGCATGTCGTCTTACTCACACCCAGCGGAAAAAATATCACCTGTCTCAGTAGTGCCGCTTATACACAACAACCAAATAAAGAAGACCTGCGCTGCACCAGTGCGTGAGAGTCTACGGGGGGTCAATAACATTGGCGCGAGTGGCAAAAGTACAAGGGGCGATGAAGCTATGCTATCGACACCAATAAAGGAGGTTTTAGACTGCCCGATACCTAGTAATGACGATATGAAATTGAATCAAGTACCTGATGAGCAGAGGAAGACGTTGGCCGAGATTGTTAGCGTAAACAAGAAGGATAATAAGGACAACGAAGGGTGGACCATAGTACAAGCAAGAAAAAGAAAGAGTCGTTTTGCTAACCAGACGGGCTGTGCTATATTAGACCCTAAATGCAAGTTTAGAGCAGCGAAAACTAAAATACCTATGTACCTATCGAACGTAGATAAGGAATCATCGGCCAAGGACATCAGTGACTACATCCTGGAGCAAACTGGCGAGAATGTAACTCTGGAGAAAGTTCGTATGAAAAAACTACAGGATTATGACTCGTACAAGTTTTTTGTATCGAGGCACAGGCTTCCCTTGTTTTTGGATAAGGATTTATGGCCAGAAGATATAATATTTCGAAGGTTTTATAACTTAAACAGAAACCGTGACCCTAATGCAATCACAGAGTGTGTGAGTAAACTACCAATACCTAAACAAGATGACTGATATGTGTAAACTTATAAGCTACAACTGCAAGTCTGTAAAGCGCTCAGCTGAGTGTGTGCGGTCCCTATGTAAATCAGCTGATATAGTGGCGTTGCAGGAGCACTGGTTACTACCACACGACTTACCTTTTCTTGGTACCATTGATAAGGACTTCGGCTACACGGGAACATCGGCGGTGGATACATCGGCAGGCATTCTTCGAGGACGACCCTATGGGGGGGTCGGTATCCTGTGGCGCAAGGATGCGTTCCAGTCGGTATCAGTAGTGGAGTGCAGTAGTGTGCGGCTTACAGCTATCAGAGCAACCGTGAGTAATAGTGATGTGATATTCGTTAGTGCATATTTACCAACAGATTCGTATGACAATCTACCGGAATTTACGAGCTGTATGAGTGAAATAAGTGCGATAATTGAAAACAACCAAGTGGAGTCCGTGTACATCCTTGGAGACTTTAATGCTCATCCTGGTGAGTCCTTTTGTACAGAACTGTTAGAATTTTGCGCGGAGAGTAACTGGAAGTGTTCGGATATTGACTGGCTAGGTATGAACTCCGGTACCTACACTTTCGTTAGTGAGGCTCACGGGAGCAGAAGATGGCTAGATCATTGTGTTGTGACTCAATCCGCCTGGCTAACAATATGTGACATTAAAGTGCAATACAACAATGTATACTGGTCGGACCATATACCACTTGAAATTATATGTAACCTAAATATGCTTAGATCTAAAACTATTCAGTGTGGTACACAATGTAATAAAGTTAAGTGGGGGGAAAGACAACCAGAGGATATTAGTAGATACACTGTACTAACTAATAATAAGCTTAAGTATATTGATTTTCCTGAATATTTTCAAAAGTGTGCTGATAGATTTTGTTCTAATATTGATCATAGGAATATGTTAGACAAATTTTATAGTGATGTTGTGGGAATATTACAAGAAGCGGCTGTGACCACTCACTGTAGTAGCAATAAAGGCAGGAAGAGTAAAGTGCTTGTTGGCTGGAATAAGCATGTGTATGACTCTCACATAAATGCTAAACATAAATTGCACAGGTGGATCTCAATAGGCAAACCCAGTAGTGGGCAGGTTTATGATGATATGTGTACTAGTAGAAAAATATTTAAGTCTAGAGTCAAGTGGTGCCAAAATAATCAAGAGCAAATAAAAATGGACATATTAGCTGAACATCGCTCAAGTAAAAACTTCCATAAATTCTGGCAATCTGCGAAGCGCTTAAATATTAAACCTACCTTGTCGAACCAAGTTGATGGAAAAAGTGACCATAACGAGGTAGCAAACCTTTTTAAAGACCATTTTAAAATAGACCCCGAACTGGTTTCACCAGTGACGGCAGCGGGTGCGGAGCGCGATGCTGAGGCTGGCGCAGGCCACGGTGAACTCACGGTACGGTTCTCAGCTAAAGAAATCGAGTCAGTAATCCGACGAATGACGCGCGGTAAATCACCTGGACACGACAGCCTCAGCATTGAGCATCTGCAATTCGCTGGTGTCCATCTGCCTAGAGTATTGTCTATGTTTTATACTTTGTGTCTAGGTCACGGTTACCTCCCTAATGATCTTACGAAAACTATAGTGGTACCTATAGTAAAAAATGGAACTGGTGATATTGCAGATAAAAATAACTATAGACCAATATCACTAGCGACTATATTAGCCAAGGTACTTGACAGTTTGTTGAACAGTCACCTGTGTAGACATGCCCAGCCCCATGATGCCCAGTTTGGTTTCCGACCTGAACTGTCCACCGAGAGCGCCATACTTTGCTTAAAGCACGTAGTTAGGTATTACACAGATAGGCAAACACCAATTTACGCGTGCTTCTTGGATCTGTCGAAAGCCTTCGATCTTGTAGCTTATAATGTTCTGTGGGAGAAAGTTGACAGGATGGGTGTGCCTGCAGAGGTGTCTGGTATCCTCAAATACTGGTATCTGAGTCAGACGAATAATGTAAGGTGGGGATCATCCTTATCAGATACATATAAACTGAAATGTGGGGTACGGCAGGGGGGACTGTCCTCTCCGACTCTTTTCAATATTTATATGAACGAGCTGATCGAGGGGTTGAGTAACATGCATGTTGGTTGCTCCATAGGTGGTATCCGCACAAATAATATAAGTTACGCCGATGACATGGTGTTGCTGGGCCCATCGGTCAGTTCGCTCAGGCAGATTATAGGTATGTGTGAAAACTATGCTGAGAGGCATGGACTCAGATACAATACCAAGAAAAGTGAGTTAATGGTTTTTGCGGCCGGTAATAAAACTCCTAAACATATACCACCAATAAAATTAAACGGGAAGGATCTCAAAAGAGTGGCAAAATTTAAATACTTGGGTCACATTGTATCTGAGGACCAAAAGGATGATCTCGATATTGAGCGCGAGCGCAGGGCGATGGCGGTCAGAGGCAACATGTTGGCCCGCAGGTTTGCTAGGTGTTCAAAGGAAGTAAAGATTACATTATTCAAAGCTTATTGCCAAACTTTCTACACCTGCAGCCTGTGGGTTAACTATACGCTGAAGACCTACAACGCCCTGCGCGTGCAGTACAATAATGTGTTCAGGATGCTGTTGGGGCTGCCGCGGTACTGTAGTGCGTCAACGATGTTCGCAGAAGCGCATACAGACGACTTTTATGCAATTGTGCGTAAAAGAATCGCCTCAATCTACCGCAGGACCCGCGACAGCGCCAACACCATCCTTGGTACAATAGTTGACCGGTTTGACTGCCCAATGTATAAACATTGGGTAGCCAAACATGTCGGCCTAAATAAATAATAGTTTTAAGTTATAAATATTTTAAGTACTCACTAACACACTGTATTTTAATATGTCTACTAACAAAATTGGATCTTAGTAATCTGAATAAAGAAATTATTATTATATTATTAATCACGTTTTCAAATTCACTCTTACACATTGCTCACTTAGAGGATTGCCATGACGAGGGATTGGTTCATGCATTTATGCACCGTATTGAAGGTATGACTTATACACACACGCACTAAAATTCATCATCATCATCAGCCCGTAATCGTCAACTGCTGGACATAGGCCTCTCCCAAGGAGCGCCACAACACTCTGTCCTCGGCTTTCCTCATCCAGCCACTATCTACCACCTGTCTAAAGTCGTCGGTCAAGCCGGAGGGCGTCCCACGCTAAGCTTGCCTGTTCGTAGTCTCCACTCGAGAACTCTTTTACACTCGTTTAAGCACTGAATTATACTAGATATTTTATTTAAAAAGTATAACACTAATGGCAGATGCACTGAAGCCGATATGTCGAAGAGAATACAAGGATCTACGCAACTCTACGCGTGCCATAGAGACATACCGACAAGTTATTGTTATTCTAAGTGATGGGTTTCTGTATTTTATTATACGAGTAGAATAAGTCTGTTTGCATACTGGAACGCAGCCTTAGTCGCCGAGTAGATAAAGAAACAATTAATAACAATACTTAAATTATCCTAAAAATATATATTATATTAAAAATACAGAAATCCTTCTTGGATGTTGTCAGTTTAAATGGAAAACTAACAAATAACGGGTTTTTAATGCTTTAATTGTTGTCGTAGTAAATAGTAGTAAATGGTTTTTAGGACAACTTACCATTTAATATTAAATAGGAATGCGTAACATTACCTTCTAGAAAAGGTTCAAATTGAGTACTTAATTCATATTTAAAACCAAACTACATAATGTGTTCTCGTAATTTCGGTGTTTATACTTATATTATGACTTCAGTGAATAAAGAAACAATTTGAAATTTTCGTTTTACCTACATGTGGGAGAGTAGTAAGCAGAGCGAGATAGTCCTTACGACATTTTCATATTATTTCTTTATACACTGACGTTATACCTCTGTCAACATATTTTTTTTCACCCATGTGGATTTTACTACAACATTCTACATTAAATTTCAGCTGAAAGAAGAGCTCAACTCAGTCGGTCTCGATCCCGCTCCGGTCTGACGGGGCCTTTATCCACCATGGACCTAATGACCAAGTAAGTGTTTATTTCAACACTTTATTGTACATACACATACATTAGAACAATGAACTTGTTTCATAGCACAGAATAATTCTTATCTAAGTAGCAAGCCAAAAGGGGGTGATTGTGCGGGACATTCTGAACAACTTTGTTGAAACTGTTAAATCACATTTCACACACGACAAAAATTGCAACCTATAGTATGACCGTTGAGAGAATGCGTATTTGACTTTCGAAATCCCTTAGATATTTGATTACTGTAAAGGAAACCTAACTTAACCTTAAACCTTACTTCAGACATAAGCGAACGTCAAAAACGCATTCTCTCAACAGCCAAAGTATAACCACAAAATTAGACATATGTAATACCGAATGTAACCTTGTGTATTTAAAAATATCACCTCACACTGAAAAATACTATTTTTAATATTATTGAAAGAAAAAAACTAATTATTAAAATAAAACAAACCAATTTATTCCTTTTTCAGCGAGCTGCTCAGCAATGCGTGATAGCTTCACGCACCAAGTGATATTAGTGATGTAATTATTGTCATTTAGAATAAACCGTAAGCTGACTACTTAAAACGTATTTACACAGCCATGAGCGCTTCAAACGAGAATGAACCCTGTTGTTGTAATCTATACGGCCTAAAACGCAATGAGAAAATGGCAGGTGCCAATAATTGAAAAGACAATTCGTAAAAGTCAAAATATGCTTGCGTAAAAAATATAGACTTTAGTGGCCTTACCACAAAAACTTAACGCCTCAAAATCTGTCAAATTTCATTTTAAACACTTTTTAAACAAAATTTTTTTGGTAGTACAGTATCAGAGCTTAGGAAAATTACAATGTATAATTTGAGAAAGTGTTTGTTGTTTTTTCGGACTGCAGAGAACTTGCTTCCGCGATGTAGGTTCGGCTAAGCGTGTGCTGCCATCTATTGAACCGTGTCGCAATCCTGAATCTGGGTCTATATTTATTTACACAAGCATTAAAATGTTTGTATATAAAGTGGTAAACCTTCACCTTATATGGTGTTTTTCAATGCTAATTGATATTAAATTAATACGTAGCTATTCCATATACTGCTGTGATGTTTATAATTGTTATAATGTTTTAAAGCTGTTTAAAAATGCCGGTTTAAATTATGTGTTTTCTTTAATATAACATAAACATAATAAAATAAAATAATATAAACTGGCCGTGAGACATAACTATAGAAAAACGCACAAGCTTAATAATTGCTTTTTAAAGTGAACAACATCAAATACGATTATAATTAATATTTCTGAAATTAACGCCATCTAGTTAATGGAAAATGAACTACGATGAGTGTGCGCGACACTGTTTTATCTTTGCGTAGTGATAATAATAAAGTGCCCTACTGTAATTATTGATTTGTAATTAAATCCTAAAGCTTCACAGAAGTAAAATTTTAAGTGTCTTATAAAGTAATATTGCAATACATTTTTTTTATATAAACGTTTACAACCAATGTTAGATGTGAATGGCTTCTATTTATTCGTAAGAAAATCCGTTAGCATTATATTAAGTAACTTTTGCTGTAGTCTTATACAATTTGACATGTTTTGTACTCAAATGACGTTAAAGCTCCTACCGTATTCATAGAACTTACAAAGGGTTTTATAAATCGACTTCATAAATCTGTGAGAAATACACGAGTTACGACTCTATGTAATAGTCAAAAAGTCAAAATTCGTGTATCATGATGATGCTTTGGAATCAGCAAGGTCTATGAATATGGGGTTAAGAAAATATAAGCCTTGTATAAATAATGCAATGTAGGTAAAAAGTTAAATTTCCACCCAATTTGAATGATGCCCACCAGAAATATATAGTTAAGTGGCGGTTTACAATGACAGTAAAAATTGCATAAGTCGACTCGTGCAACAAGTTTAGTGCCAATTTCTCCATTGTCGGTTATTTAACCGACCGGGATTGGTTAATCAATAAATATACGTCATCTCCATATAAAATTCTTGACAGATGTGTCAAAGGTCAACAACTAATACCTGGTTATGCTCTAACAGACTATGGAGAAATTGGCACTTAGTCCATTTTTTTTAACAAACGAGTACCGAAATATTTTAACTGCGTTGCTATGCTATAGGTCCACGTTATTAACAGAATGCGTTGGCCTCGACACTAATAATGACCCATCTCACTCTGTGAATATTGGAAATGTGCAAAAGACATACTCAGTCAGTACGCGTTTGTTATAAAAAAAATGTCAAGAAATAAGCAACTTTTTCATGATTATAATATTAACTTGCAAAAATCGACTACTGCAGTTTATATTGCACATGCAAACTCTCCTTTATCCTAACTTATATTATAAATGCGAAAGTAACTGTGTCTGTCTGTCTGTCTGTCTGTCTGTTACTCTTTCACGCCAAAACTACTGAACGGATTTGAATGAAATTTGGTATGCATACGGTCTAGACCTGGGAAAGAACATAGACTACTTTTTATCCCGGAATTCCCACGGGAAAACTTTTTAAGGCGAAGCGAAGCGCGCGGGAACAGCTATGTAATATACAAGATTGTCACCACCGTATTATATGCAAGCACCAATTTTGTTAATTCTTGAAGTGTCATAATTATTATCATGGACGTAGAATTAAAGGAGGATGATAGCTAAGATACAGTTTCTGCCACTAAAAAAAATACTTGAAATGAACTAGTTTTCGGTAAACTTTTCTTATACTTTTGAACCAGCATTTTTTTTAACACCTTGCCTTGGGGTCCCCACTTAGCCATATTATCGTTTCTTTTGAAAATATTTAGTCTTCCTTTTATTCTACGTTCAAGATAACTAATATAATATAAAACAATATGGGTAAATATGAGAGCCTGATTGGATAAGAAAGCGAATAATCTCAATTCTAAACGCGGAACGACTGAATTTTTGTCGCTCCGCTTAATATAATGTTTCTATGTCCATATTATACTTAATTCTTAATTAATACACAATGTAAATATATTTTTGTAAAATGTTACAGTTTTAATTATTATATGTTTTTGAAACTTACTCTTATATGTTGTTTTAATACAATTCCTTTATATTTAAGGGGAGGGGCTTTTTAAATAAGACACAAACAAGTGATTTTCAAATAATATAATATTTCAATTAAAAACAACATTATGATTTATTTACTTCTCAACATTATCTAAAATCTCTCCGATTAAACACAACGCCATTTTCACAACTATTTGTTTATAATTTATATACTTTTTAAAATGTATATATAAATTTCACAAATATGAACTTTTTGGCGTTTGGTTTTCTTTGTAATGTACAATTGTTCATTAACTTGAGAAATTAAATTAATCAGTATTAAATGAACGGATCAAACTTAAATCACATAGGTACCGCTGATGTCAGAAAAAGGCATAATCCAAAATTTAATGATTTTAACATTAGTCACGGTTTTTGAAACCGTGCTCAAAATCTTTAAAAGTCGCTTATTTTCTTAACGACCTCTGCCCTCGTAAATCAGAAAAATATTTAGTATAATTTTATTAGAACACTAATTGATGGTACACTTATAAGGTGAGATATTTAAGACGAGCCATGTTGTTAGATATTAAAAAAAAAAGTATTTATGATGTTTGATCTTGTCATTTTTAGAATCTGTGTGCGTGAAGTGGAGATAAAAATAAGGCATAGTCATAGGCAAAGTTAGCCTTTTGCTTTACATGACTTTAGCTTGACTATGATTTCGATTCACAAATTCTAATTTCAGTGATGTCAAACGCGAAAATCTTTGTTTAAAATTTGACTGTATGAGTGTTATTGTAAATCACATTTGACACTGGCGAGATTCATAGTTTGACATCGCTAAAATTAAATTTTGTGTCTTCAATCGACATTATTAATGATTTCTACTTGAGGCGGACTCGTATTGCTCTACTCGACTATTCTTATAGTTTCTACTATCTCGGACAAATACATCAATTAAATTATATTTTATACTTCCAAAAAAGACTTCTAAAATAAAAAAATAAAATAAAAAATATATTTAAAAATAATGCTGGCATGGATTTTTATAAAGTTTTGTGTATTTTTTACTCTGATGTAATCAATAGGGATGTTTGAGTATGTATTTTCATTCATGTATCCCTATTGGTAGGTATAATAAGGACAGTTTTAGCTCATCATAGGAAGGTGTAGATTAGGAAAACTTTAGTTCAGAAAGCGTTGTAAATAAATGTAATGTCTAACAAGAATATCTCTATACAATCATTTTGTGCAGGTACATAGTAATAGGAACACAAAACTGTGACACTCTTAGAAAGTCACTTTAAAAATAGGTGCATTAATTCATAAGTGTGTCACAATTTTCAAAAGATGTGTTTATTAGGTACTTAACAACGAAGTAGTCCATTATTTATATATTTTTTCTCTATCTATAAGTATTAATTTTTAAATATACACATATATTTTTAATTAAGTATATTAAAATTTTCGATAAATTTCTTTCTTTTACTATGTAACATTAATTTGATAGATTTATATTCTTGTTTAATGTAAGTATATATTAATATATATAGGACATGTGTTTTAAGTTAAACTTTAATTAGACACTAAGTTAAGTTTGATGTTAAAATGGATTTTATGTTTTCGTCTGATGGTTTATTGATGGAACTCAGCATACTACGTATGACAAGGTTGGACCTGGTTAGTAAAATGATCACCATCACATGGCTTTGCTCTTCAGAAACGTAGTTTACCCAAACCGGTAGGCTGAAGTAAGTCTGGGGCAGTCTGGGCAGGCCACGTTTATAACCATTGACTATCTCATTTTAGATTTTTTATTTATGTACAAGAGTTAATGGTTTAAATATTTTGAAACGATATAAATGTAACATTACTCCTTATCCTTTAAAATATTTCCCTTTGTAATGTTGTGTTTAAAAACTGGTGCAGTATTTTCGAGCACTACCTATTTTAAGCATTTTTTAGTGTCATTTTTGCTTAATTGACGGTAAAATTTATCTTTGGCAGTTTCTTTTTTGATTTTAATTTAGTGAGTTAAGCTTCTCTATTATAGAAATTTACTTTAGATAATTACTTATTGATATTGTTTAATATTTTATTATGCAAATAAGTTTATTTAATTATTAGATAACAAATGATATATCAGTACACAACACAAATAGATAATATCAAATTATTTTAAGCTTTCTTAACCTAGAAAGATTGCCATTTTTCATATTATTTAATAACAACAATTATTACTTTAAAATATCATTATAGACTTACCCCCTTATTCATAGAGAAGTTACAATACGTTTTAACTAATAAACTGTTTTGTCCCTCTCCGACAAAGAACAATTTGTTTCTTGACAGAGAGAGACAAAACAGTTTATTAGTTAAAACGTATTGTAACTTTTCTATGAATAAGGGGGTTAGCACTTAAAACATTGTGAAATCAACGTGTATATTACTATAAAGCGTATGGTTTGTGTAGACGTCCACCCTAGAATCCTCAATTAAGAAAATAGTTTGTGGCTTAAAGTTACAAATACCTTATCGGCGCCGAAATAATTTCACTAAATTTTGCAAACATATGTAAGTATAGTTTTTTAATGCATGTGGCACTGTAATATATTATTGAAAGATCTTTTTCACACAAAAATACTTAAATAAAAATCGTAAAAGAAATATTCACAGCATATCTTTTAGATATAATTAATCTCTTTTTTTCGTGGGACTTAGCCGTCTTGTAGTAAAAATATATATTTCAGACGCTTTCCATAATATTGCCAGTCTAAACCTATAACAACCTTGTCTTGCTTATACACTGGATGTCGCCTGTTGACTGCTGTGGTCTGAAAGTATCGAAGCTAGATCTGAATCGCGGAGCATCGGCGGCGTTCCGAATGGGAAATCCTGTAACCAATATCAGTTTATATTTAGAATAAAATAGTTCACATAATTACTCAAATACTTAAGCAGTCAGTAATTTGCAGGATGACGTAGTTTACACTGCGTAAATATCTTCCAATAAACTCCCAATATAGAAAGAAAGAAATAGTTTATTCGCCTTCAAGAATACACAACAGTGAAAAACACATAACAACACAAATTAAGTACACAGCTTATACGATAAATAATTAAACAATATATTATGGTTGCCAATCTCCATGTCGTGCACAACGCTATAGTACTTTACTTACATTAGCGTGAGTCGGCAAGGTCCTGGGTGCCGGCGGGGCGGGCGGAGGGGCGCGGGGGGCGGCCGGTGAGGAACACTCGAAGCAGTCGGGCGCCGTCGCAGCACTGCGCAACGAGCGACGAGACCACGACTCAGGCATGCAACTGGAAAACATACATACATAGGGATTAAACAATGATGTCATCCAGGTAAACGAACTTGTGTGGTGTCATTAAAACTAGGTTCAACTACTTATGTGAGTGTAGTTGTACTATTTGAGATTATTATAAAAATCGCGTATCCGACATGTTATGCTTGGAAACCATTGAATATAATTTTAACTGTTTTTCGTTATTGATACTTAAATACCAATTTGCCAAAAACCTGTTGTTAGATCTAAGCTTAATAATTTATTTTTATTCATTATGTACAAATAACGATTATTAATTTCACGAATACTCTGTCATTTAAATAATCTTAAGTAGGTAATATGAGTTTATAATGTAGTATTTAAAGAGTATATTTAACATACGCTGCATGCGCAATATGTCCGCAAGGTAGCGAAGCCAGATGCTCTATCTGTTCGGTGTACGGGTCGCGACAGACCACGCAAGCCGGCGGCGCCCACGCCGCGGCCGCGCGACGTTGCCGCTCCGCCGCGCCGGCGTCGCCCAGAGCCACGTAGATGGACGCCAGGCGGAGCCGCACGCGGCGTACTAGCATCTGGAAAATTTATGAGGTATTCTATTTTGCTCAGCCACTTTTACCCTTTTTATTATAATTTAATTTTGCCATCATATACTATGTAATGTGATTTATTTTATCATCTGAAGGGTTACCATCGCCGAATATTATCAATTGACAATTCCTTATGCAGCATTGCATATCTGTCAAATCTGTCGAATATAGAATCAGTTCCAGAAATTGTAATAAAAACCATACCTTAGCCCCAACGCTCGTAGCGACTTCAAGTAATCGTGTGTTAAACTCTAACGGACGGCAGTTGCAGATGCGTCCCTGCAGGCGGAGGGCCTCGAGACACCTCGCGGCGCCGTCCATACCCTCCATCTGTGCCAGCCTATCGCCGAGTGTCTGACCCAGACCCATTGCTATTTCATAGTGTCTGAAATTTGATCACAAAACATTACTACATTAAATGTTTTCCTTTACATTAGCATTATGTTTAGGTCGTTATGCGGTTAAGTTACCTGAGAGCCTTTCCAATATCACATTTTCTTCGATACACATCTCCCGCTATGCGTACGGCTCTGGCATAGCAGCCCTGGTCTCCAGCCACTGCTGACAACCGTAGCGCCTCCTGAAAATTGTATTAAAAGAGAACATTTAAAGGGTTTGTTTATTCTAGGAAAGACTACCACGTTAATCTCTGTTTCTTTTCGGAACCAATCGGAGTGGGTTAGATACAACTGCCAGTTGTATCTTCCCTTGCCAGTTGTCAACTGGCAAGAGACTTGTTACATATTATATTGCAAATATAATTCCTCAGGAATATCCCCAACTCACGTTACAATAATCATGTGCATCCCCAAGTTCTCCTCTAGAACGTAACGAAGCCGCCATTTGCAACAATGCCACGCGATGATACCGCGTGTTCAGGTCAGTCGATCGCGGGCCGCGGCCGAGGTCGCACGCGCGCGCCGCACACGCCACCGCCCGCTCTGCGTCGCGGAGACGCCGCCAGAGCTCAGACAAGCCAACGTAGACCTGTAGACAAAGAAAAAGACGGCTGATATAGACAGTACACTCCAGTCCACAGCAGGCAGCTATGGCCTGCTAGCTTACCACCATCAACGCATTCAAGGATTGTTGATTGCATGTGCATTAGCAGAGCAGCCAATTTAATTTAATAGCATAAAACCTAAGTATCTCGACTTGTCAGTCAAAATAATCTCTCAATCCTCTAAGAATTAAAGTTTAAATTACTTAGATGTACTTATATGAATCTAAGCTTGGATAGTAATGTAAGCAGATTTACCTGTAAAAGCAGCGTGTTATCATTCTGGCTCTGCGCTACAGTCAGTGCCTTCTGGAAGCCGTCCATGGCTTTAGAGAAGGCGCCCAGTTCCAGAGATACGACCGCCACCGTCAGATGCACGCAGCCGGCTGTCGACCCGCCGCCGCAGTCGTTGTAGAGGGCGTGGCGCGCGTACGATAGTGCTCTGGAAGAAACGTAAAAATCAGCAAATGTTAGTCTGGAATTCCATGCTTAGTTGATTTGTGATTGTGGCCTCAATCTTATATCTTCATCAATCTTGGATAAGCATTTATTTTAATAGTGGTGAAGCTCCGATTTTATGGTATTAGCTTTAGGTACTATTAGTGGGCCGTTCATTTATTACGAAGAATCGATTACCGGAGAGATAAATTATTTCATTAGGGAGACTACGGACAGTAAAGTAGCGTGGAACGCCTTTCGCCCCGCTGGACCAATGTGGACCTTTGTCCTCAGACCGGTAACTGCGAAGTCCGAAGACATATATTATTGTTACGTCTTGGGAGAGGTGCATGCCCAGCAGTGGACGACTATGGGCTGAAGGGCTAGCTCGGGGTGCAAGTAAGACGAGACCAAAATTACCCGTCGCGCTCGCTCTTGAGGCTGGGCGATGCAAAACTTTTGTCACGTCCTAATTACGCCCCGTGCTAGCCCTTTTGATTATGATAATGGATCATACCGGTCCAGTCCGCCTAGGGTCTGGTGCGCGCGGGCCAGGTTAAGGTAGGCCTCCGCGCGCATCGGCGCCGAGTCCAGCTCCTCCGATATGCCGAGCTGTCTGTTCGCGAACTCCAGGGATTCCCTGCAAAATGGGGAGCAAGAGTGTTTAGTGTCAGGTTACAGGTACTTCCATATTATTATTTTTTTTTACGTTTATATCTGGAAACCCTCAGTGCATTTGGAATTGTGACTATTTAAGAGTGCAAGAAATTACCTCGAGTGATGCATCCCGTTCTTTTGAACGTCCGGAGCACCTTGGGCAGCCTGCGTCTGATTCTAATCTCTCTGGCCAGTTTTGGACCATGGTTAGGCATCTTATGTTTGTCACAGACACGCTAAGAAGGAAAAAAATCTGGTGAGTTATTCAGCATTGCGCTTAAAAATTTTCCGCCCATTACCTGTACTTCCCAAAGTCCATGTACGCCTGGTACAGATGGCCCAGCAGCGCGAACTTGTCGTTGCGGTGCCGCACGCCGCGCAGCGCCGACAGCCACACCTTGACCGCCGCGCGCTGCTCGTTCTGACCGTACAGGGCCACGCCGCGCTCGATCTGGTAGGGGGAGTAACCGTTTTAAGCATAGCCATAGTATCTAAAGAGGAAGCCCCTTCGTTAAGAAGACGGTTACCTACGTTAAATTCGCGAACCTTTGACACATAATTATTATGCTAATTTAAAGCCTGAAGACAAATACCTTGTGGTGCAGGGTGCAGAAACGTATAGGCACAGTACTCAGGATGAAGATTACCTTCCGCCTGTCTTTGGGAACAATCCCCATCTAAGCTATATTCCGCAGTGCACGATATTTTACCTACTTGAGGTAAATGGTCAACCCTGTATACTCCTTTCTGTTCTTAGACAAGCGCATCAGCTTTTCTACGCTTATTGACTCATGATCCTACCTTCCTCCGATTGTTGTATTTCGACATATGCAATCCTTTATCAAGCAGTCTTTTATTCAGTGGTCAATTATTCCCTAATGATAACCAAGCTCACCTTCCTCCTAGCCATGTACTGGTCGAGGCGGCTGCGGCAGGCGCGGAAGCAGTCCAGCAGCCCGGCGGCCGGCGGGCGGTGCGCGGGGCCGAAGCGCGAGCCCCAGCGCAGCGCCCCATTGCGGAGCTCAGCGTTGCCAGTGTTGTAGTCTTCAGCGAACGGGTATAGTTCTGGAAGATTCTAGAGGTTAGTTTAGGAGGATTGGGGTTTCATTACAATTTGTTCCACTTTTGGCGTCATCTTAGCGCTCTGACGCGCGCTAGTAACGCTTTCTGTTTGACGAAGTCTTTATACCGTTGATGCGTGTGCGCTTAAGTTACTATCCCAGCAAACTTGGCAAACAAGAACCAGAACCAGATGCCATGTTAACTAGCTCGTCTTGAGCCTTGGTTCTTGACGGCTATGGTCCGGTTTATTGATCCACAGTCAACTTTAACCATTGTTCATGTCATTTGTCAAGCACGAGCTTATGGTTTTTAACCAATTAAGATTTTAGATAATTTACCTAAGGATCAAAAAGCCGGCCCTAAGTTGGGCCGTATTTGGTAAATTGGTGACCCCTACGTGATAGTCTTAAGCTGTAAGCACTAACCTGGCGGGTCATCTAGGTTCTGTCGTGTGGAGGGGTCCGGCGAGCTCAGCAGCCTAGTCGCAGACAGCTGGTGTCCAGGCACACCGCTGCACACAGAAAGGTACATCACAATATCACGAGAGAAGTAGGAAAGTGAGTGCTATATGTTAAATTATTATTATAACGATTTGGGTTTTGTGTTCCTGATATGTTACAATGTGTGTGTGTGCAATAAATAAATAAATCACATATATAGATTAAAATAGGTATTTATATATATATATATATATATATGTATTTATATTTATGTAGTATTATTTATATATAAGTATGATGTTATTTTTATAAGTATATTTTATGTTGTAAGTAGTTGTAATCTATACAGTAATAATTTAAGGTTAGGTTTAAATCATAGGCTAAGTTCAGTTTGATAATTGTACCTACTCAAATTAGTTAAGGGATCTAATGGCATTTTTCTTTCACCCAGTCGAAGGTTGGCTGGAAGAAATTGCTTTTTGGCAATAAGCCCGCCTTTGTATACGTTTGTGTTTTTTGATTTGTAACTGTTCTCTTTTATGTTTTTATTTGTATGTGTACAATAAAGTGTATAAATAAATAAATAAATAAATAGATCACAATCAATCCACCAAAAAGATTTCGGAACATTGATAGCTCATTGCAATAATAGACGCATTTTTCCTGAAATAAAAATGACATATTATGTATCTAGCCTATCTGAAACCTAGTTAAACATTGTGAGATTTGGCGTTTCGACTTTCTCCGTGTTCGGCATCATAAGGGTCACAGTGACAGTTAAATAAAGTCCATTTTTCTCTCCACCTTTAGTTTGCAAGGTGCGGGTGCCTATATAAATAGAGTGAGTCGCCCGCGCGCCTCAGTTGTAATATCACCATGCAGAAATGACTAGGTTTCAGATAGGCTAGATACATAATATGTCATTTTTATTTCAGGAAAAATGCGTCTATTATGTAGTCTGAGCCTATCTGAAACCTAGTTAAACATTGTGAGATGTGTTTATTATCGCATGGTGGAGAGAAAACCAACTGTGACCCATAAGCTACTGATGAGTATATCAGTAGATAAATATTTGAATCTATAAATTTATAATGCATAGATTTCTAGGTAATAGATATACTAAAAAGAAAGGTATAAGTATACATAAGACTTAAGTACTTCCTTATTATTCCTGACTTGTCAGAAAGTTATGGAAGGTATGTACCTATACATATAGGTAGGTATTTATACATATGGATACACACAGTGCCTCTTCGAAAGCAATACTTATAAGTAATTATTGATCAAAATCTTGTTATTGTCAAGGCAATATTTTTAACATACACTAGCCGAATGGATGGAACTAGTGAAATACTTTGCAACAATATTAAAAGCTGTAAAATGTAGAATATCGATCCAGGCCGCTGGGGCTCAGGTCAGCACATGCTGACTAGGGTATGTAATTCTGGACTGACCTCAGAAATGCAGCAGCCGACCCTGGAGCCTCGTGGATCTGCTCAGTCAGCCCTGTACGACGACACGGCCTGCAACACCTGGCGCGGCATCTAGTCCTTGGAACGAGGAGTGGTGCTTGAAGGGAAGATAATTTTACTAAATATCTCAGCCTCATCAGCTACTGGAAAATATTAGATGAAGGCTGTGACACTGGCGGATAACTAAGTATTCAGTTTTTCAAAACATGATGCAGGTCACTATATTCATATTCTAGATTGACAAGTAACACACAGTCTAATTTTGTATTCTAACTAACTCGGCGGTTAACGAGTTCCTGTGCAGTCCTACTAGGAAGGAAAGTTATTTTATAAGCCTTTGCACCCATTTTGTGGGCTACTATCATTCTGTATCATCATGTGTGAATATTATGAGCTCTGGCCGCATTCCTTGGTAGATGACATCAATTAATAAAGATTGATTTACACAACAATAACAATTATAATAGTTGATAAATGAAACCCGGCTAACATGTCTTAACTGGGTAAGTAAATGATCAGTCATGCCACCAGGATAAGTAAAATGTTCAGTACTTCATATGAAAAACATTAACAAGGTCACCTTTAGGTATGTTCGTCAACACTAACCTCGCGCTGTCCCGTCTGGCGTAGAGGAGCGTCCCCCGGGTGGCGGATGGGGGAACGGTCGGTAGTACAGCCTAGCTACGCTAGCCGGCTAAGTCCGTTAGACTCGCTGACCAACGACGGGTGTGGCCCTCCAGCATTTTGGGGGTTGTGCGGCAGGTTAACGCCCTGCCCATGGAAAAAACTATTGTTACGAAACCGAGAAAAGAGAAATTACGATTTGATCCCAAAACTAACGACACTAGGCATGATATTAAGGAACTCCGATTAGCTTCGTGGAATGTGCGCTCTCTATTCCGAGTTGGCGCCATGTATCAGGTGAATGCCGAATTAAAGAAATATGGCATCGAAATAGCAGCCCTGCAAGAAGTAAGGTGGCCGGGAAAAGGAGAGTGCAATGTCGACAGTAACACTGTTCTATTTTACAGCGGTAGTGATCATGGCGAGCACATGTACGGCACTGGTTTTATGGTCTCTAGAAACATGATCGGGAGTGTGATCAGATTTGATGCTGTGTCAGACAGAATATCTGTGCTGCGTCTAAAAGGCAAGTTCTGCAACTACTCTATCATAAATGTCTACGCTCCAACAGAGATGTCAGAAGACAGTAAAAAGGACGAGTTCTATGACCATCTAGAAGAGACATATGATCAACTACCGAGTTTTGATGCAAAACTATTGATTGGAGATTTTAACGCACAAGTGGGAAGAGAAGCAGCTTTCATGCCTACTATTGGAAAACACAGCAAGCATGCCACAACAAACGACAATGGTCTGAGACTGATATCATTTGCAACAGCAAGGGCGCTAGTAATCAAGAGCACAATGTTCCCTCATAAAGATATCCACAAAGGTACCTGGAAGTCACCTGATGGAAAAACAGTGAACCAGATCGATCATGCCGTGATAGATGACAGACACAAAAGCACCATACAGGACGTGCGTTCGTACAGAGGGCCTGACTGTGACAGCGATCACTATCTGCTTGGTATCCAACTCAGGGCAAGGATCACGGTAAAAAGAAGGAATAACACCAGAAAAGAGGAGCCGATTAACTTAGACAACCTAAGAGACCCAGATATAAGAGAAAAGTTTCGATTAGAGTTGAATAACAGGTTTAACCAGCTCACGGTTGACGCGGATATTGACAATCACTGGGATAGTGTGAAACACACAGTAAAAACAACAGCTGTTAAAGTACTGGGAAGAAAAAGAAACACCAAAAGAAGAAAGTGGTGGAATCAGGACTGCGAAGAGATTGTCAAGGAAAGGCGGAAATGTAAAATCCAGGCTGAGAATAATGAGGAATGGGTTGCCAAATATAAGAAGGTCCAAACGGAAGCTAGAACGATCATTAAGAGAGCCAAAAGACAGCATCTGGACAACATCGTAAGAGGGATGGAGACACTCCTCAGAGCTAACGAGTCACGGAAATTCTATAAGGAAGTAAGCTCCTGCAAGAAAGGCTACCAACCCACGGCTCAGTTCCTTGAAGACGATGATGGAAACCTGATATCGGACAGAGATACTATCATGACCTGCTGGCGCGACTATTTCCAGCAACTGCTCAACTGCCAACCACTCGAGGAACAAGTACCCCGCTCTATGGAACACAATAGCGAAATCGTGGAACCCCCGACCTTTGAAGAAGTCCGTGAAGCCATAATGAGACTCAAAAACCACAAAGCACCGGGCATTGACGATTTACCCTCCGAATTGTGGAAATACGGCGGGGGTCGAGTACAGTCGGAACTATTCCAGTTACTGTGCAAGATCTGGGAAGAGGAAAAGCAGCCAAAGGAATGGAACCTAGGAGTGATCTGCCCCGTACACAAAAAAGGGTCCAAAAAGAAGTGTACCAACTATCGTGGCATTGCGTTGCTCCCGACAGCGTATAAGGTCCTGTCCTACGTGTTGCTCAAGCGATTGGAGCCATACACGGAAAAAATCCTTGGTGATTATCAGTGTGGCTTTAGACGCAACCGTAGTACAGTCGATCAGATCTTCCTCCTGAAGCAGCTTATGGAGAAGAAATGGGAATACGCGCAGAGCGTCCATTCACTTTTCGTGGACTTTACTAAGGCGTACGACAGCATTGATCGAGAAGCGCTGTTCACTATCCTACGCAACTTTAAAATACCGGCAAAAATAGTGAGCATGGTTGAGGTTGCCACAAAGGAGAGTAGGATGAAGGTTCGTGTTGGAGGAGAACTGACGGATGAGTTCGCGGTGGTCACCGGTCTAAAGCAGGGGGATGCCCTATCGCCTATGCTTTTCAACCTAGCCCTGGAGCATGTTCTCAGAGGAGTTTTAGAACTTGACTTCGGGCTACAACTCAATGGAAAGCACAAGGTGGTTGGCTATGCCGATGACTTAGCGGTGCTGGGCAAAACAGCTGAAGAGGTTCGGAAAGCTGCGAAACTCCTTGATACAGAAGCCGGAAAAATTGGTTTAAGAATAAACTGCGGAAAATCCGAATATCTCCACATGAAGCGCTACAAGGACAAGTCCGTTCGCAGACAAGACCTGCATGTTGGAGATGTGACGTACAAAGGGGTCTCCCGGTTTAAATACCTAGGTTGCACTGTCACGGATACGAACACTCGCGACGAGGAAATCGATACCCGCATCCAAAGCTTCCTGCGCTGCAGTGCCGCTTTGCATAAAGTGTTGACGTCTAGGCTTCTGAGCAGAAACACCAAACTCAGAATTTACAAAACGGTAATAAGACCGATACTGATGTACGGGTGTGAGGCCTGGACGTTAACGCAGAAAGAAGAGAGCAAACTGCTGGTGGCGGAACGGAAGGTCCTAAGGAAGATCTTTGGCCCAAGACAGAGACCCGATGGAAGCTGGAGAGTCCTGAAAAACGCCGAACTGGAAGATCTGATGGCGGGGGCTAACATAGTGGGAGAAACAAAAGCCCACAGACTTCGCTGGCTAGGCCATCTCCAGAGAATGGGAGAAGATCGTAGCGCAAAAAGAGCCTACATGGGCCGTCCGACGGGGTGCCGACCGGTGGGCCGGCCCAGGTACCGCTGGAGTGACGCGGTGGAGGCGGACCTGCGCGAGCTACAAGTCGTTGACTGGCGGGAGACTGCACTGGACCGTCAGAAGTGGCGATCTCTTGTATCGGAGGCCAAGACTCACTTTGGGTCGCTGAGCCAGCGGAGTAAGTAAGTAAGTCAACACTAAGGGCAGGTCTCGGCCAAAACCTTAAGGCTTCGCCTTGTTGCAACTTCAAAGGTACGTAGGTAGGTACCTACTTACATTGTTGTAGGTTCGATTTTGAAACCATTAAGTCATGCTAGATAAAACAAAATAAAATAGCTCGATTAAATAAACATGGTACGTAAAGATGTTAGTTGTACCTGATCAGACCTGATGCAACGACAGCCAACATAGACTCTCTAATCTGTGGAAGCAACAATCATGGTGGCGGGAACATGGACAGTTGGACGAGCCACCTCGAGCCTGACTTATCAATCAGAACTGACAGTTCGCCAACAGCGGATAGCTTGCGGCTATCTATAGGTAAACTTAGGTAGTTAGCTATACCCAAGAAAAAGTCCTTGGACATCGATATGACAGTGGAACGGCGAATAACTGTGACATTATTTAAAACAAAAAGGCTTCTTGTTGTTGTTGTCCAGTTAAGGAAGGTTACCTACTTCAGCGACCTGGTATTGCATTCTGAAAGAACTGCAAAGAGTTAATATTATGACTAATAATTATTACTTATTTAGAAAGTTTTCAGCAAACTCTAATAAATCAAGCAGCTGCCACGTCACCGCTGCCCGGTTATAACTCTGTACTAGCTTAGTAGATATATATACCAGTTCTAGCCTTCAGCTAGAGGCCAGAGAGCTCCTAAATGAGATGCGAGTACGAGCATGACACAAGTAATTTTTTACTTGGTAACTAGTTACGTAACTAACTGAAAGATCCATAAAACAGTTGAGGATTACTCAAAATGGAATTGTGAAAACGGCACGTCTGCATCTTAACCAGTCAGTCTAAGTAGTTTCAGCAGATACAGTGTTGAAAAATAGTTATGAAACGTTTGCGCCAGAATCGAATTAAAAATACATTTTCATTAGAGAAGCCGTTTAGGCATGAATAGGTACTTCAACACTTTGGATTGTGCTCCAAATGATGACCTTCGAAATTCATAGAAATTTAATGACGACTGCCATTGTTTATTATCTAGCCCCGTACATTGAGTAGGGCTGCGGCTACACGTGATGTGATACACAGTACACAGTAGGTATATGCATGTTCCCAGAATAGTTATAATTTTACCAAAAGGTAGTCGTCTCGTGCAAGAGCACCGTTACTCGATTTATTCGATACACAACTAGTAGACAGCTGCTGCGTAGGAGGTTCACGCATTTTTCAACAAAGAGCTCGGATACACACTCACAATCCACTGGGACATAAGGAAGACAGCTAATATGGTGCCACTCAGAAACCGCGATGACACTCCGATCATGATCACCCGACAGTAGGATCATAATAAATTCGGTAACTTGTGAAGCGGTATGGTATAGCAACAGCGACTTTCACGAAATCAGGAATTAGCTCAGTGCTTTTAGGTTGAACACTCGCCGGTGGGATTCACTTTGCTCACAGCCGAGAAAAGAAAAGACTCAAAGCTGGAATCTGCTGATGTGTCATGATACTTAAGATAGTGTCTGGGGGGTCACTTTATATGACGAAAAACGAACTTTCAGTGCACTGCGGCCTGAGCCGCTCTATCTGTTTGTATGTATTAAACGTGCCGATTGCACGACAGCTCTCGTTCGTTCGTTTCCCATCAGTATAGAGTAACGCTCCTGTACTTACCGTGCGTCACCATTCCCATGAGCAGTCCAATGATCTTTAGGCAGTTTAGAACAAAAGCTGCATTAGACAGTTTCTTCAGCAGAGACATCGAAATAAAAAATTGATTGCACAACTATCCCCAGGAGCAGTCTACAGGTCACTTTGGGCAGTTCAGAAGAAAGCTGCTTTAATAGAATACCCTACCTCAGCGGAGGCATCAAATTGAAGTGCTATAACACTTTTAGAAGCGGTGCACGTTACCCGATTTGTCGTCATCCATGCCGATGTGGCTACGGCGACTGCAGGTGGTTACTCAGGCTTCGTTGGTGTGCCCTTGTATGGCTAACATGACCAACCTTGGCAGTAAACGTTCGTCTGCTATGCCAAAATCACTGATGAATAGCGCACGTTACTCGATACCTTCTAAATAAGCTCATAATGATGACTGATGATGATGATGACCGTGCTAGCAATAGTGCAGGCGTTTCCGCTGAGCATAAAATCTCTTCCCAGACAGGGGGCGTTTGGATCTGGCAACCAGAACAGGAGTGCCAGGTGTGCGCAGCGATGCAGGTGGGACAACACAGCCGCCAGGGCAGGAGTGCATGGCTGGGTCTATGCAGCGATGCAGGTAGCACAAACCAGTGGCCAGGGCCAGGACCGGGTGTAAGCTGCGATGCAGGTGGTACAAAACGGTGGCCAGGGCCAGGACCGGGTGTACAGCCGCCAGGGCAGGAGTGCATGGCTGGGTCTATGCAGCGATGCAGGTAGCACAAACCGGTGGCCAAGGCCAGGACCGGGTGTACGCTGCGATGCAGGTGGCACGAGACGGCGGCCAGCGCAGGAGCACAGGGCCGGGTGCATGCTGCGATGCAGGTGGCAAGAACCGGTGGCCAGGGCAGGAGCGCAGGGCCGGGTGTACGCTGCGATGCAGGTGCCACGAGACGGCGGCCAGCGCGGGAGCACAGGGCCGGGTGCAGGTTACACGAAACTTAATTTCACCGAATCGGCCTGCCTACCCTCAGCGGGTAGGTACCGGCGGATCACATTACTCGCCGCACATGCCACAATGTCCCAACATACTGAAACTCGGAGCCACGTGCTTCCTGTAAAAAATCCTATGACGGTCCTGGAAAGCTCCTGTTTGTAAAGCCTTACATAAGCTATAATCAAGTGCATTATTGTAATAGCAAAGTTTTTATCAACTGTTTTCTAAAAATATTAGAAATTGAGGGTAGAAAAATATATTTTTATAATTTTTTCCTGTATAAAATTAACATATGCTTTACTTAAAGCGGTCATTAATGTAAGTATCTAGCTCAAGCGCCACTAGTAGGACCGGAATATGTGATCAATCATCACCACGACTATTGAATCGGACCCTACTGCGTGGGATAAAAACCCCAAGCGCGGAGCATTATGACCAGTGGCTGAGCTTTTAAAAGCAGTAAATAATAGCATTTTACTCACGGCTTATCAACTCAAACCTTCGTTGCGAAATCCTCAGCAATCGCTGCGTGCGCAGCAGCCGGCAGGCCCCGCGCCGCCTGGCCGCATCACGCTACAGCTCCCGGCAGCGAGGACTCCGCAAATTCAACATTATATTTTTCCCCGTCGGAGCAAAGCCGACGAGAACCGTGGCTACATTGAGCCATTTTGCCGAAGTGTTCACTTCAAAAATCAAAAACCAACTGAGGCGCGCGGGCGACTCACTCTATTTATATAGGCACCCGCACCTTGCAAACTAAAGGTGGAGAGAAAAATGGACTTTATTTAACGGTCACTGTGACCCTTATGATGCCGAACACGGAGAAAGTCGAAACGCCAAATCTCACAATGTTTAACTAGGTTTCAGATAGGCTCAGACTACATAATATTATACACAAAAGGGACCAGTTTAGAATTCGAATTCTCAAATTCAGAAACAGTAATTTTTTTTTAAATTTAAAGTTTTTTAAGCTAACCGTTGGAAAATTTACAATTGATAGTCATGTGGTTATATCATATTATTATGCCAGAAAATCCGTCCAATTGTATCGCTTCTTCTATGTGATATTACTTATAATACCTGAGGAAGTCGCGCGACTCTATAGAGTCCCATGACATGTTCCGCGGATGCAGCGAGCAGCGGACCAGAGGGCGTCACCTGCTGCTGGCCCCCGCCGCCGGCTGCTGCATGCTCGTGCTCACTGCCGAGAGAGGTTTCTATAGCATTATGCTGAGTTGGGAACCTTTGACGAAGGGAGAGGGAAATTAAAATGTTGTTTTCACTGGAACAGGGTGGACGAGAGGTTGCCTTAGCATTATGCTGAGTTGGGGGCCTTTGTGTGAGGGTCAGGCTGGAAGAGGGAAATTATAATGTTGTTTTCACTGGAACAGGTTGGAAGAGAGGTTGCCTTAGCATTATGCTGAGTTGGTGCCTTTGTGGTGGACCTAGCGTATCGAAAAACTAAGTTATGCAGCGTGCTGCTGCGCTCGTCGGTCCAGTAGGCCGGAGGGCGTCTCACGCTGCACTAACCATGACTGAACGCGCGTAAGTATAGCTTATTTACTCACACAAATATGTACTTTATCCAAAGGTTGTCTGGTAGAGATTGCTTTAAGCAATAAGGCCGCCTTTTTTGTACTATTTTATGTATATAAGTTGTGAATTGTAATGTTTCTTTAATGGTGCAAAATAAAGAGTATTCTATTCTATTCTATTCTATTCTATTCTTTAGTACCTATGTATATGTCGCAGTAAGATAGTTATAGCCGTAATATAGTTATATACCTAGGGATATAATGATTATTAACTATATTCCTAGTGAGATAGAAATGAATCGCTTTCGTATAACTATGTTCCGGTATATAATCATATCCCTAGGGATATAGGTAACTATATTACGGCTATAGCTATCTTACTGCGACATATACACATATAATTAAAAATAATACCGAGCGCGTTAATCTGCCGTTAACGTAACGAATACCTTTAATTAACTTTGAAGAAGCATTTATTAACGTAAAAATAATCAAATCCCGACGTCCCAAAAGCATTTTGATTGTTTGAATCCTCACTCAGGTTTTCCCAACTCAATCTGGCCGACAGAACCATAAATATTAAATAGAGATCCGTGATTGTGTCATGGAAACCTTCGGGACACCTCTAATACATTTTTAAGCTGGATTGTGTTTTGGGTCGCCGAAAAACAGAATTACTAACGAGCTAAATTGTGATGTTTTTGTTTGGGGGTTTTCAGTAAAAAGTGATGAATTGGATATTACTTTTATGTATGTGTAACATCTTAACATTTTCACACATTTTATTAGCTACATTGTCAAGTCAAACTTCTTAAATGTCAGGCAAAATCGATCCATCCATCCATTCAAACTGCATACAATCTTCGCGTTTATAAAACACTCACGAGCTATGAAAAAGTTCCAGTGACAAATTACTCCTAAACGGAAAAAAAAAATCCTAATGACGCAGTCTGCAATATAAGTAGGTAGGTGCATTTAACAGCGCATTAGGATATTAGATAATACGAACAAAAAACGTAGATACTTATCTTGTTCAAGTGTTAAATTAAGAGTAGTAATACGATTTAAAAAAATAGTTTTTTTTTTGTATTTATACTCACGGCACGGGGCAATGAAAAGGTTCCACTGGGAAAAGCACTAAATTACGTCTAAACGGAAAAGTCTAGCTTAATGTTGCTTTCTGCAACATTAAAGTACATTTAACAGAGCATCAGGATATTACCAACTAAAAAATATAATATTTTGTTTAAATTTTAAATTTAATGTTTGAAAAAAATGGGGTTGTTTGGTGACGGAATTTTGTGAGTGGAACTTTTTCATTGCCCGTGAGTGTAGTCGGATTATATTTCCGAAATAACTTACACACTCCCACACCAGGAGACCCGTGTTTTCAGTGCTGCAGTTCATTGAAGGCTTGCAGGACATCCGTTGACACCCACAAGACATTGCGGAAGAGACATCGATGCTGAAACAAGGTATTTTAATCACTTCCTGTTCTAATTCTAGGTTTGTCAGAAACGGCTGGATTTGTCATCTTCAACGACAGATTCGTTCGACAGGCCAGGGTACACCGGACAAACAAAGTGAGCATATTTAAATCTCTCAGTTCTCCATCAATAGGGCTAGACAATATTAATGCATATCTATCTAATAAGTCCCAAATCTTCTAATCGAACTAACTAGTTCAAAATAAGAGCTCACATGGAATGTTAGGCTATCACGAGAATAAAAGTCGATGTATGGCGGTATTAAAATAGCCTTATTCGTCATTGGTGAAATCGGGCGTATGTCACGTATACTCATACCTCATACCTATGCCCACACACAGTCCTATCTCCTCCGATATGAGTGAGTGAGGTGAGTTGCGAATGACACTTCCGATACGAAATACCTATACGTGCATACAGTCGACGGCTAAATAAATAAGTATCGTTATTTATACAGATGCCAGGGGCCCTATCGCGGTCAAAACTATAATAAATAACATTTACGAAGTAATTACATAGTTAAGTTAAAAAAAGTTCTCGAAAGTGAGCCTGTTTTAGAAACGTTGAATACACACTAACGTGTCATTAGTTGAAGTTAGTGTATAGATAAGTACTTAATGAAATACTATCTATTCTATTCTATACTTAACTAACGTACCTACACGTTACGTACGTATCGGACCAAACGGATTGTCATAAGTATGGACGCACTTTTTTGTGAATTTATAAACAAAGAATACTGAATTCGATGCATAAATTCGTACGACGACGCCGAACGAAAGGTAGACTGTTACCTTTAGCTGATTGTACTTCCTATGTAGCGTACTTATTGTATTCTGTACCCGTGTGTACAATTTCCTATACGAACAGAATCACTATGAAATTATTTATTTATTTATTTATTTAATCCTTTATTGCACAAATATAAAAATAAGTGTACAAAGGGTGGACTTAATGCTACAAGCATTTTCTACCAGTCAACCCACAGGAGGTGCAAGAAAATTTTATTATAAGGTGTGCAAAAAGAAAACAACACTATTACTACAAAATTAAAAACAAGTCACTTAATAATAATTACCAAATATACCTAATATAAAAAATATATATATATATATATATATAGTATATAGGTATATATTATGTTTATTTATATATTCAGAACTTATATGTAGTTACGTATTTTATATTAGGTATATTTGGTAATTATTATTAAGTGACTATTAGTAAAATATATATATATAAATATTAATATTATATTACAAATTATCTGACATGTGACTGACACTTCGGGGAATGTCGTTCTTTGTCACGGCACAGGGGGGAGTTTTATCAATGATCGACTGCTAAGGAGGTTTTCGACGCGACGGAGCGAGGCAAGACCATGATTATAATAGACACGATCAAAGAATATTGTAAGTATATGCATTTTTTTCCAATAACTAGGTACGTAGTTAACAGAAAAGTTTATTGTACAGTTTAAATGCGCCCTTTGTATGCCTATCATAACTCTAAGCTCTAAATACAGAGAGGGCAGTTTTATTATTCATAATGTTCTTTATAAAAAAGCTTCTCCATTAATAACAATGGCTGGCTCGGTTATTAGAGTCATTAGTGCAGTGGCGGCGCTCATTTCCGGTTTGCAAATTAACAAGTTGGTATATTGTCGCGATTGGGGGCTAGTGGAGGCGAATTAAAAGAGATATAACTAAATAATAATAATTCAAATGTCTATATTTTTATTAGGCAAAAGCAAACATGTAGGTATCCATTCGGTTTCTCTACGACGTATGTCTTAATTCAATCTTCGAATCTTTTAAAAGCTTAAGTGCCAATTTCTTTATAGTGGGTTAGAGCATAACCAGGGATTATTGCTTGACTTTTGACACATCTGTCAAGAATTGAATATGAATTGATGACGTATAATTGATCAACCTTTCCCTGGTTACGATCTAACCGACTATGGAGAAATTGAGCTAAATAAAACAATAAAGTGCTCTGACCATTAAATACATTCGGTATGCAAACTTATCAATCATCATCATCACAACCCATCACGTCCCCACTGCTGGGGCACGGGTCTCCTTCCAGTGAAGGAAGGGTGTTAGGCCTAGTCCACCACGCTGGCCTAGTGCGGGTTGGTGGACCTAACAATATAAGGAATCACAAAATGAAAAGCTATATAGGTACCTACACAAATTATATACCCACTCCTTTATTTTCCCTAATAAATAGAGAAACTTGATAAATACATTTAGTATAAAAGTCTTTGCCTGCAATCATTACATAAATGTTCGGAGCCATTAGCATATTTTTGCGACTGGCTGGATGTTTATTGTTATGACTATCATCACCGCCCATAAAAAGAAAAATAAAGTTGTGTTTTTTTCTTAAAATCACACTCCAAGGCTCAAAGCTATACAGCCTGGACTTTGCGTCGAGTTTATTACATTAAAGTTAGTTTATACTAGCTAGAGAAGCTAGCTTGCGACCTAGGTCACTCTTTAGATACCTAGGTAGGTAAATGTCATCTCTTGCAACAAAATTAGGTCATACTCGATACTGCAGCCTCTATTTGTATTAAATAATTAATTTCTACTCACATCATTTTCTTATCACAATAACTCAATGCTTTTAGAATAAAACTTATTTTCTTAATTTTGAAACAGAAATAGTAACGAGCTTGTCTATTTGATTACGACACAAGGAAGTACTTTTTTTAAAGAAAAAATAAGTTAAATAAAGAATAAAAAATACCAGCCAGCATGTTATGTTTTAGCTGCGTTCGATTTAATCAGCATTTTCAAAAAAGGAAGAGGTTTGACATGTGTGACGGGAGGAAAATCGTTACTCACGCGACTCGTCCGAGTTATGTGCAGTTTTTCCCCGTTTTTTGACACAAACCGTGCAGTTTTTCGTTTCCAGTCGTTTTGTTCTTGGTAAATGTGTTTTTTTCACTGTATTTCGGTGGTTTCCTCGCGGTGTTGTTGTCGTGTTAGGGTTTTATTGTAAGTTTTATGGGGCGACTGGCCTTGCCTGTTCACACCCCTATCCGATACGCGACGGTTCTGTTCGCGCGGACATAGAAAGGAGTGGAGTCGAGCTGTTGAGAAAAGGGTTTAGGGTGACTGCTGTGTTTCAATCTTTCTATAGGCAGTTTTTTTCTCTTTGAAATGAAAGCCATTTTATACATTTTACTTGTGCTGTTAGATTATACCATGCACTTGTAACAACTTACCAAACGTTCAAAATTCATATGTAAGTACTTATACTATTCCTAAAGTGGACTTAAATTGCCTATGATGCGGATTGTTTTTTTTTTAAAAGCTCTGAAATTATTCTTTAGACCGTTTTTATGAGGTTTCTAGCTTTCTTTGAAAGGTTTAAACTGGTTAACATAAGATAATGTAAATAAAATACTTAGCCTCAAATAAATACGAATGGCGTAGTGGTGACTACTGAGCCGAAGGTCCCGGGTTCGATTCCCGGCTGGGGCAGATATTTGTTTGAACACAGATATTTGTTCTCGGATCTTGGATGTGCCCGTAAAATGGCAATAGGCCCGCCCCCTATTACATTGGGACTAACATAACACTCTGGCGAAAAGTGGGTGCAGCAATGCACCTCTGCCTACCCCGCAAGGGAGTACATTAGTACAAGGCGTGAGCGTGTGTTTTGTTTTAAATATCCTAAAATTCGGTCTACTCCACGGTTTCGCCTGTTCTGGTCCACCTCCTCCATCGCATCTCGAGGCGAGAGCGCGCGCGCGGCCCGCTCCCGTACGACCCACACATTTCAACACTCATACTTACAGGCCAACAATAAAGTCGTGAAAACGGAAGTGGATCCTAACTAATTGTTTAAGATCGTATTTAATCGATCTTTTATATTTATTAAAGGACAAATCCGTAATCAATCGGTATTTTATTTTTAAAATGTATGTAAAAGTAAATAAATAACTGATGATCATAAAAAGTCTTAGCAAAATCGCACTCTTTGATGTCAGGACTTTATATTTTGACTGTAGCCTTGATAGTAAAAATAATAATATTCAGAGTGTAGCAAAAATGGTACCTAAGTAGGTATCTGTAGTAAGCCGAAATGTGGTCAGAAACTCAGTTCGACATTCTGATAATTTTTTAGTTGTAGGTAAGTAATATGAGTTTTGAAACATATATCCAGATACATAGGTACATACCCTCGCTAATAAACCTTTTGTAAAATGTGTAAAATTGCATACCTACCTTCTGTGCATTTTTGTTTGCGAGAGAGAAGAAAGAGGATTACTTACTGTCTTGAGGAAAGTTATTCAGTTTGATCGGTAGATTTTATGTGTACATATAATTTACACAAAGTGCGTCCATTTGATCGGATTGCCGATGCCGTCTGATGTGTGGAGCGTTTATAAAAAATCTGTTTGGTCCGATTACCTTTTAAGTAAGTACGGTGGCCTGCGCCTCAAAGTATACAGGCGGAGTTTTTAAAATAGCGATCTAAAGCTCATATGCTGCTCTAGCACATCCACATAAACACCACTGCTACACACATCACACACAACACGTCCCCGGATTTATAACAGATGTAGCTGGTCCCTTCATCATCAGGGATCGCTATTTTAAAAACTCCGCCTGTATACTTTTAGGCGCCGGCCACCGTACATCCTGTATTTTCCACGTCATAGGGATGTTAGTTCATTGGGAACCGCCCAACAGTACCTAGATCGGGAGTCTCCGTGACACATCGGGCCACTTCGGCCTTCGCCCTGAAATATAATACCTTCTTATTATTTCACGCAACTTTTCACATGAAAAATTATAAGTAAAGTTTTTTTTTTTCAATTGATACCAAATAGGGCGCAGTGAGTCCGCATTTTTCTGAATAGTTAGGTCTGTACATTTTGGTGTATTTGGCTGCTAGTAAGTATTATTTGTTTTGTAGCCTTTTTTACGATTTCAGGATTATAAGATAATAGTTATTGACCTGCCAACGGAAAATTCACTAATAATAAAATTCCATCCTGTATAACTAACTACTTACATAGATAATTAGAAATTTTTGTAGTTTGTACCTAGCAGTTTTTTCATAAAACGATAGGTAGGTACTTAGTTAATTATCTGTTTGTCCGGATGTAGCTCAAACTAGTAACGTGATTGCTTCTCATGACAGAGATGCTGGTTCAAATCCGTGCCGTGACATAAATTATTAATACCTACCGATGATTTCTAAGTGTACCTATCTATGTACAATGAATACCAACTTGATTTAAATTCAATTTTAATAAATAGGTACATTTAGAGTTTGGTAAGTACTTATAGTATAAAAGTCATCTTTAAAACAACTGTTTCCTTCAAAATAATTTGCCGACAAAGTATGGGGTTCTAAACTTTATTAAACTATACCTACTTAATTTATTTTTTAAAGAAAAGGAGAAATTATCTAGATTAAAATATACCTAACAATTTTAAGAAATAAAAGTGCAAATGCTGAAAATTGCTGTCTTTTCGTGAGTCCTAGTTAGAAGAAACATTAACCGACATACGATAAGAGCGTGAGTGACTGGTTCTATCCACCATTTTCATATGATTTATGTGCACGTATTATTTACGCCTTCCTACTTTTTTCGAATTTTCAGCCGTCAATAATTTTATTGTCGTTCCAACAAAAATAATCTTCATCAGCATGGACGTTAAAGAGTCACAAACGCAAAAAGGTTCAGAATTAACGACCGTCGCTTCCCCGGACATTAAAAATCGATTCACCACACGAAAACGAGAGATGAACATAAAAACGTCTCGATTCTTTCGACGCAACAAATTCAGTGAAAAATATCGCCCGCATCAATTTCAATCTAAACAGTAATAAATTGGCATCTCTCACCAGCACTAGCAGCCACGATGCTAGACAGTTTATTAATAGAAGACATATTTTGTAAATCTCGACTCGATTCACCCCTCTGGCTGAAACCCAGTGTCGTCCAAGTCACGGCGGGCGCCGCCGAAAAAAAACAAACCGCGCTACGCGGGAAAATAACTGTCAAAAAACTTTTTCATAAAATTTTAGGTTAAATTAATTTATATTTTCAAGTAAAAATGAGTTACAGTGGCAATTACTACGACACAAACTTGAACTACAATAACAACAACTACAAGTTAGAAGTGAACTTCGATTTTGGCCGCAAAAAGGACAGTGTGATTAAAAAGGCGGATTGTTGCGAAGTGAAAGACGAAACAAAGAGTCGTTTTGACGTTTTGCCGGAAACGGACGAAGATGGCGACAGGGAACCGGAAGACAGTCATGTGCAGCACGTTTTAGGGCCAAGTAAAAGGTGCCTGGCGTGGGCGTGTAAAGCCTGCAAGAGGAAAACCGCGGCTGTGGACCGACGGAAAGCAGCCACGCTCAGAGAAAGACGGAGGTTAAGAAAAGTAAGTTTTCATCACTACTTTAAGTAGGTGAAATTTGCCTGTAAAGAGTCAGGAAAATGGCTCTTTTCTTGCCCGGAGTAAATTGTTTTCTTGCTTTGAAAATGCGAATAAATGATGATGAATTCAAGTAAAAGCCTTGATGATTGATATTATTGGTACTTACTTATTTACCTTATACTTACTTAATAAAGGTTTTGTGAAAAGCACTGTGTAGGGTTTACCTCGGGTGTAGGTACCCCTTGGATAACAATTTATGTTTGTTTTCAATTTGGTGGTAATATTTTTAATTTATACAAGTTTTTGTTGCATTTAAGGATTTAAATAGATTAAAATTACCCAAGTATATAATTCTTAATGAAAAATCCGTTTTAAAAAATGAAATAAATCAACATAAATTTAAAAAAATAAGTATTCCTCAACTATATATATCTATCTATCTATATACCTTTATTTCAATCTTTAACTAATAAATATAAAACTAAATTCTACAGCGAATCTTTTACTGTCCAGGCCACATTGTTGTGGAATGATTTACCCACACATATCAGACTTGCGCCTTCGCTAGCATCATTTAAATCCCTGCTGAATAAGCACTACAATAAATTATTATCTTTGCCAGAATAATATTTATTTATAATATATTATATATTTAAAAGTATGTATATATTTAAGTATATATATGTTGTATGTAGTTTATATTACCTATTACTAGGTATAGATTAGGTATCATTTTATATAATTGTAATTTTTCCTTTTATAAGTTATGTTTGTAATTTTTTCCACTTTCCCCTTTTCTTTTGTATAATTTCTCTCCTCCGAGGTAGTCTGGAAGAAATTACTCTTAGTAATAAGGCCGCCATTTGTACCGTCTATGTTGTGCATATTCTATTGTAATTTCTGTGTTTGTGTGCAATAAAGAATTATCTATCTATCTATCTATCTAAGTTAAGGTGGTATAAAAGGAAACATTATCGCTCTAAATACCTCTTTCAGGCACTTCCCTGAAACAGTTTTCCTTCAGTTTAGCAACAACTAATTAAACTTCTCTAGATTCCCAATCTGTATATATTTTGCACCCTGTAGATACATAGGTACATTATATAGGTAGGTTACAGCATCAAAACTAGGAAGTAGATCAAACTGCCAGCCAACCCACTTAGGAAGTTAATATAACTAGGGAATGCACTAACTGCCATATTAGGTTAAGTATGTACCTAGTTCCGTAATTACTTGATTAGGTTCTCATTCTGGTAAGTACTTATAATATAAGTACTAATGTACTTACCTTCTTCTCAGAAAAAGAGTATGCTCACGAATTTTTCAAAATAAAATTTTTAAGAATGATTTCTTGACTTTTGAGTCTTGTGTTGGCATACTAAGTATTAAGTACAATTTTTTTAACATCATTCTGTTTGCGTCGATCTCGAACTAGGGAATGCACTAACTGCCATATTAGGTTAAGTAACTAGTTCCGTAATTACTTGATTAGGTTCTCATTCTGGTAAGTATAATAATTATAAGTACTAATGTACTTACCTTCTTCTCACAAAAAGAGTATGCTCACGAATTTTTCATAATAAAATACTTGACTTTTGAGTCTTGTGTTGGCATACTTACTAAGTATTAAGTACAATTTTTTTAATCATTCTGTTTGCGTCGATCTCGAAGTCTTGTGAAAATTGTTATGGGTCCTACCCTCAGTGCATAATGCTCAACAAAATCGGCGATACTTACGGCTTGCGAGCTTACAAATTTACTTACATCGAAAAACGGGTGGCTCGCTTGCGAGTCACCTCTGACTACCCCTTCGGGGATTACAGTCCAGCAATTATGTATACTGCATGTAGGTATACAGGGTGTTGCAAAATTGGTATACTAAGCCGAAACCTACATGTGCAGCATGGTATATCTAAGCCCAAAACTGAAATCAGAATTTGGAAATTCGCGGAAAAAAATTAATTTTCCATAGTAAGTAAAAAGTCACGTGACCAACAAAGTTTCTATGGAAAATGATTATTTTTTCGCGAATTTTCAAATTCTGATTTCAGTTTCAGGCTTAGATATACCATGCTGCACATGTAGGTTTCGGCTTAGTATACCCTTTTTGCAACACCCTGTATAGGTATTCATTTTTTTAAAAAACGTTATCTAGGTACACGTCGCGGGCAGGCTAAATCTGATTATTAAGATAATAATCGCGTGCGTTTTTGTTCCGGCAAATTAAGGTTTTCCTGAGATTCTGGAGACTAAGTTTATTAAGTTTATTTTAAGATTGGTGGATTTCATACAAAATGCAACTATGGTAAATTTGCGCTGACTTATCAAACATTTTCTAAGCTAGATAAGTACCTACTTACAAATACAGATCCTAGTAACTTAGTAAGTAATAATACATTGCCCCTGCTTCAGACACTAGACATCGCCACCGGCTTTTAGGCGATTGAAGTTTCAGCCTCACGGGAGCACTAGGTAGGTCTAGGTACCCTGCACTGTGCCCTAGATACCTCGTCTTACCTGAGAAGCAGCGAAATGCGCAGCCTCTATACATCGTTTCAGCTAAGATTATTCCTGTGACGTTTTGAGCACTCACGCCTTCTACTAATGTACTCGCGGGGTAGGCAGAGGTGCATTGCTGCACCCACTTTTCGCCAGAGTGTTATGTTAGTCCCAATGTAATAGGGGGCGGGCCTATTGCCATTTTACGGGCACATCCATGACCGGAGAACTAATATCTGTATTTTAGAAATTATTCATATTAAATTTACATCCTAATTAAGTACAAAAGTGATTCAGACTAACCTCCTTTCGGCTTATGGTATACACTTACTTTAAGCTTAAATAACAGAGTTGCAAAAACACACGTGGTAAATACACGTACACACTCGCGAACAATGAAAAAGTTACTTGACTGATGCCGTCTAAAGTGCCACAAACTTATCTGTTCCGGTGAGAGCGAACTAAATTGATCCATAGCTCATTATTTACTAATGAATTATATATTGATATAAATTAGATGGGTTTATTCAAACCACAAGAGCGAATTACTACTACTGGCAAACTTCAAATCTTATAGAATGAAGAAATATTACACATTTACGTGAGCTGTCACCGGAACAGATAAGTTTGTGGCACTATACAATATTGAAGAAGGTACTAACTAATAAGTATTTATAAACAGTACATTTATCAGCGGATCAGAATAACTATTACCAACTAAAAACTATAGTATTGTTAAATTTTAAGTAGGTACTTATGTACCTAAATTGTTATTAAAAAATTGTGCCTTTTGGTGTCAGCATTTTGTAAACGGAACTTTTTTTTATTGCCCGCGATTTTATAAGTGTGTGACCTCTTGTGAAGTCTTGTCAAACTAAACCTACCTACTGTAAAATCAAGATGTTTATAAGAAAAGCTACCAAAAGGAGTTTATAATTATAACCCCCTTATTCATAGAAAAGTTACAATACGTTTTAACTAATAAACTGTTTTGTCCCTCTCCGTCAAAGAACAAATTGCTCTTTGTAGGAGAGGGACAAAACAGTTTATTAGTTAAAATGTTCTGTAACTTCTCTATGAATAAGGGGGTAAGTGTGTAACCTCTTGTGAAGTCTTGTCAAACTAAACCTACCTACTGTAAAATCAAGATGTTTATAAGAAAAGCTACCAAAAGAAATCCCTGAAATCCCCTGTCAGTCTAATTACAGAAGTCACGTTCCAGGGATTTACAGATTATATCGACGCGTCCGGGATACATCGGGGCGGGGGTCACTCTATACTGACGAAAAACAAACGAACGAGAGCTGTCGTGCAATAAATAAATATGTGGGGACATCCTGCACACGGCCATCCGACCCCAAGCTAGGCAGAACCTGTGTTATGGGTGTCGGACAGCTGATATATCTACACAAATACATAGATAGATAGATACTCAATATAAATATCAACACGCAAGACCTGAGTAAGTACAAATATCGGTCTTTAAACAAATATCTGCCCCAGCCGGGAATCGAATCCGGGACCTTCGACATAGCAGTCAGGGCCACTAACCACTACGCCATTCGGTCGTCTATAATAGGCACGCAAAACAACCACAAGGGCTAACACGAGGCGCAATTAATACGTGACAAAAGTTTTGCATCGGGCTCACTCACATCGCACAGCCTCAAGAGCGAGCGCGATGGAGAACTTTTGTCACGTCTTCAATGCGCCCCGTGCTAGCCCTTCAGATAGAGCCGTGTCTCCCGCAACAGCGCTTCGAATCTTAGGCCTGGGTCTCCTATTTTATGCTCTATGCGGCGTCCGACTTTGACGTAAACGTTTCGATCAACGTCCTACGGCCTACCTACGGCGTCTACGCGCCAACGTCGGCGTGTGAGGGAGACCGCATCAGTACGTTTCTATAGTGAGCATCGTGACGCGGCCTACGGCGTGACGCTGGACGCGAACTACGGCGTAAATAGGAGACCCAGGCCTTAGTTTTTCGGTATATAGAGAGACCCCCCTAGATCTATTTAGTTATGTGCATTCGCGAGCATTGATAATGTTACAGTGACATAGTACCAGTTACTCCTCAGAAAAAGCTACCGTAATATTGAAGTACATTAAATTTTGGTACGCCTTACTTTCCGAAACAATAAAAAAAATTGGCAAGTACTGACAAATTTATACAGAATAAGGGTTTTTTTTAAAACTAGACAATCTAGACATTTTTACCTACTATGTCCATTAATTGCTGCCGTGTAAATCAACCGCAAGATTGGTAGCTATATTTGTTTTACAGGTAAATACTGAAAAACATAGTAAAATGGGGTGTCAAAAACATTACCTACAGTGCGACAAACTGATCTGTTCGGGGCGAGCGAACTAAATTTATCCATATCTCATAACTTACCTATGAATTATATATTCATATAGATTAGATGGGTTTATTAAAACCGCAAGGGTGAATTACCACTAGAGGCTAACTTAAAATCTTATAGAATCAAGTAATATTAGACATTTACGTGAGCTCTCACCGGAACAGATAAGTTTGTGGCACTATAATTATGATTATTGTCACTTACAGTCCAACTATAAAGTCATGAAAATGAAGAGTCCAATTTTGAAAAGACTTTTTATCATTATCAATTATTTACTTACCTGCATTTTAAAAATAAAATACCGATTAATAATGGCTTTTAAATTTGCTTAATTAAATATATTTTTTATTTATTTAACTACTTATATTATCTTACAGGATAAACCTAATGTATAAGGTCGATTAAACTACGGTCTTTGAGTAAGTATCCACTTCCGTTTGACTAGGTATACTTAGTTAAGCTGTAGTGTAGGTACTTTGAAAAAAAAAAAACTTTGACTTTGACTTTGTACCCTGCCGTAGCTCAAACACTTAAGAATTCATTAAATAATACTTCGTCCTCCAAATGAGGGAATTTTTAACGTAACACCGATGTGTAATGTGCTACTTCCCTAAGGACTTTTGTCACGGCTCCTGAGTCGTTATTCCGGGCACGTCACGTCGCGCTAAATTGAAAAGATACTGTAGGTAGGTAGGTACTACCACAAAAAACTTTACAAACTTTTTAATAAGTGTTTCAAACGAAATTTGACATATTTTGTAGGTGTTTGACAGCGCTAAACACCTATTAAATACTGCCAAAGTTTTTGTGGTAAGACCCATAATGTTCGGTGAAAAACAATACCTTGTAAGGCCACCATAAGGGTGCTGTTCCACCTGTGATGTGCTATGCTACGTTGCTATGGATGCGTTTGATATCCACCAATCATATTCCTTGATCAATGTAGGTACTTACATAATATAGCAATGGCACTGCTGGTGGGAACGGGTGTCTTTACACATCATCACAGAAAAACTGATAACACCAATCTTTTTCGCTCGGTGGTTAAAAATATTCGTGATTTATTTAAAGTGTAAATACTTTCACATTGTTTCAAAATAAAATAAAATGTCGGCGTGAAATATAGCAATTTTATATATCCGCGTTCCAACTCAAAGAAAACATCATCAAAGCTCAAACAAAACACTGAGTTGAATAGAAAAATACTGTCGCATTTTTTTCATCCGTTTTGAAATATCCGCACATGTATTCGAACAGTCGTTATTTATTCGTGATTTCCGGTTTCAGGAATTCGGTGAAAAAAATGATTTTTATATTAATGGTTCCGTACACTACTTATTACGTTTCATTAAGCTTAAATAGGGTAGATGACCTTGAGAAATAGCCGGTAGTGGCTGGATGAGGATGGTTGAGGACAGAGTGTTGTGGCGCTGCTTAGGAGGGAGTGGCCTAGTCCGCTAGTACAACAGATTTTTATACTGGCTGTTAATCTCCTCTAAGATTGCAAAGACAGTTATTTCCATAATCTCCACGCTTGGCAGGCAGGTTTGAGATGTCACACAACACATCCAAGAACCGAGCACTTAAGGAGCTATAAAATCTTGAAAAAAATCGTTACAAAAGTTTTGCATCGCGCAAACTCAAGAGCGAGCACGACGGGGAACTTTTGTCACGTCTTAAATGCGCCCCGTACTAGCCCTTCAGGCTGTGTCACAATGTGTGGAAATAAATATACTTAATAGCCTAGGTAATACATATGTGTTATTAAAATTCATTATTCATCCATAAATTTATTAGTAAGTATGTTTCCCTAACATAAATAAATTAATAGTCATTAAACATTGCAAAAAACACGTAAAAAGATTAACAAGAAAATATCTGAAGAACCCTAAAATACATCTAAAGAAAGAGTAAATTGGGTCGCTTAATCCCAATTGCCTGGATCTAATAAGCTTAGCTAATTTTAAACACTGGACTTAGCAAGAGATCGAAACGCTAAAAACAACTGTAAAGTCAACCCAACAAATGTTATTTTCTTACACAAAAGTCGCATCCACGGTCATCCAAAATCGTCACAAATAGGGATGCCCAATTTTCTGGCTTGAATCGATCTTTTGGATCGTAATGGATCGTAACACCGTGAATTCTCGATCTAGATCGTATGGCTTTGAATCGATTAAATCCATCTTGGAAGATCGTATCATAAAAAAGTATTAAGTAAATAGATTCTTGATATAAATCGTATTGCTTTAAATCGATATCGAAAGATCGTTATATTTAAAAAAAAAATAAGACAGTAAGCATTGAATCGAATCAAAAAATCGCTAGATCGTATTGTCGATGTCGTGAATCGAAAGATCGGGCATCCCTAGTCACAAACATGATTTTTGACAGATTTATTTCGCTACTATCATAATATTTAACTTCAAAAACAAAATGGTACATGTCGTAAAAATACAACGTTTCGTTTGAATGTTGTTATTTATTGTTATGTGAAATTAAGACGCGCATAATTTCGACGGTTTATCGGTGACAGTTCTTTCTAAATTTAAACTGTGACATTGAGGGAGGAATGGCTTGGGGATAATTTTATTTTACTTAAGTAAGTACTCAATATAAATAAACCACTTTAGATATTGTACATGTACATGTACCTAACTAGTTTTAATTATTAGGTAAGAAGTTACACTCACGAGCAATGATAAAGTTCCAGTGACAATGAAGTGCATTTAACAGCGCATCAGAAAATTACCAACTTACGTTCGGCCTAGTCATACAATTGAATAGCGTCATTCAATTAACGAGCTAGTGATTCAATCAAAAGGGAGATTCAACCCGATGACTGACTGCGACATATGTAGGTATACTTATGTTAAATATATGGACCGTAGGATGCTGCTTGCAGTCGCTTCCTACCTCCATACAAATATCACTTAAACGTTTCTTCTTTTTGCTACTGAATGTCCCGGGGGACTGCTCGAGACGGCCTTTCAAAAGTCACTTATTCATCAAGGAGTTTATTGCCTTTCGTAAATACTATCGGGGAATCGGATGGTTTAGAACCGCTTCCTCCTTATTAAACTTAGACTAAAGATAGTATACTAACCTAACTAGGTTTCAAATTCAAACTCCCAAGTATGGACTACAACAAACGATGTGTCAAATTGCATCTTCTACCTCTCAAATTACGTAGAGACATAAATGATGTAATTTTTCTGGTGAAAACCTTTCGTGGCCAAGTCGACTGCCCAGACTTACTTAACAAACTCGGCTTGCGGATCCCAACCAGGAGGACCCGCTCTCGGCCCCTCCTTTCCATCCCTCGCTCAAATAGCAATTATAGACATAACACTTTTGTGATTAGAGCTGCCGAAACATACAACCGTCTATGTAGCAATACCGGTGTTGATCTATTTTAAAGTAGTTATAACTCAATTAAGGACCACATTATTAATAAATTTGTTAGCTCACTGTGATGCTAATCGTAAATTTTAAGTAAATTATAAGGTTTCTATATGTGAAAACCTTTAACTGGCATGTTTGTTACTATTAATTTAACTATTCCTAGTTCTATAATTCCATGCTGTTGGTTTTCCATGCTTCATAAATAAATAAATAAATAACCCCCAAATTCATAGAGCTTTTTGACACTTTACAATAGCTTTTAAATTATCGTTGTAAGTACCAAATATACAAATTTCTACTTTTTGACGAACGTAAAGAGTCGAAACTCGTGTGTTTCGAAGTCAATTTTAATCTTGTTGTAAATTTACTACACGGTCTATGAAATTGAGGGTTAGTATAGACCCAGTTATAGTCTAAACATTTCATACCAAATTAGCCTAAAGTCGGGCTTAGACCAGAACTATGTTTAGTATTCGTTTTATAATAAGGATGTTGAGCCCTTATTATTTAATCAGACATACACGGGATATTTATTTGGAAATAATCGGATTCCTCAACAATAGGTACTTTAGGACTACTGGACTGGCGACCTTAGGCGGTAGTGGTTGGATGAGGAAGGCCGAGGACCGAGTGTTGTCGCGCTCCTTGGGAGAGGCCTGATGATGATGATGAGGTACTTTAGGTGAATACTGAACTTATTGTGCTAGCTTAGTGCTAGGCTTACAGGATATCCTCTGTGAATAAGTGTTAAAAAAACGTTTAACACTGCTCTATCTAAGTCAGGGATTAAAACCATATTTCTTTACAACGGCAACGATTCACTGAACAAACTTGGCACAAGTTAGCCCAGCCTGGCCATTCAAACAAATGATTTATCTATAGAACCACTGAACCGGCCTATCATCACTTATTTGGTATCATTTGTCACATATAGGTAGGTACCTAGCAAATATTGTAGTTACTGTTACTGATAGTTATAAATCATATTTCAAAAAACATGAAATTCTTACATTAATTATTAGAGAGACTATTCATTCTTGTAGATTTCTTTAAAAAAACACGCTATTAAACTACTTACTCCAAAATCCAAAACAAAAAAAAAACGCATTTTTTTTTTTTAAATGTGTTCTTCTGTATGGGAAGTGTAAGTTATTGATGGAGAAGGTGAACGTGCACACGTTGCGCATCAAGCTTAGGCGATTCGCCCCGAGCTGACCACAACGTGCCTCTTCAAGCAGCGTCAACTTGAAGCAAACAGCCTCAGCCTGAGCTAGCCTGAGAGAATGGCTGGACCTGATTTTGTCTCTAGAGTATCGATACCCACCCACCTTAACAATAGCAATATTTCCCCAGGTGAACGCAGCATTCGACGAACTTCGTGTCCGAGCTCGCGCCGGCAGCGGCCGCCTGCCCAAGCTGGAGATCCTGCGAGCCGCTATACAGCACATCGAGCGATTGCAGGCGGCGCTGCGGACCGCTGTGAGTACCTGTGTGACTGCATACCTAGCACGGGGCCCAAGAAACACACGACTAGATGCAAGGTCAAAAGACGTGCAAGTAGTGATAAAATATTTCTGTCGACAACGCTCTCGTTGACGCTGGAACTCTTATGTCACGTCTCGTCGTGCGCGTCTTGCGTGCCGTGCTAGATATGCTGAAGGCCTGCTTGTACTTGTTAACGAAACTATAATGTGGCGGCTGATCGAAAAGCGGCCAAAGATGTTTAGAAGAAGTTGCTCAGAATGGCGAGATGAGCCACCCTCGTTTTGGCTTAGTATACCACTTTTAGGTATAACCTGTATAATGACAACATAATCATACAAGTTATTATACATACGCAATTACGCACCTTCCTTTCTACTAGTTATAATGATATTATAGAGAAGCAGTTACACTTTCTGATACAACTCTTAACAAGCCGACGACATTATGAGGATAACGACATATTTACGATGCGCCGACCGTAAAACAGCACTAAAACCATTCTGCAGCTAATAATCCAGTAATAACCTTACAAAAGGATCACATCTAACGGCGGCATAACTGCTATCGCATGAAGAGTCGCTTACTTTAAATTTTACGTGTAGACGAGTATTGTGTAGAGATACCACAAATAGGCAATACGAAGCGTGGGACTAGTTCTTCTTCTTAGCTTTTTGGTGACAAACACCATAGGGCTGAAGTAACCATGGTTTGTGACCATGCTGAAAGTATTAGACAGTAGGTATTGACTGCCTTGGCTGGTTGAAGACGATTTTTATAAACATTATGATACCGCCTCTGGTCATTGACCAACTCTACCTAGCAGGAGGAGGATCTGTAGGAGGCCTGTGTCCAGCAGTAGGTAGGTATTACGATTAGGACGATTAGATACGTAGGTACTGATGATGAACACTTCGATACAAACTGTCACAAACTGGTAGCGAGGTATACGATAATAGAATAAACTTTGGCCTAGTTTCACCATACATTGTTACACCATAAACACCGCTGTTAGATTATAACAAGGGATTAGTTAGTTGTTGATTTTTGACACATCTGTCAAGAATTTAAGATGGACGTGGCGTGTATAATTTTATTATAGAATGTAACATGGATTAGTACCTATGTAACACTTACAATGTAACAGGAGTGTTAATGATCTAACAGACTATGTGCACCTCACTTCATGCCCCGCGTGTCCCTACACCTGTACGCGGGAAGAGCTCATGACCGCTACCAGCGGTGCAGTATCAGTGGCCCAGTTCTGGGCATGTATTATTTAGCGACTTTGTTGGTTTTTCGTCGACACGATAAGAAGAAGAACAGACTATGGTGAAACTACATCTTAGAGTTGCAAACATATGGAACGCGGGCTGTTGCAAATAGGCAAAACAAAATCCTTGTTCTGAGATGCGAATCAAAACTAAACTGACACGAGTGACGGATCTGATGTCCGGAAATAGCTCAGACATATTGGTATTATTAATAAAACAAAATGGCGACCGTCTGTTGGGATTAAATGGAGTAAATAAAACTTAGTATGATGGATAGGCGTAACTGTTTTGTAGTATGGGGCTTTTAATTTGCAATAAATTTAAGAATAGCCTACCTATTAGGTACTAAATTAACGGTTATACTTCATATTACTTAAAACTTACATTAAGTACCTATAATGGAGGTACCGGAAGTTTGTATTGCAGGTTTGGAAAATTTAAATTTAGAAAATAATGCCCAGTTTTATTTTCTTGTTCTTATAAGTAAACTTGTTTTCTTATTTGTTAGTAGTCTATCCCCTAGGGCATTTTGGTGTTCCTTTCAACCACGCCTTTCCGAAATGGAGCTACACTCATTTTTATATTTCGATATTCCAAAAGATGTTGTGAAAGCTCTACTTACTTTTAAATTAGGTAAATAGCACAGTAGGTACCTAACTGTAATGTGAAGGAAATAAATTATTTGCCATTGGGTGGCTTTGGAGATTAAGTACTTGTCATATGGAATGCTTTCCATCCAACTGATTTCTCCAAACCCGAATCGATATTCACAATTCCATCTCCTAAACAAGTCTAATTCCGTCGCTAGATGTCGCTATCACTAAACAAACTTGAGTGTAGAGAGCTCGACAGTCGCGAGGTTAAATTCTCATTAATAAATGTCCCCATATTATTTATCGCTACATGCGCTGTTCCGATTAAAATTAGACTTTCCATCCATTGAGCGATGCAACGTCGGCCGGCTTCCCCTTACTCGCCCTGTTTAGGGGGAATGCGGGAGGCAGGGCATGTACAAATGGAATGGATTGAGTGCCCTTCTATGTTGCGTCTGCGGATATGTCAAGATAGGTTGTGGATATGTTTTGATTTTGTTTGGGCTGGTAGTTTTTTATGCGAAGTCGGGAGTTCTAACTCTTAGCATTTTGTTATTATTTTAAGGGTTTGCATGGTTAGTAGGTAAGTAATAGGGTGGAATTTTATCAGTGACGTTAGCATACCCAGTGGTCTCACAATGAAACTTACTACATGACTTATCGCAGTTACGTCGGCGTCGCCCGCCGCTAACTTGCACCTTTATTATACTTTACCGTCCTCAGGTACCTACAATAGATTAAGAATGATGATTAAGGCCTGCGTAAATAGGGATGGCATATGACAAGTTAGCAATCATCATCATCAGCCTATAGCAGTCCACTGCTGAACGTAAAGCACGCCACTTAATGCGATCTATAGCTTACCGCATCTTTCGCAAGTTGTCACACCATTTAGCCGGCGGGCGTTTGCAGCCAGTCAGCGTAAATTAGAAGCTTATATACCAGGCATAGATATTAGGTAGTTTTTATAACTCTAACATGACTGAAAGTTCCTTATTTTCCCGCCAGATGGACACAGAGTCGTGCAAGAGCTATGTGGAGCCGGTGCCGGAGAGCCGCCCGCGCCGCGAACACCTTGGCAGCGAGCGAGAGAAGCCTTTTATACATAGTAAGTACCATCATCATCATGATCGTCACAACCAATGATTTCAGAAGAAAAATTGAGTCTGTCAGAAAATTTTGCCTAAAATTATGACAGATACGAGTAGTAGGTATGAGATTTTAGGGCCAGCGCAAGAGTGCCATTTTCTTGAGCGGTTGGGCCAGTCCTTATAAGTAAATGGTCACTACCCATCACGTCCCCACTGTTGCGGCTCGGGTCTCCTTCTAATGAAGAAAGGTTTAAGCCTAGTACACCACGCTGGCCTAGTGCGGTGTAGTCATAGTAGGTATCATCATCATCGGAGTAGGTACATGAAAGGTACGAGTCCATTAGTGACGTATCCGGCGGCGGCTTAAGCGCAGTGCTCCGAAGCTTAGGAAAAACAAATCTGCTGCGCGAAGTGTTATGGCGCTCTTTAGTGAAGAGAGGTACAATCCTTAGGCAGCAACGTTGTCTGCTAATGTTCGGTGGTGGTAACCCTGCAGGTCAGAATAAGATAATAATGAGTTCCACTCTTTTACAGATGAATCAACGGGTTGTGGAGTGAACAGCCTGGCGCGGCTACGTCGTATTGTCCAGGCTCTGTCTACGAAAGACACGCATTGACGTGGACAGTTAGATATTTTATAATAACGTTAGGCAGGACCACCAAAAGTTTTACTGAAATAAAGATAAGCGCCATCCTATCGGCATCATAAGTATGGGGCTAAACGGATTGTCATAAATGTATGGAAAAACGGCGTCGGCTATGCCGATGAAGTTGTGTGAATTTCTATACACAGAATGCTGATTACGTTGCTGAAAGGTGGACGCTTACTTTTGGGGGTAATTATATATCTGAACTTTCCTAAGGGAATTCAGCACGTAGGTATGACGAAGGGCTTTGCATAACTGTCGAATTAAAATAAGATGGTAAAATCAAAAGTGTAGGGCAAAAGGTAGTTAAAATCTATAGTTACTAAATAATAAATCAAAAATTATGTGGTTGAATATTACTTATGTAAGACGGTTAATTTACTGATAGCAAGTAAGAAGGGTGCTGTTATTGATAATTAAGTAACTAATATGTGCTCATATAATAAGATTTTACTTAGAGAATATAGGAAAAAGAGAAATGTTATTCACTCTTTAAGCAATTAAATTTGTAGGTACTTTTGTAAATATTGAATACTTAGTTACGAAATAAATCGAGTTACACTGTAGTTGGCTAGTTTTATTACTCAGAGGTCACCCTATATTTTATTTGGATACACATACCTAGGTAACTGCCCAGAGGGTGTTACATTTAAACTGTAACCGAAAGAGATCATAATGTCACTGATGTCACACAATCTATGCGAACCCTACCCTATTCATTATCCCGAATAAACTCAGTTAGCTATTCTACCATCATCATCATCATCACGACCCATCACGTCCTTATTGCTGGGGCACGGGTCTCCTCCAATGAAACAAGGGTTTTAAGCCCTAGTCCACCACGCTGGCCTAGAGAGGGTTGGCGGACTTTTTACTATCCCGAATAAATTCAGTTATAGCCTATCCTAAAATAAAAACTTCTAATCTTTAATGCGATAAACTGATAAAGTCTCTGGCGCAGGAGTATCTTGGCTTGGCTTCAACCCCGCCTCTTACTATTAACGAATGGACGACAAGCCACGCCCACATCACGGAAATAAACGTATAAACACCAATAATAATGTGGCGTTCAAATTTAGAATTAGACATTAAATTCGCTCGCTCCAATGATTTTGATTTTATTGGCTTGGTTAGTCTAATTAAGTGATAAATCATATTTATTTTATCTACCTACGTGGGTAGAAAAGAAGATAGGTAGGTCAATTCACGTAAAACGCAGCGTGATGCGATGTAGTGTGAGAACTGCCTTAGACGAAGATCCATCTAAAGGGAAAATCTTTTCTCCACTATACTTACTGGCAAATGCTTACGTGCAAATATGTAACTAAGTATTATGATAAGTAAGATTATTATTAACTACTAGCTGTTCCCGCGCTTCGCTTCGCCTTAAAAAGTTTTCCTGTGGGAATTCCGGGATAAAAAGTAGCCTATGTTCTTTCCCAGGATCTAGATCGTATGTATACCAAATTTCATTCAAATCCGTTCAGTAGTTTTGGCGTGAAAGAGTAACAGACAGACACAGTTAGGTACTTTCGCATTTATAATATTATTAGGATTTCCTGAACTTACCTATTCAAGAAATACTCACCTAATAGGTATACATAGCATCGGGAAAATCCATGCTGCGTCAATTTCAAAGCAATATCCTACACTAGTCGTACTTCTTACCGTGTCGGTGACTAATACGACACTAGGGTTTGTCAACATCTTGCCTAGCACGAGGCGCAAATCTCGAGGTCTCACGATGTGAGTGCAAGACGCAAAACTTATGCCACGTCTTGAGTCTTGCGCCCCATGCTAGGTATTCAGAAAGTCGTCGTCCGAGCGGGAGCGGTTTATCACAGGTCTCTTAGGATAACTTTATTATCCTAAATGCCCTATCCAACGTATTACTCTAAGGTTGTCTTAAAGATATCGCATTTAACATGGTATTGTCGTAGATAAAGTCGTTAGAGCAATCGAACACATTTCACATTTATCCTATCAGGAGGAGGTTTATGAATGAAAAACTGCAGTTTGATGTTTGTATGGGTGTTTATTGGACATATTAAAACTAAACAATAAATTAAATACACATACAAATTGACGATGACACCTACTGTTAGAGAAATGGTAACATTTTCCTATGATAATGGTTTCTATACATCAATGAATTCAATTCATTTTTACACTTTTTACATTCGTCTATGGCGAATTGTTTATTAAATACATACATTAAATATTAATCAAATGTATTATAATTCGATTTAGAATTTTTACCGCCATGTCTATATATTGATTGAACATTTTCCAGAGTACTTGACTGGTAGGAATCTATAGTTGAAATGTATCTATAATTGAACTAACTTTGAGTAGCCAAGTGTTGCTTGCACCAACCTTTGAACCCAGATTAAATGATTTACATAATATAGACTAAAAAAATTGGTGAAAACACAACAACCCAACAAATTTAAAGGGAGTTATGAAACTTATTTTAACTCCTAGTTTCCAATCACTAAGCTATCAATAATAAAATCATAAGCACTTGGCAATTTAGTAAAATATTATTGTCTAGGAATTATGTAATTAAATTTAAAGCCTTGGCTTTCTAGTGTTTCACATAATTTAGGAAATACATAGAACAGAAAATTTTAGAACTATAAGAATACTATAAAATAAGACAAAAATACTGGTCACAAACAAAGTTTTCTTTTTAAATACAAAACTTTAATTTCCACTTCGAATATCATACACATAATTTTAAGTAGGCATCTAAGATACATAAGTAAAGGAAACAGAATAACCACTCACACCAACAAAGAACTTGAAACTCAGTTTAAAATGATTCACTGTGGACATATTTTAATCTGCCACCGTCATAGTAAAACCGACTTGTCTGACCAATTTGAAATTTTTGACACTATTTATCAATTTAATGTGTCTGTATAATAAATCAGTTATCTATCTAAGGTTAACAAGTCAGTTTTATACATAGCTAGACAGTAACAAATTCACAATTTAACCACAGATAACCTAACTAAGTTCCCATAATACCTGTTGGTGTAAGTGGTCGTAATTTAGATAATTATGGCTTCATCAGCCGCTGCACGAGTTCTTTATCGACGTAGATAAACGTCACTATACCGTGATTCGCCACAAATACGTCGCTGTTGTTGAAAACGAGTTTATCCACGTCGATAACAGACCCGTGTAGCGGCCGCAGAGTGGAGTTTCTTACTTAATGGAGCCGAAGGGCTGAACTCCAGAGCCAATGTTGTGGATGATGCTGTTCACCACCTCTGATGATGAAGCGGTGCCACCGCAGTCGGGAGTCAGGACCCTGAGGGATACACGGAGAATATTAGTGGTGAAACTTAAATTAAGGTTTTTATAGAGAGGAAGTGCTATTTTTACTCATCTTTTCAGGAAATTCTCAACCACTTTCATAGCATGGGTTATGAAAAAGGATATTCCACCCCTTGTTTCAGGGAATAAAATTCTTACCCACTGTCAGAGCACGAGTAATGAAATACTATATTTTTATCCAAGGAATGAAGACCGTGCCTTGTGTAGCCCGAAGGACCAAAAAGGGATCCATCGAGGTAAAAATTTAGCTTTTTCATCGCTTATTTTTGCTTAACTGTAGATCTTATTCCACTAGTGGTATAATATTCTTACTTATCAACGTTGATGGTCTTCTCCACGGCTCTGCGTATGAGGTCCGCGCGGTAGTAGTAATGTTACCCAAGAAATGAAGCAGTCAGGCGCGTAGGACCAAAAAAAGGACTAACCGAGGTAAAAATTTAGCTTTTTCATCGCTTTTTTTTGCTTAACTGTAAATCTTATATTCCACTGGTGGTATAATAATCTTACTTGTCAACGTTAATGGTCTTCTCCACGGCCCTGCGTATGAGGTCCGCGTGGTAGTGGTAATGTTACCCAAGGAATGAAGCAGTCAGGCGCGAAGGACCAAAAAAGGACTAACCGAGGTAAAAATTTAGCTTTTTCATCGCTTTTTTTTGCTTAACTGTAAATCTTATATTCCACTGGTGGTATAATAATCTTACTTGTCAACGTTAATGGTCTTCTCCACGGCCCTGCGTATGAGGTCGGCGTGGTAGTGGTGTCCCAGGTGCTCGAGCATGTCGACGGACGCGTTGATCATGGCGAGCGGGGTCGCCAGCTCCGCGCCGAGGGAAAAAGCGATTTCTTCCAACCAACCGATGGGGGAAAATGGCTTTTTACTTAGCTCCAGAGATGAGTAGAGGTATTTTTTGTTTTATTTATGTATCTCCTTTTCAGAGAGTTCTTACTTACTTTCACTTACAGAGTATGACTGATGAAATAGTTCATATTGTTATCCTCCTGAGCTTAGCGAGGGCGATAATAGCCCAAGGCACTAAATAAGTTACTTACCGAGGCAAAAACTGAGCTTTTCACGCATTTTTTTCTTATTTAACTCTAGAGGAGTAATTTTCTTACTTGTCTTATCCACCTCTCTGCAGATGATTGAGATTTGGCGTCTAACTGTAGCGAGGGCACCGACGTAAAAATTGATCTTTTTCATTATTATTTTTTGCTTTTTCCTCTACATAATAATCCTCTATAGTCAAGAGGCATAATATACTTACTTATCAACATTGATGGTCTTCTCCACGGCCCTGCGTATGAGGTCCGCGTGGTAGTGGTGTCCCAGGTGCTCGAGCATGTCCACCGATGCGTTGATCATGGCGAGCGGGTTGGCCAGGTTCTTGCCGGCTATGGCCGTGCCTGTGGGAGATAAAAGTATTTAAATATAAGAAGGTTTGGAGAGAGACTTTTGGGGTAAAAAGTAATATTTTACATTCTTTTGAGGGATAATGAGGGATAGTGCGGTCATAAATTGGGTAGGTGGGTATAAAAAGGATAAATATGTATTTTAATTTTCACCCATTTTATTTTATATGATGTCAGCAGCGTATAGTACAAACAATAGAGGCCCTAGGATAGAGCCTTGTGGTACACCTCTCGTAACTGTCTAACTTTAGCTGCACTCACCAGTGTTCCTGGTCCCAGGTATCCTTGGGCCCCTATTGTTTCGTAAGTGGATACTGGAAGAGGTGTTCCACAAGGCTTTATCCTCTGGCCCCTATTGTTTCGTAACTGGATACTGCAAGAGGTGTTCCACAAGGTTGTATCCTTGGGCCCCTATTGTTTCGTAACTTAATAATAGTATCTGTATAGTTTTCACTTTCTTTAGCTGCACTCACCAGTGTTCCTGGTCCCGGGTTCGAATACGGCGTAGTGCTGTCCGTAGTTGCGTCCGGAGAAGATGCCGGCGCCGCCGAGCAGCCCGCACACCACGTTGGACACGATCGAGCCGTACAGGTTCGTCATTAGCATCACGTCGAATTGGTGGGGCCTAGAAGGGAAAAAAGTTTTGAAGTTAATTTCTATCGGTAGCCAAAACCATCAAAAGTAGGTACAGATAAGGTCTCTCCGGTTGCCGAAAGGTTAAATTTCAGAGATCCAATTTCGACCTAATCTCGCTGTAGGTATTATGCATTAGTGTAGCACACTACGTTGGACACGATCGAGCCGTACAGGTTGGTCATTAGCATCACTTCGAATTGGTGGGGCCTAGAAGAGAAACAAAATGGCGTATTTGTAAACCACTTTGGGAACAACTATACTATAGTAAACTGAATGGGAGTGACTCGAAGATACATTCTTAAACGCCTGTTTCACAAGGTCTAAATCGTGTGAAACAGGCATTATTTTTTTTTGATATGTGACGGTTATGATATGATTAAGAATCGGCATTTCCATAATGTCATTAGAGATACTATACATATAGACTACGTTGGACACGATCGAGCCGTATAAGTTCGTCATTAGCATCACGTCGAATTGGTGGGGCCTAGAAGATAAAGGGAATGAAATAAATAAGTATGAGATATGTAAGTATATAAGGTGTTGCTGGTAAAGCTCTAATTATATAGAACATGCTGATGATGATCACGGAATAACCCGTTATTGACATCCTGAATACGATATGTTTACAGGAAGCATCTTTCATATATTCATATTCATTTATTGATAAATAAGCATTACAGGTCATTAAGATTAAATTAAATTAATTATCACAATATTATAGTAAGTATTAATAATTTCAAATAATTAAAATTTCAAGCAGCTATAAAGTAAATATTGACCTAGGCTAGGCTAGGTTTTGCCATTTGCGCCTAATAAACAAAAAAAAAGTTTTCTTTCTTCTTTTCTGTCAAAAGTTTCCACTAGAGGCGCCACTTTGTATGCAACTCTCACATACAAATGTATAACCTACAGATACAGTCTGGATAAGAGTAACCACTCTACTACCTGTCTTCTGTGCTAGGTCGACAGGTTGACTGGAAGACATGTCTATTAGCTGTAAAGCACTTACTTGGCAACAAGCTGCATGCAGCAGTTGTCGATGATCATGTCGTTGTGCTCCAGCTCGGGGTACTCCTTGGCTATGCGCTTGGCCGTCTCGAGGAACAGCCCGTCCGACAGCTTCATTATGTTGGCCTTGTGGACTGTGGTCACCTGTGGAAAGAATATGGAGGTTAAGTAGCCGAAATTATTATTTTAAGGAACTTTGAAAGAGCGCCATCATCTTTTTAAATGTATAGTAAAGTAACACTTAATAGTAACCGCTTCTCCCAGATAATACATAAAAGCTTCAGATGAAATCTTTTTAATTTAACACTATATCCCATTACATGGGGAAAGACATCTGATACAAATAAAAACTACCCTTATTCGAATGTAATAAGGGTGCTGTCAGTGGAATGGGATATAGCTGTAAGCCTGTAACACAGGCGTGTGTGTATAATATATTTCAAAATTTATAAACACATGAAAAATGAAAATGAAAAACGTTTATTTGCCATAAGTAGGTTTACATTTTGGTTCCTGGCTCCCAAACTAGGATACCCTGTGCTATGGGTAGTCAGACATCTTTCATACTTTCTTTCATAGGCATACATACATAAATAGCTTATAAATTAATGTAATATGTAAAGTGGTGCACCCGAACGCCATCTAGTGTGATTAACCATAAACTACAAAGCACTTGTTGCTCCACAAATCGATCTTTCTGACCCCTTAGCTGTCCGAACTGATCTTCTTCCGTCCGTTCTTCTTGGCGTACTCGAAGGCGACCCTGGCGACTCGCTCTGAGTTGGTCGCCGTCACCACCTTCATGGACTCGACCACCCGCACACAGACTCGTGCTCCAGCAGCCAGTGTGTTATCCTAACTAATATTATAAATGCGAAAGTAACTGTGTCTGTCTGTCTGTTACTCTTTCACGCCAAAACTACGGAACGGATTTGAATTAAATTTAGTATACATACGGTCTAGACCCTGGGAAAGAACATAGGATACTTTTTATCCTGGAATTCCCACAGGAAAACTTATTAACGCGAAGCGAAGCGCGCGGGAACAGCTAGTACAGAATATGTTGCGAAACGAAGTATACAACATAATACCGCCTTATATTTATAGAGGATCAGTTATTTTGATACATAAAAATGGAAAAAAAAAATACCGCGATGTAGACAACTGCACCCGAACGCCATCTAGTGTATTTTAGTAAAAACTACATATCACGCAAAGCTAAAGCGCTAGTATCTTAAGCCTTTATACAGAAACAGTGCTTTTTACGGAGGTTTTTGAAGCGCTGTCAACGCTGTTTTGTAAAAAGTATGAAACTGACCGATTGGCGCTTTAAAAAGCAATCTCTCTATAATGAACGACATAACGAAATGCTCTCAGGTAGCGTTGTCAGTCTGGGAGGGGTCAAGTGTCTCTACCACAGACTGTATAGCTGTCAATTTAGGGTAAACTCACCTTCTTCCGTCCGTTCTTCTTGGCGTACTCGAAGGCGAATCTGGCAACTCTTTCAGAATTAGTCGCCGTCACCACCTTCATGGACTCGATCACCCCGTACACAGACTCGTGTTCCAACATGGCGTACTCGCCTTCTGTGTTTTGTCTGTAGTTGGGGAAAGAGAGAAAAAGTTTTTGAGATACTGGTTACACTGAAAATAATATGTACTAAGATTCCATTGCCATTTAAAAATATTTATCCATAACGCGAGTAGGTCTGTTGATTTGCTTTCTTGCTAACAGAGTTCTATAGATTTTCTGGTTGGTACAGAAAGTTAACCAAAGCCGCGACGATACACCACGGTACATAATATCACCTCGTCACACTTATGACTAGATGTGACATGTGACCCCTAAAGTCTGTTTTTTTATCTCAGATACTAAATTGACGGTTCATCAACAGTCGATTGTGCCGCGATTAAGTGACGTATCGTTCTATTGGCGGGACAATCGAGTGTTGATGAACCATTCAGAATCTCTAGTATATGAGATTATCTCATATTTATGCTTATATAGTATTAAATAAATTAATTAATCTCAGACTCATTAAAACAGACTTTAAATGTTATGTACCTCCATAAACATAAACATATCTTTATTGTAACAAGAAAAAACATACAAGGTGGGGTAGCCAAATAACCTGATTGGAAAGTTTTAATCATCATACTGACCTGACAATAACCAGGTCGATATCCTTGTGCCGTGTGGACACTCCTGGGTAGGACTTGCAGTTGATGACATATGCGTACATGTCCAACTCGTTACGTAGTGCTACATTGCGGGATGTCACATAGGAGGCTTCGCTCTTTGTCTCGATGTTACCCTGGGGAAGGTTGGTTAGAGGTTTAGGATATGTTTGTTAAAATTCTGAATATACTTTCAAATATTGAAATGACTGGCTGCTTGGGCTGAACATCATCATCAGCCTATAGCATTTCACTGGTGGATAGGCCTCTCCCAAAGCACTCCACTGGACCCAATCTTTAGATTTCTGCATTCAATCATTACCAGCCACAATCCTACACTATGTTTGCAGTTTGAAAGGCCAAGGATAAGGGATCCATTTGATTAAGCTAGCCTGAAACAGACACATCCAGCTTACCCACATCCCAAGTCCGACATAACCTTAATCCTAATTCTCATTTACTAAAATTGGTACTTTACTAAAATTTACTTAAAATGAGAAAACCACACCTATACTTTTTTAGTCCCAAGTGTGAACACTAGAAAAGCGCACAGCACATAATCTCTACTACTATGACTACTAATAACTGACAGTTACTAGGTAGGTCGTATTAAGGGCCCGTACAGGGTGACGTGCCGCGCCAATTTTGGGTTTTCAATGCTCTTCACACAGCACACGCAGTGACACGCACACATGTAAGTTTGCACAGTGGGTCGATAAACTTTTACTCGCCAACTTTATTGACAATTATGTTCAAGTACATTTTGGGTGATTTTAGGGTAAGTAAGTATAATTCTTACTTACACTGGTAGGCACCAGGAAAGAGTAGAAATTAATAGGGGTGCCACTTTACTCTATACTCGGAACCCGATTAGCTTTCTCAAACAAATGTGGTATTTACTTGTAGAAAGGTAACTGGTAACTGGTAAAACTACAAGTATTAAAGTGTAAATAATAAGTTTCGGGCATCCTCTAGCCAACTGAACCCCAACGACAAAGCAAAGTAAATACATAGTGTCGCAAAAGGGCTATACTAAGCCAAAAGGGGATGACTCAAGGAGTCATTCTGGACAACTTTTGTTCTACAAGATTTGCAAATTCGTGAAAAAAAATATTCGTTTTCCATGGTAAAAAGTCACATGTCCAACAAAGTTTCTATTTTGATGTATGAGGTATTGTTAGAAGCGTATTGATGGCGCGATGGTTATAGGCTATGTGACGTTCCATTAAAATGTACATAGCGCCCTCTAGAGGACATAACGTGATGATCGAAAAAATAATAATTCAACTTTGCCGTGTAAGGTATCAAATGAAAGGGCTTGATTTTCACATTACAAAAATATGCATATTGAAGGTATTTAAATAACAACACCAAAATTATTGAAATAAAAAATGATCATGAACTACTGACGTAAAATTTCATAAAATAAAAACAACTAAAAATTTACAAATAAAAAAATACAATTATAAACAAACGAAAAACCCGACTGTACGCTAAAAACATGAAAACAAGTCCCAATGTTAATGGAAAGTATCGCAGGCGGGGAACAACTTGACCGCCACTCAAGGCCGTTTTCTAAGTAACATTCAGCTAAATGGTGAACCCTCTGCTGGTCCCCGCCTACGATACTTTCCATTAACATTGGGACTTGTCAAGAAAACTCAACAGGGGTTTCCATACTAAAGTGAACAGGACTGAAAACCATCACACTTTTTACCTTTAAATTGCGCTAATTTTGTTAGTTTTTCTGTTGAATTTTGTCCACCTTTTCTGATTGTTTTGGCCATATCTTGGTGATACCTAAATCGATTTGATATTAAAATATCTCATTTGAAAGCTTATAAGTTGACAATGTTTTTAAGCTGAAGTGCACAAAAAATTGTTGTATGAAATTCTTTTTTAATTTAACTTATTTCTTTTTAGGTTTTGAATATTTTTAAAAAATGTTCATCTATTTTGAGGTATTGTGTCTAATTTAAGTCAAATAATGCACATTTGATTATTTGAATAAGTTTATTAAGATGTTACTAATTCAAAACAAACAAAAAAAGGATTGAAATATGGCTAGTTTTTTTTATTTTCGGTTTTAAACATGAAATTTTGGCAAAAATTCAAAAAATATTTAAATATTAAATATCTTAGAAATGGTTAAGTTTCGGATAATGCATTATAGGGTATAATCGACTGGAAATGCCTTCCTCTATCATCTCCTGAAAGGATCAGGTCTACTTATCAATAACCCTGTATACCGCTTTTTCAATACCTTTAAGTACATTTTTTGGTAGCAGCATAATATTTTTACTTAATTTTAGGGTTTCGAACGTCAAAAGAAAAAAAGCAACCGTTATAGGATCTCTTTGTTGTCCGTCTGTCTGACTGACTGTCTGTCACCGCCCTTTTTCTCAGAAACGGGTAAAGATATCAAGCTGATATTTCGCATAGATGGGGAGTACCCCAAAAAAAATATTATGGTACTCCCTGACCCACACAAGTAAATTGGGGCTTATATTTTTTCCAGTTATTTTGATGTGTATTCTTTTTTTTCTTTGTTGTTTTGTATAAGTATGTGTTTCTTTTCTTTAAATCTGTATTTTTTTTGTTGTTGCTGTCTATGTGTCGAATAAATGTATCTTTATCTTCAAATCACGCCATCTATCGTTTGTTTTTTTTGTGGCTACTGTCTATAGAAGAAATTCCGTCATTGACAATTTTACGTTACGAATTTATTTTTATTTATTTTATTTTTATTTTTACATTTTCGTGGAGAACCAACAGCATTTTGTTAATAAATAATTATTACTTATAAACATATAACAACTTGATGCCATTAACAGAATGAACTTAGTAAACCCAGTAAACCTAACACATCCAGAGGAAAAATAAAATCTCTTTCTCTCTCTCTGAAAAACATACTTAATAGCCTAAACTCGATGCCTTTAGCTATTAACATCTTTGAAATAAAATTGAGCCACCACCGTGTTACTGCCCTCATCAGATCCTCACGAGACCATACCTCAACCAGCACCAAGAGACTGTATTTTTGATCCCTAACCTAATGTTCGTGCGTATTGTCATCACTTAGATCCATTCGCTATATTCCTGCTCCTCATCAGACCTTTACGAGACTGTAATGTCACGAGAATATTGTACACTATCTAATTTAATTTAATGTATTGAATATACTGGAAGAATTATGCTTCCTCAATTTCAAATCAAATTATGTTGGTGTCATAAAAGTTGAAAAAGTGCAATGACAACCAATGTGCAGTGATTTTGTATCTGTACACGATAAGATCGCGAGCTGTCAGTGCTGCCTAAACCGACGTGACCCTTCTTTGGAGGCCAGCGGCCAACTGAGTCAAACGTCACTTGTGTTTATGATTTTATAACACAGAAAGCCGCCATAGATATTTGTATGAAGATTTGAGGGAAAAAAATTGCTCAAGTTTGGGATTAATTTACACAAAATAAGTGTGTGTTTATTAAAAAACAAGGTATTTAGCGCCTAGTCCAAGCCTTTAACTTTATAATATGATAAAAATCATATGAAAATTCTTAATAATTACGACAAAGTTGTTACAATACGGGAGTGTGATTTTCTGGTTTTTCGTCATATTCTGAATTTTATTTACAGTTATCCATAATCATTTACTTGAATTCGAATCATTCAGCACCTAGCTAGACTCTTTGGCTACCTGTGTGATTTTTTTCAAGGTTGTAGAGCATCGTTTACTACATAATTCTATGACAATGCCAACCCTCGATTCCCCCTTGCAGACCCTTAATGACAGTGAATTTATCGATGATAGATACTCGGTATTTAGGTGTGATCGCGAAAGCATAAAAACGAATAAAAAGGACGGTGGTGGCAACATGAATATACCGCCACGCGAGATTGTCGCTGTGCACCGTGTGCCGCATGCACTCAGCCAGAGCTCAAAGCCCAAAAACATAATCGTGAAGTTCCAGTCCCGCATACTCCGCGACAACGTACTGACCGCGGCGCGCGGGTGCAAGGAGCTCACTTCAGCCAAGTTGGGTGTATCGGGCAATGCGCAAAAGGTCTTCGTTAACGAACACCTTACACTCAAAAATAAACAATTGTTTCGAGAGGCACGCGAGGCGGACAATTATGTTCAAGTACATTTTGGGTGATTTTAGGGTAAGTAAGTATAATTCTTACTTACACTGGTAGGCACCAGGAAAGAGTAGAAATTAATAGGGGTGCCACTTTACTCTATACTCGGAACCCGATTAGCTTTCTCAAACAAATGTGGTATTTACTTGTAGAAAGGTAACTGGTAACTGGTAAAACTACAAGTATTAAAGTGTAAATAATAAGTTTCGGGCATCCTCTAGCCAACTGAACCCCAACGACAAAGCAAAGTAAATACATAGTGTCGCAAAAGGGCTATACTAAGCCAAAAGGGGATGACTCAAGGAGTCATTCTGGACAACTTTTGTTCTACAAGATTTGCAAATTCGTGAAAAAAAATATTCGTTTTCCATGGTAAAAAGTCACATGTCCAACAAAGTTTCTATTTTGATGTATGAGGTATAGCTGTTCCCGCGAGCTTCGCTTCGCCTTAAAAAAAATTCCCGTGGGAATTCCGGGATAAAAAGTAGCCTATGTTCTTTCCCAGGGTCTAGACCGTATGTATACCAAATTTCATTCAAATCCGTTCAGCAGTTTTGGCGTGAAAGAGTAACAGACAGACAGACAGACAGACAGACAGAAAGACAGACACAGTTACTTTCGCATTTATAATATTAGTTAGGATTGTTAGAAGCGTATTGATGGCGCGATGGTTATAGGCTATGTGACGTTCCATTAAAATGTACATAGCGCCCTCTAGAGGACATAACGTGATGATCGAAAAAATAATAATTCAACTTTGCCGTGTAAGGTATCAAATGAAAGGGCTTGATTTTCACATTACAAAAATATGCATATTGAAGGTATTTAAATAACAACACCAAAATTATTGAAATAAAAAATGATCATGAACTACTGACGTAAAATTTCATAAAATAAAAACAACTAAAAATTTACAAATAAAAAAATACAATTATAAACAAACGAAAAACCCGACTGTACGCTAAAAACATGAAAACAAGTCCCAATGTTAATGGAAAGTATCGCAGGCGGGGAACAACTTGACCGCCACTCAAGGCCGTTTTCTAAGTAACATTCAGCTAAATGGTGAACCCTCTGCTGGTCCCCGCCTACGATACTTTCCATTAACATTGGGACTTGTCAAGAAAACTCAACAGGGGTTTCCATACTAAAGTGAACAGGACTGAAAACCATCACACTTTTTACCTTTAAATTGCGCTAATTTTGTTAGTTTTTCTGTTGAATTTTGTCCACCTTTTCTGATTGTTTTGGCCATATCTTGGTGATACCTAAATCGATTTGATATTAAAATATCTCATTTGAAAGCTTATAAGTTGACAATGTTTTTAAGCTGAAGTGCACAAAAAATTGTTGTATGAAATTCTTTTTTAATTTAACTTATTTCTTTTTAGGTTTTGAATATTTTTAAAAAATGTTCATCTATTTTGAGGTATTGTGTCTAATTTAAGTCAAATAATGCACATTTGATTATTTGAATAAGTTTATTAAGATGTTACTAATTCAAAACAAACAAAAAAAGGATTGAAATATGGCTAGTTTTTTTTATTTTCGGTTTTAAACATGAAATTTTGGCAAAAATTCAAAAAATATTTAAATATTAAATATCTTAGAAATGGTTAAGTTTCGGATAATGCATTATAGGGTATAATCGACTGGAAATGCCTTCCTCTATCATCTCCTGAAAGGATCAGGTCTACTTATCAATAACCCTGTATACCGCTTTTTCAATACCTTTAAGTACATTTTTTGGTAGCAGCATAATATTTTTACTTAATTTTAGGGTTTCGAACGTCAAAAGAAAAAAAGCAACCGTTATAGGATCTCTTTGTTGTCCGTCTGTCTGACTGACTGTCTGTCACCGCCCTTTTTCTCAGAAACGGGTAAAGATATCAAGCTGATATTTCGCATAGATGGGGAGTACCCCAAAAAAAATATTATGGTACTCCCTGTCCCACACAAGTAAATTGGGGCTTATATTTTTTCCAGTTATTTTGATGTGTATTCTTTTTTTTCTTTGTTGTTTTGTATAAGTATGTGTTTCTTTTCTTTAAATCTGTATTTTTTTTGTTGTTGCTGTCTATGTGTCGAATAAATGTATCTTTATCTTCAAATCACGCCATCTATCGTTTGTTTTTTTTGTGGCTACTGTCTATAGAAGAAATTCCGTCATTGACAATTTTACGTTACGAATTTATTTTTATTTATTTTATTTTTATTTTTACATTTTCGTGGAGAACCAACAGCATTTTGTTAATAAATAATTATTACTTATAAACATATAACAACTTGATGCCATTAACAGAATGAACTTAGTAAACCCAGTAAACCTATCACATCCAGAGGAAAAATAAAATCTCTTTCTCTCTCTCTGAAAAACATACTTAATAGCCTAAACTCGATGCCTTTAGCTATTAACATCTTTGAAATAAAATTGAGCCACCACCGTGTTACTGCCCTCATCAGATCCTCACGAGACCATACCTCAACCAGCACCAAGAGACTGTATTTTTGATCCCTAACCTAATGTTCGTGCGTATTGTCATCACTTAGATCCATTCGCTATATTCCTGCTCCTCATCAGACCTTTACGAGACTGTAATGTCACGAGAATATTGTACACTATCTAATTTAATTTAATGTATTGAATATACTGGAAGAATTATGCTTCCTCAATTTCAAATCAAATTATGTTGGTGTCATAAAAGTTGAAAAAGTGCAATGACAACCAATGTGCAGTGATTTTGTATCTGTACACGATAAGATCGCGAGCTGTCAGTGCTGCCTAAACCGACGTGACCCTTCTTTGGAGGCCAGCGGCCAACTGAGCATAGAGAAAAAATAAACAATTGTGTAAAGAGTGCCATCTGGAGGAGTTTTTTGTCATACTCTATACGTCATACTGAGCCTACAACGCCATCTCTTTATATTGCTCAACCTCATTGTACATACATACAGGGTGCCCTGTTGGGACACCCTGTATATATAGATATTGTTATCACAAGTTAATAGCCGGATCTCCACCAAACGATCCAATGCGATCCGATCGCCCGATCCAAGAAGTTTAGTATGTAAGATTCCTTGGATCGCGCGATCGGATCGCGTTGGTTCGTCTGGTGGGGATCCGGCTATTAACTTCAATCTATAAAGATATAGGACATATTTGCGTTGACGTAGTTACACCACACAACAGTTATTACATTTATCAGCTAAATTTAAGTTCAATCTATTTATGTACCTACCTACATGCAACAATAAATAAAAAAACAAATTATTATATAATTCTTTATTACCTCGCATATAACAATTGATTTGTAAGTAAGTATAGAAAATTTATTGAAAGTGTATTTAAATTCATAATTAATTATAACTACTACTTTATGTGTGATAGATTGTTTGTCGGCATGCACGAAATAAAAGGCTTTTTTATTTTTATTTTATTTTTATTTTATTTATTTATTATATAACAATGTTTCAGTTCAGTTTTGATCATGTCACTTGTAAAATAATATGCGAGTGGGTGTGTGTATTCCTTTCACCATGAAAACCAATTCATGTTTTGCTAGTTTATGTTTCCCAAGAGAAGCAAATCTTGTCACTTGTGGTGATAAAGTCATTTCGTCCAATAGTGCATCATTTATCCTCGCGAGGCAAATCTTTGACGACATTTATCAGTTTGGTACACATTCAAATTCAAATTCAAATTCAAATATTCTTTATTTCTTTAACAAACTTATAACTAGTTACATACAAGGTTGGAACCACCTAGTAAGCATAAAAATACACATACATACACAATACTTGTGTCAGGTGGTCCCGCTCTTTTCATAGCATATAGTGGCTGTTTTCTAATTAGGACGTTAAGTAAGTACAAACCTTATTTTTAAATTAAGTAGGTATACAAATTGGTTATATTTAAAGTAATGTGGTTAGTGTGTGTGTGTAAATATATGTGTGTATGTGTGTGTGTGTGTATATATATATATATATATATATATATATATATATATATATATGTCTGTGTGTGTGTGTGTGTGTGTGTGTGTGTATGTGTGTGTGGGTGAGTGTATATATGTGTGTGTGTGGGTGTGTGTGTGTGTATGTGTGTGTGTGTATGTTTGCTGCTACATACCATTTAATAATTTATTTATGCTGTAAATAAATAATTACATAAATATATAATCTACGATGAATATTTTAGGAGTTTCTCTACGTCACCGTAATCAAGTTTATCTAGCCATTCTGTAACAGTCCTTTTACAATCGCGAATAATCATAGGGTATATGCTAAGAGCTTTGTTTACCTGTTTGTATACGTGAGCTGCTTGTTTGTCGTATTGATTACTTGCAAATGCCGTTTTTTTAAAAATGGAAGGGATAGCAAGATCCTTTCTCCTTCTATTGAGAAGGGATTGATCAAAAGCAAAATGTTTATGAAACCTTAAAATTATATTCAAAATGTATAGCTTTCTCACAGTTAGGACATGGCTATTAGAATATAGCAGAGTAGTAGGGTATCTGTAATGCTTGAAAAACATCACCTTTAATAGAGATCGTTGTGCTCTTTCCACTTCTATGAATTTGGTTTTAGACGAACCACCCCATACTGGTATACAATACATTAGGATAGGTTGGGCTAGTGCAATATATATTTTAGTCAAAAGTGCGGGTGACGCTACATGTCTTAGAATTTTAAAAATCCATATCAACTTTCGAATCCTGCCTGTTACAAGATCTATTTGTAAGTGCCACGTCAAGCGTTGATCTATAATAACTCCCAGATATCTAATAGAGTGCACTTTGTCTAGAGTGGGGCAGTTGCAGAAGTTAATACAGTCGTGTATTTTTAGGTTGAAAGTATTGTCTGGCTGTGAGTTATTATATATCGAAAAACATACGTACTTAGTTTTCTCTGCATTAAGTGTAAGGAGGTTGTTTTTAAGCCACTTAGAAACGATAGCTAATCCGGATTCACTTACTCTTTTAGCATGTTCCCATGAGTCTCCCGAAAAAACCAGTGCAGTATCATCAGCATATGCAAAAATGTTTCCGTTAGCCAAGTTCAATTCACACAAATTATTTATGTAAATTAAAAATAAAGTCGGTCCTAAGACACTCCCCTGCGGAACACCGTAACTAACACTTGTTACATTGCTGATGAACTGCCCAATTTTGACGCTTTGTTTCCGGTCCGTAAGATAGTCTTTAAATAAATCCAAAGGTGTTCCTCTAATGCCGATTTTTTCTAGTTTTTGAATAAGAATGGGTACGGATACGGTATCAAAAGCCTTTTTTAGGTCTAAAAAGACAGCGAGGCACTTTTTACCACGGTCAAGTTGGTCAACAACTACAGAACTTAGCGCGGCCACAGCATCTTCTGTCGATTTTCCATTTCTGAAACCGAATTGGGAGTCTGATAAAATCTTGAATTTGTCTAGGTATTTCATAAGCCGTGTATTTATTAGTTTTTCCAAAATTTTTGAGATAGCGGGTAGCACTGAAATTGGTCTGTAATTGCTGACCTCCTTGTCATAGTATTTTAATCTTCAGCGGATATGAAGATGTCGATCGCTCTTTGCCAGTGCCGCCATTTCAGCTCGGTTCCCGTGGAACCACATGGAACCTGGATCCATATGGAATCTGTCAGGTCACAAGAATTTCATAAAAACACTTTTTGCGGATAAAGATGCTTTTTCTTGACACACCATGTTTATTTTTATTTGTAGGTATATAAAATTTATAAATAACGATATACCGAGAGTATAGGCTTTTATTACAAAAATCTTATTTGCGAGACATTGTAAGACAACTGAACTGACACTGACACGCAATTTCTTCATAAAAGCCATAGATCATGACAATGTTAACATTCAAATACTACTTATCTATGTGTCTTGTTATTGTTCTATGGTCTTGTTGATAACGCCATCTTACATCTTTTTTGGTAGTAAGAGTAATATAAAGAGATGGCACTACCTTCTACTAAAAGTTCAGCCATTAAGGCACTGACTCCCCCCTGCAACTGAGTCAAACGTCACTTGTGTTTATGATTTTATAACACAGAAAGCCGCCATAGATATTTGTATGAAGATTTGAGGGAAAAAAATTGCTCAAGTTTGGGATTAATTTACACAAAATAAGTGTGTGTTTATTAAAAAACAAGGTATTTAGCGCCTAGTCCAAGCCTTTAACTTTATAATATGATAAAAATCATATGAAAATTGTTAATAATTACGACAAAGTTGTTACAATACGGGAGTGTGATTTTCTGGTTTTTCGTCATATTCTGAATTTTATTTACAGTTATCCATAATCATTTACTTGAATTCGAATCATTCAGCACCTAGCTAGACTCTTTGGCTACCTGTGTGATTTTTTTCAAGGTTGTAGAGCATCGTTTACTACATAATTCTATGACAATGCCAACCCTCGATTCCCCCTTGCAGACCCTTAATGACAGTGAATTTATCGATGATAGATACTCGGTATTTAGGTGTGATCGCGATCGCATAAAAACGAATAAAAAGGACGGTGGTGGCAACATGAACATACCGCCACGCGAGATTGTCGCTGTGCACCGTGTGCCGCATGCACTCAGCCAGAGCTCAAAGCCCAAAAACATAATCGTGAAGTTCCAGTCCCGCATACTCCGCGACAACGTACTGACCGCGGCGCGGGGGTGCAAGGAGCTCACTTCAGCCAAGTTGGGTGTATCGGGCAATGCGCAAAAGGTCTTCGTTAACGAACACCTTACACTCAAAAATAAACAATTGTTTCGAGAGGCACGCGAGGCGGACAATTATGTTCAAGTACATTTTGGGTGATTTTAGGGTAAGTAAGTATAATTCTTACTTACACTGGTAGGCACCAGGAAAGAGTAGAAATTAATAGGGGTGCCACTTTACTCTATACTCGGAACCCGATTAGCTTTCTCAAACAAATGTGGTATTTACTTGTAGAAAGGTAACTGGTAACTGGTAAAACTACAAGTATTAAAGTGTAAATAATAAGTTTCGGGCATCCTCTAGCCAACTGAACCCCAACGACAAAGCGAAGTAAATACATAGTGTCGCAAAAGGGCTATACTAAGCCAAAAGGGGATGACTCAAGGAGTCATTCTGGACAACTTTTGTTCTTAAATATTCGTTTTCCATGGTAAAAAGTCACATGTCCAACAAAGTTTCTATTTTGATGTATGAGGTATTGTTAGAAGCGTATTGATGGCGCGATGGTTATAGGCTATGTGACGTTCCATTAAAATGTACATAGCGCCCTCTAGAGGACATAACGTGATGATCGAAAAAATAATAATTCAACTTTGCCGTGTAAGGTATCAAATGAAAGGGCTTGATTTTCACATTACAAAAATATGCATATTGAAGGTATTTAAATAACAACACCAAAATTATTGAAATAAAAAATGATCATGAACTACTGACGTAAAATTTCATAAAATAAAAACAACTAAAAATTTACAAATAAAAAAATACAATTATAAACAAACGAAAAACCCGACTGTACGCTAAAAACATGAAAACAAGTCCCAATGTTAATGGAAAGTATCGCAGGCGGGGAACAACTTGACCGCCACTCAAGGCCGTTTTCTAAGTAACATTCAGCTAAATGGTGAACCCTCTGCTGGTCCCCGCCTACGATACTTTCCATTAACATTGGGACTTGTCAAGAAAACTCAACAGGGGTTTCCATACTAAAGTGAACAGGACTGAAAACCATCACACTTTTTACCTTTAAATTGCGCTAATTTTGTTAGTTTTTCTGTTGAATTTTGTCCACCTTTTCTGATTGTTTTGGCCATATCTTGGTGATACCTAAATCGATTTGATATTAAAATATCTCATTTGAAAGCTTATAAGTTGACAATGTTTTTAAGCTGAAGTGCACAAAAAATTGTTGTATGAAATTCTTTTTTAATTTAACTTATTTCTTTTTAGGTTTTGAATATTTTTAAAAAATGTTCATCTATTTTGAGGTATTGTGTCTAATTTAAGTCAAATAATGCACATTTGATTATTTTAATAAGTTTATTAAGATGTTACTAATTCAAAACAAACAAAAAAAGGATTGAAATATGGCTAGTTTTTTTTATTTTCGGTTTTAAACATGAAATTTTGGCAAAAATTCAAAAAATATTTAAATATTAAATATCTTAGAAATGGTTAAGTTTCGGATAATGCATTATAGGGTATAATCGATTGGAAATGCCTTCCTCTATCATCTCCTGAAAGGATCAGGTCTACTTATCAATAACCCTGTATACCGCTTTTTCAATACCTTTAAGTACATTTTTTGGTAGCAGCATAATATTTTTACTTAATTTTAGGGTTTCGAACGTCAAAAGAAAAAAAGCAACCGTTATAGGATCTCTTTGTTGTCCGTCTGTCTGACTGACTGTCTGTCACCGCCCTTTTTCTCAGAAACGGGTAAAGATATCAAGCTGATATTTCGCATAGATGGGGAGTACCCCAAAAAAAATATTATGGTACTCCCTGTCCCACACAAGTAAATTGGGGCTTATATTTTTTCCAGTTATTTTGATGTGTATTCTTTTTTTTCTTTGTTGTTTTGTATAAGTATGTGTTTCTTTTCTTTAAATCTGTATTTTTTTTGTTGTTGCTGTCTATGTGTCGAATAAATGTATCTTTATCTTCAAATCACGCCATCTATCGTTTGTTTTTTTTGTGGCTACTGTCTATAGAAGAAATTCCGTCATTGACAATTTTACGTTACGAATTTATTTTTATTTATTTTATTTTTATTTTTACATTTTCGTGGAGAACCAACAGCATTTTGTTAATAAATAATTATTACTTATAAACATATAACAACTTGATGCCATTAACAGAATGAACTTAGTAAACCCAGTAAACCTAACACATCCAGAGGAAAAATAAAATCTCTTTCTCTCTCTCTGAAAAACATACTTAATAGCCTAAACTCGATGCCTTTAGCTATTAACATCTTTGAAATAAAATTGAGCCACCACCGTGTTACTGCCCTCATCAGATCCTCACGAGACCATACCTCAACCAGCACCAAGAGACTGTATTTTTGATCCCTAACCTAATGTTCGTGCGTATTGTCATCACTTAGATCCATTCGCTATATTCCTGCTCCTCATCAGACCTTTACGAGACTGTAATGTCACGAGAATATTGTACACTATCTAATTTAATTTAATGTATTGAATATACTGGAAGAATTATGCTTCCTCAATTTCAAATCAAATTATGTTGGTGTCATAAAAGTTGAAAAAGTGCAATGACAACCAATGTGCAGTGATTTTGTATCTGTACACGATAAGATCGCGAGCTGTCAGTGCTGCCTAAACCGACGTGACCCTTCTTTGGAGGCCAGCGGCCAACTGAGCATAGAGAAAAAATAAACAATTGTGTAAAGAGTGCCATCTGGAGGAGTTTTTTGTCATACTCTATACGTCATACTGAGCCTACAACGCCATCTCTTTATATTGCTCAACCTCATTGTACATACATACAGGGTGCCCTGTTGGGACACCCTGTATATATAGATATTGTTATCACAAGTTAATAGCCGGATCTCCACCAAACGATCCAATGCGATCCGATCGCCCGATCCAAGAAGTTTAGTATGTAAGATTCCTTGGATCGCGCGATCGGATCGCGTTGGTTCGTCTGGTGGGGATCCGGCTATTAACTTCAATCTATAAAGATATAGGACATATTTGCGTTGACGTAGTTACACCACACAACAGTTATTACATTTATCAGCTAAATTTAAGTTCAATCTATTTATGTACCTACCTACATGCAACAATAAATAAAAAAACAAATTATTATATAATTCTTTATTACCTCGCATATAACAATGTTTCAGTTCAGTTTTGATCATGTCACTTGTAAAATAATATGCGAGTGGGTGTGTGTATTCCTTTCACCATGAAAACCAATTCATGTTTTGCTAGTTTATGTTTCCCAAGAGAAGCAAATCTTGTCACTTGTGGTGATAAAGTCATTTCGTCCAATAGTGCATCATTTATCCTCGCGAGGCAAATCTTTGACGACATTTATCAGTTTGGTACACATAGTATTTTAATCTTCAGCGGATATGAAGATGTCGATCGCTCTTTGCCAGTGCCGCCATTTCAGCTCGGTTCCCGTGGAACCACATGGAACCTGGATCCATATGGAATCTGTCAGGTCACAAGAATTTCATAAAAACACTTTTTGCGGATAAAGATGCTTTTTCTTGACACACCATGTTTATTTTTATTTGTAGGTATATAAAATTTATAAATAACGATATACCGAGAGTATAGGCTTTTATTACAAAAATCTTGAATTGAATTGAATTGAATTTTTATTTATGGCAATCTGTCGGGTGTGCCAACAATTTCTGCCAGTATCGTGTAATGACATTGCATGTGTATTTATTTATATTGTATTAATTGAAGGGAGTTCTTGAAAACTTTACGAAATGTATAAATAAACATAATAGATATATACAAACTATATATAGATAGATCTATGCTACTATTTGAGGAATGGAGTTATAATTTGATTTTGTTGTTAACAATGAATTTACTTATAGCGATGATAAAATTAGGGTCATGGAAATTTAATAATCACAAAAATCTTATTTGCGAGACATTGTAAGACAACTGAACTGACACTGACACGCAATTTCTTCATAAAAGCCATAGATCATGACAATGTTAACATTCAAATACTACTTATCTATGTGTCTTGTTATTGTTCTATGGTCTTGTTGATAACGCTATCTTACATCTTTTTTGGTAGTAAGAGTAATATAAAGAGATGGCACTACCTTCTACTAAAAGTTCAGCCATTAAGGCACTGACTCCCCCCTGCAACTGAGTCAAACGTCACTTGTGTTTATGATTTTATAGGGAAGGGAGCTCCAAACAGCACTATGCCACCTAAAAAATGGTAAAGCAGCCGGAATAGACAATCTATTTACGGAGCAGGTCAAAAACTTTGGCCCCGGGGCAAGAAGCTGGCTTCTGTCGCTGCTCAACCACTGTGTTGTCAATAAGTCCATTCCTAAAGCTTGGAGAAAATCACACATTATAGCTCTTCTTAAGCCGGGAAAAACACCAGACGACCCAAAGAGCTATCGACCAATATCACTGTTGTGTCACCTGTTCAAGATCTTTGAACGACTTATTCTGAACAGAATGACTAGTACTTTGGATGATAAGTTAATCCCTCAACAGGCTGGGTTTCGCCCTGGAAAATCATGTACAGGCCAGGCGTTATCATTAACCCAGTATATAGAAGACGGTTACGAGGAAGGTAAAGTCACAGGGGTTGCTCTCGTGGACCTGTCGGCAGCATACGACACAGTCAGCCATCGCCGCTTGATCACAAAAATCTACAACCTGACTAAAGACTACCACCTTACTCGTGTCATAGAACAGATGCTGAGTAATCGTAGGTTTTACGTAACGCATCAGGGAAAGGACAGTAGATGGCGACGTCAAAAAAATGGGCTACCACAGGGTAGCGTTCTGGCCCCTCTTTTATTTAACATCTACACCAACGACCAGCCGATTATCTCAGGTATGAAGCATATACTGTTCGCAGATGACCTCGCATTGGCATGTCAGCGCAAGACATTCGAGAGTGTAGAGCAGGGGTTGACATCTGCACTGGCGGAGCTGTCTGCCTACTATGAGGCCAACCAATTGCGTCCTAACCCCAGCAAGACGAAGCTATGTGCTTTTCACCTGAAGAATCGCGAGGCGACGCGCCCACTTCACGTGCAATGGGAGAGTCAATGGCTCGAGAACTGCCCGAACCCTAAATACCTTGGCATTACCTTGGATCGATCCTTGACCTACAAAGCCCATTGCACCAACACAAAGATGAAAGTGGTCGCAAGAAACAACATTCTTCGTCGCCTGACCGGTAGAACTTGGGGGGCTCACCCGCATGTCCTACGAACCTCAGCCCTAGCCTTGAGTTACTCCGCGGCAGAATACGCATGCCCAGTATGGAACAATTCGGCTCACGCTGGGAAGGTGGACACCGCACTAAATGAGACCTGTCGGCTGGTTACAGGCTGCTTAAAACCAACTCCGACTGATAAACTATACCTGCTCGCTGGAATAGCACCGCCAGCGGTTCGCAGACAGGCCACTGCGGCTCAAGAGCGCTGGAAACAACTGAATGACTTGCGCCATCCTCTGTATGGTCATGCTCCAGTGCAGCAGCGCCTTAAATCACGCAGAAGCTTCGTCACAACCGAACCGCTGACTAACGAGACAGCGCAGGAGTTCAGGTTGAGCCACTGGAGAGCCGATACTTCTCACTTGCGTCAGTTTGTCCAGCCAGCCGAGGAGCTGCCTGCTGGAGGGGGTGAAGAGTGGTCTGTATGGAAAACACTAAACCGCCTCCGGGCTGGCGTTGCCCGGACGAAGGACAATTTGAGGCGATGGGATATGCTCCCAGCCAATGCCAGCACTCTATGCAGTTGCGGAAGCCTCCAGACTACGTCACATCTTTTAGAGTGTCCTAATGCCCCAAAGTGCAGCCAAGGAGACCTGATGAAGGCCAATGATCTCGCAATAAGAGTAGCAAAACACTGGAGGAAGTTAGCTTAGTGCATTCACACGATCGAAGAAGAAGATGATTTTATAACACAGAAAGCCGCCATAGATATTTGTATGAAGATTTGAGGGAAAAAAATTGCTCAAGTTTGGGATTAATTTACACAAAATAAGTGTGTGTTTATTAAAAAACAAGGTATTTAGCGCCTAGTCCAAGCCTTTAACTTTATAATATGATAAAAATCATATGAAAATTCTTAATAATTACGACAAAGTTGTTACAATACGGGAGTGTGATTTTCTGGTTTTTCGTCATATTCTGAATTTTATTTACAGTTATCCATAATCATTTACTTGAATTCGAATCATTCAGCACCTAGCTAGACTCTTTGGCTACCTGTGTGATTTTTTTCAAGGTTGTAGAGCATCGTTTACTACATAATTCTATGACAATGCCAACCCTCGATTCCCCCTTGCAGACCCTTAATGACAGTGAATTTATCGATGATAGATACTCGGTATTTAGGTGTGATCGCGATCGCATAAAAACGAATAAAAAGGACGGTGGTGGCAACATGAATATACCGCCACGCGAGATTGTCGCTGTGCACCGTGTGCCGCATGCACTCAGCCAGAGCTCAAAGCCCAAAAACATAATCGTGAAGTTCCAGTCCCGCATACTCCGCGACAACGTACTGACCGCGGCGCGCGGGTGCAAGGAGCTCACTTCAGCCAAGTTGGGTGTATCGGGCAATGCGCAAAAGGTCTTCGTTAACGAACACCTTACACTCAAAAATAAACAATTGTTTCGAGAGGCACGCGAGGCGGACAATTATGTTCAAGTACATTTTGGGTGATTTTAGGGTAAGTAAGTATAATTCTTACTTACACTGGTAGGCACCAGGAAAGAGTAGAAATTAATAGGGGTGCCACTTTACTCTATACTCGGAACCCGATTAGCTTTCTCAAACAAATGTGGTATTTACTTGTAGAAAGGTAACTGGTAACTGGTAAAACTACAAGTATTAAAGTGTAAATAATAAGTTTCGGGCATCCTCTAGCCAACTGAACCCCAACGACAAAGCAAAGTAAATACATAGTGTCGCAAAAGGGCTATACTAAGCCAAAAGGGGATGACTCAAGGAGTCATTCTGGACAACTTTTGTTCTACAAGATTTGCAAATTCGTGAAAAAAAATATTCGTTTTCCATGGTAAAAAGTCACATGTCCAACAAAGTTTCTATTTTGATGTATGAGGTATTGTTAGAAGCGTATTGATGGCGCGATGGTTATAGGCTATGTGACGTTCCATTAAAATGTACATAGCGCCCTCTAGAGGACATAACGTGATGATCGAAAAAATTATAATTCAACTTTGCCGTGTAAGGTATCAAATGTAAGGGCTTGATTTTCACATTACAAAAATATGCATATTGAAGGTATTTAAATAACAACACCAAAATTATTGAAATAAAAAATGATCATGAACTACTGACGTAAAATTTCATAAAATAAAAACAACTAAAAATTTACAAATAAAAAAATACAATTATAAACAAACGAAAAACCCGACTGTACGCTAAAAACATGAAAACAAGTCCCAATGTTAATGGAAAGTATCGCAGGCGGGGAACAACTTGACCGCCACTCAAGGCCGTTTTCTAAGTAACATTCAGCTAAATGGTGAACCCTCTGCTGGTCCCCGCCTACGATACTTTCCATTAACATTGGGACTTGTCAAGAAAACTCAACAGGGGTTTCCATACTAAAGTGAACAGGACTGAAAACCATCACACTTTTTACCTTTAAATTGCGCTAATTTTGTTAGTTTTTCTGTTGAATTTTGTCCACCTTTTCTGATTGTTTTGGCCATATCTTGGTGATACCTAAATCGATTTGATATTAAAATATCTCATTTGAAAGCTTATAAGTTGACAATGTTTTTAAGCTGAAGTGCACAAAAAATTGTTGTATGAAATTCTTTTTTAATTTAACTTATTTCTTTTTAGGTTTTGAATATTTTTAAAAAATGTTCATCTATTTTGAGGTATTGTGTCTAATTTAAGTCAAATAATGCACATTTGATTATTTTAATAAGTTTATTAAGATGTTACTAATTCAAAACAAACAAAAAAAGGATTGAAATATGGCTAGTTTTTTTTATTTTCGGTTTTAAACATAAAATTTTGGCAAAAATTCAAAAAATATTTAAATATTAAATATCTTAGAAATGGTTAAGTTTCGGATAATGCATTATAGGGTATAATCGACTGGAAATGCCTTCCTCTATCATCTCCTGAAAGGATCAGGTCTACTTATCAATAACCCTGTATACCGCTTTTTCAATACCTTTAAGTACATTTTTTGGTAGCAGCATAATATTTTTACTTAATTTTAGGGTTTCGAACGTCAAAAGAAAAAAAGCAACCGTTATAGGATCTCTTTGTTGTCCGTCTGTCTGACTGACTGTCTGTCACCGCCCTTTTTCTCAGAAACGGGTAAAGATATCAAGCTGATATTTCGCATAGATGGGGAGTACCCCAAAAAAAATATTATGGTACTCCCTGTCCCACACAAGTAAATTGGGGCTTATATTTTTTCCAGTTATTTTGATGTGTATTCTTTTTTTTCTTTGTTGTTTTGTATAAGTATGTGTTTCTTTTCTTTAAATCTGTATTTTTTTTGTTGTTGCTGTCTATGTGTCGAATAAATGTATCTTTATCTTCAAATCACGCCATCTATCGTTTGTTTTTTTTGTGGCTACTGTCTATAGAAGAAATTCCGTCATTGACAATTTTACGTTACGAATTTATTTTTATTTATTTTATTTTTATTTTTACATTTTCGTGGAGAACCAACAGCATTTTGTTAATAAATAATTATTACTTATAAACATATAACAACTTGATGCCATTAACAGAATGAACTTAGTAAACCCAGTAAACCTATCACATCCAGAGGAAAAATAAAATCTCTTTCTCTCTCTCTGAAAAACATACTTAATAGCCTAAACTCGATGCCTTTAGCTATTAACATCTTTGAAATAAAATTGAGCCACCACCGTGTTACTGCCCTCATCAGATCCTCACGAGACCATACCTCAACCAGCACCAAGAGACTGTATTTTTGATCCCTAACCTAATGTTCGTGCGTATTGTCATCACTTAGATCCATTCGCTATATTCCTGCTCCTCATCAGACCTTTACGAGACTGTAATGTCACGAGAATATTGTACACTATCTAATTTAATTTAATGTATTGAATATACTGGAAGAATTATGCTTCCTCAATTTCAAATCAAATTATGTTGGTGTCATAAAAGTTGAAAAAGTGCAATGACAACCAATGTGCAGTGATTTTGTATCTGTACACGATAAGATCGCGAGCTGTCAGTGCTGCCTAAACCGACGTGACCCTTCTTTGGAGGCCAGCGGCCAACTGAGTCAAACGTCACTTGTGTTTATGATTTTATAACACAGAAAGCTGCCATAGATATTTGTATGAAGATTTGAGGGAAAAAAATTGCTCAAGTTTGGGATTAATTTACACAAAATAAGTGTGTGTTTATTAAAAAACAAGGTATTTAGCGCCTAGTCCAAGCCTTTAACTTTATAATATGATAAAAATCATATGAAAATTCTTAATAATTACGACAAAGTTGTTACAATACGGGAGTGTGATTTTCTGGTTTTTCGTCATATTCTGAATTTTATTTACAGTTATCCATAATCATTTACTTGAATTCGAATCATTCAGCACCTAGCTAGACTCTTTGGCTACCTGTGTGATTTTTTTCAAGGTTGTAGAGCATCGTTTACTACATAATTCTATGACAATGCCAACCCTCGATTCCCCCTTGCAGACCCTTAACATACCTTGATAGCAACACCGTTTCTCTTGATAGTGGTGATGGCGTACTGCACATCATCGTCATTGTCCTTCGTTGGGTCGATGTCCACTCGTTCAAAGTCGATGGGGGCTCCTACGTATCTGAAAAATTCAAAGTAAGTAATGCTGAGCATCTAATTTCATCCAACAACAGTGCAAGCAAAGGTTTAGTATACTCTGCTTTAGAGATATCTGCCATACTGTACAAAATACCTACTTACTATTTGTGCATTTTTGCATGGGCGCTCAACAAATCAAACCCTATGTGAAAAAAAGGTTAGGTTTTACTGCCAATCAAAAGATCAATCATGAGTATAACTTTTGTCTAGTTAATTTAGTGAGTATCTTAATAAAAGGAACATAACACCCTGTATAACCTTGACAAAGGATTGTATTTATTTTAATAAGCTTTTAATTACTCACAAAAGTGTGAGAGCTCACTAAAAGATTTTACTGCACTACAACTAAGCTATAAATATAATATAGAATTCTTGGCATATAAGATACAAGATTTATGTAAACAATGCAGATATTATGAGCTCATTAGAAACTAATTAGAAGTAGGTATTGGAATGAAGATGATATCTATGTCTAGACTATCACAAGCAAACTTTTATCATTCTGTGACGGCATTACTACTGCAGGATATTTATCTAAAAAGTAAATAGGTATACTTGATAAAAATCAGTACAGATTATAATATAACACCAACTGATTTTATTATTATTTAACTTCATCTCATGACTGAAATTCAATTTACATATTTTTACTAATGAAATGCCAAGGTCTAGTCCATATTTAGTAAGTATGAACATGGATATAGAAGCAACAATCCCAAATCTAACCAATAAAATGTTCAGTTCTGAAACTTACTTGAAAATGTCTCTAACGTGTCCCATGCACTCGGGGCCGATGCCGCCGCCAGGCAGCATGGTGACCAGGTGACGTCCTCCATAGTGAGCCACTGGAATTATCGCCTGTTTCCTGACCACTGGGGTTTTGTGCTGGGCATCGAAATCTGAGAGGGTTGCGGTCGCTGGCGCCGCGGTCGCGAACGTCACACCCCGCACTTCAGGCAGAACCTTCAGTTTTGATAGTAACCTCACTGCCATCCTGTTTTCCTCTCAGATTTGGCTGAAAAAGTTTATTTTCAGAAAATACAGCTGTTGAATAATCACAGGAAAAGGAAGATGGAAATTAGAGAGAATTTCCACCGTCAGATGGCGCTCATCTGTCAAAGTTTGAGAATAGGTGGCGCTGGTGTAAAGGTAAAGTAAGCACGCATGAATAAAATTATTATTCGAAATTTAACTCTATCCGGTATTAATTTTTAATATTGGATATGAACTATTATGAACATAAATTATTGAATTTATTGCAAATGCAAGAAGAGTAATATTAGTTTGTAATAACCTGCTGTGTAAAAATTTAACAAAATAATATTTTTGTTATATGGCAACATCTGCTTAGCTATAAATATTTTCAAGTCCCGTGTATGACAGCTTTACCTTCATAATTTTCTTGAAGCTGGCGTCCATTTTGCTTCGCCATATTGAATTTGGTCGGACATCTTTGGACGCCATGTTTAGTCGGACATATTTTATAAACATTTTCGCGTAATTTTCAAATATTTTTGAGCCTAAATATCGAACTTTTTTTCACTGAAGTCTGGTGCACAAAGTGTGGTAAATATATCGTGGAAAAACTCTGTGCCTACGCAGCAGCCCATATTTGTCTACTGGGGGCCGTGCAGCTTTTGTTAGAAGATAAATAAAGGTAAACGATTTCCACCTAAAAAGTACTTTCGTTTGACACTTATTAACAAGTGTTTAGTATTTACAGTGAAATTACATGTCGATAGACCGTGAAAGACCAACGGGATGAAGGTCATTTCCCGAAGAATCCGTCCGACAATCGGTTGGCGTGGTCGTTTTCTATTTCATCCAAAAAAATCGGCTTGAATTATACGCCGGCCGCGTACACTTTTGCCCGTCGCCCGTGAGATTCTAAACTTGTTTTTCTAGTACAATGCAGCCTTCTATGCCGTATAATCGCACTTTACATACATGTTACAGTACAAAGCTGATATTCTTTCTACAATCGCCACAATAGATTGCTGTAACTTGATTGAATTTGCCCGTAAAATAGTTACGAATTTCACCTACGCCTATGTCACCTACAGGCTTTTTGTAGCGATTGTTTTTCGCTAACTGTGTATAGAAATGAACTGCTGATTTCGTGTCTAAATGCTGTTTTGGCACTTTAATGAACTTAGCTATTAATTATCATCATAAATAACTGTTACCAATACTGAATTAACTATTTGAAGAGTATTCTTGGCCTGCGCTTTGAGCATGCGATTTTGTATCTTATCTGGCTCTGCATAAGTAATACTTTGTAATGATGTGTTAATTATCAGTTGTATTGTTTATCATTTTGATATTTACATTCAAATGGAATTATAAATAAGTAATTAAATACATAAACAATAGTCTTTCATTACAAGTGTAGAGGACAGTTAGGTCTAATATTTCCTGTATTCATGTTTTTTTTTTTATGTTTTCCTTAATTTAAAAGTTGTACACTTCATATATTTCTAATCATAATTTGTCTTTTGGGTGACAAAGATACTTATCCAAAAAAATTACATCACCAAAAAACATTATTATTATTTGGCCAGTTCTCTCGCAAGGAGCACCATATCACCGCACATCATCTTTTTCATCAAATTTAACTCTTGCGTTGTTGTGAAAACGTAAGGTATTAATATAAACTGTACCTTACATGCACCCCGGGTGGCCATTGACTGACAAACTGATCTGACTGGCTAATCCGCTCAACATAGTGACAAACTTAATTTTCGCTCTAATGTTAGTCATCAAAGGTGATAAACACACTCTTAAATAGGCTTGTATATATAAGCAAACCACACACACTATTCATACATACAACTTAACACTTTGAAAGTCTAGTATGTTTGATAGTTCGTCGAAAACAATAAAAGTTTCTGACATACAAAGTGGCGCTTCTAGCAGAAACTATCATGAGACTTTTGACACATAATGTATGCAGATGACAGAAGAAAACAAAAACTTTTTTTGTTTACATAAATTGCAAAACTTGTATTAGAGGCCCTGATCATGGACTAGATATGTGCCAAATAATGTGGGAATGAATAAAAGTCTTGGATGTCAAAGGGTTAATAATAATTATGTTATAATATTTAAATCAATAAAATTTAGTTACATACAACCTATTCTACCTAAAAACCTACAACTTTCAAAATGATGATTAAACCAACATTCTTAACTTAGCTATCAATAACTTATTCATACAATGCCCAGTATGCATAGTGCATAAGTTGCACAATAGTGCTATTGTAAGTGAGGCACACCTATTCATGTAATCTTGCCCAAGAACAAAAATTATAACTAAGCACTAATTATAGTTTACACAAATGTGATAATACTACAGATTTATGATGTTAAGCTTTTCATAGCAACCTTTACATTGCATTAGAAAGGGTTCCCCATGGGAATACTGGAATAATTTGTACTTACACTTGTAGGTACTTAGTACTAGTATTTAGATACATCTTCTGAAATAAAATCATTTTTAAAATGTGACTGTGAATGCAGCAAATAACACTTCTTTTATATAAGTTCTCAGTTCCTTTGTATAATTATTAGGATAAACTTATTGCATTAGAAAAGCACAGTGTCTATCAACAGGTTCAGGTGTTTATTTGGCGAAAAATTAAGTACCTACCTACCTATTCTTTGTCATATACTAGCAAAACTTTTGCATCCTACTCTTCATCAGTCATTTAGGGCTACCAGTAAAAGAAAAAAATATCCGGTAGTATACTGGGCTGCAGCTTTAGAAGATGTTACAATATTAAGCAATAAGATTAAGCTAATCAACTTATACTTATATGTTTCTTATTTAAATCTTCAGCATTAAATCTATGTCTGTTTCTTTCTGTTCCTATACTGTCAAAGCAAGGCAGCTATACATTTAATGTCGACATAAGCTTAAGTCCCTTTCTGCAACTCAGTATAACACTCATATCTATAACACAACCAACAACTATACAATAACCGAACCTCTCCTCTTCACCAGGTCATCATCATTGGTGAAGATGATGAACCAGGAGATCATGTGCGAGGTGGAGGTGGGCACTCACATGGTGGAGATCGACGACCACCAGGTTGGGGTCAAGGTGAGTCATCATCATCAGGTCCTGGGATCCCTCATAAGGGACATAAAGCTCAAAGTGTAAGGAATTTACCATCATCATCGTCAGTATAGGTTGACTGGTAGAGATTGCTTCGTTTTTGTGTTATGTGTTATATGTTAGGACTTGTAAGGAAGCGGATGAGACAATTGAACAAATTCTGTAGCTTGTACATCTACAACAGAGACGAGATTATCTATTCTTGGACCAACAGAGCGCCTACCTCAGCTATTGCAACACCCAGGCTTGCTGCTCCAGTTTACTCGGGAGCTAGGCTGGATGAGCTGAAATTAAGGGGATATGTACAAAGGTTCCACTTGAGAGAGCCACGTGCAGGAGCTTCGCGCCCTCTCTGAATAGAATAGAATAAACATAAATTCTATTAAGAGAGAGATGAACCGTAAACTTAATTAAGTAGCTACCTACCACAGTATTTTTTTGCGGCATTAATCGGTATGTCTTTAGTCCTATCATTGCTGATGATGATTGTATACTTATTCCTGCAGTATTCACGCTATTGGAATAGCAGATATACACCCAATATTACATCAGTGTGGCCCATTTCTTTACCATTCAACATTCCAAATTGGAGCAGTATGTTTTTTTCCTAAAATTCAGAGTTGTTATTGTGCCATAAATATTATAATAGATTCACAATAGCAATGTTACCACAGCTGGTATTGGTTAAGAAGATGTTTTCTTTAAAGTACCTATTTCTACAGATCCATTTTTCTTGGTTTCGCGAAACTAAAATATCAAAAATTAATTTTCATTTTCTAACCATTAGCTAAGTTAAGCTATGCAAAATCATGTCACCATCATCAGTCTATTTTGTTATCTGCTGGAAATAGGTATCTCTTCAGGCTTTCCTTATCCGAAAACTACCGGTTTTTTTTCTAATGGCCAGTTTCTACACCCGAAGTATAAGATTTTAGTAGAGTAGTTAAGAGTAGAGATTTGGTTGACAGCCATAAGCAGATCGACGCAGCGGGCTGCGGCTGCTACACAGGTCCGTTATCGATGTTGGTAAAGTAGTTAAATTCGCGTTCCACCAATCACAGCTCCGTATTTGTTGCAAATCGAGATAATATAGTGATGTTTATCTACGTCGATAACTAACCCGTGAAGCGGCAGCTGGATGCTATCGTTGCCATGCTACAAGATGGTGCAGTATCGGTCGCCGTCTTCTACAAATAAATAAAAAAAAATTAAAAATGTGGGTACATCTCACACACGGCCATCCGACCCCAAGCTAGGTAGAGCCTGTGTTATGGGTATCGGACAGCTGATATATCTACACAAATACATAGATAGATACATATTAAATATAAATATCAACACCCAAGACCCGAGTACAAATATATATGTCTTTAAACAAATGTCTGCCCCAGCCGGGAATCGAACCCGGGACCTTCGGCTCAGTAGCCACGGCCACTAACCACTACGCCATTCGACTGTCGTAAATGTGTAATATAGTGACTTGTTTGTCATAAACACCCTGTATAAGTGAATATTCTGTTCCAGTACGAAGAGATCGAGGCGTCCCAGTACGAGGAGTACATAACAGACGACCAGTACGAGGAGGTGGAGGAGCAGGTCATCGGCATGCACCATCTCGAGGAAGGTGAGACCATCATCATCATCGTCAGCAATCGTCCACTGCTGGTCATAGGCGGCATAGGCCTCTCCCAAGGAGCGCCACAACACTCGGTCCTCGGCCGTCCTCATCCAGCCATTACATATACGTACGGGGTGCAATTTTATCAGTGTGCTTTAGACGATTAGTACGAGGAGGTGGAGGAGCAGGTCATCGGCATGCACCATCTCGAGGAGGGTGAGAGTCCACTGTATACACGAGTCCTCTGATTGCACTAGGAAGTAGGAACCATGTCACAGACCAATGTATAGAATAAATTCTACAGGGTGACTTTTTAGTCACTACCGAAATTTTTTCCATGAGTTAGGTATGTACAATAGAGTCGATTTCAATGAAAAAATTAGTAGGTAAATTTTTCATGATTTATTTTTTTTGTATCCCGAAATATTGGTAAAATATGGTCACTGAGTCACTGAGCAATAAATGTTAAAAGCGATAGGTTTCTCACGAAACAAACAAAGCCGAAATTAGACCTTATTGCCGCCATAAACCAATAAACTCTCGTTTAGCGTGAGAAAGGGGCGGAGCTTCATTTTGCAAAGGATGCCGCCGCTAATGGGTAATGCGTCATCGATCTGACGTCAGTCGCCTGCGCACCGCCGCGTCACACGTGTCTCTGTTTACTCAAAAACCTTTTTTCTTTCAACGCGCGCGCACCCCGGGCCGACTTGTGTTGTGTTTGTGTGTGTGTGCTAAATGTATTCTAACCAAGAGTAGGAGTAGGTATGTTGAAGAGTCCCAAAATCTCGCAGACCTCAGAAATAAGATAATTGTCGCTTTCGAGGAAGTGAAAAATTACATTGTGGTGTTAAATAAATTAAAATACAATGAGTTGAAAGTGTTGTGACGTGCTGCCATACTTTGTGTAGATGTGTAGAAGGGACTCCACTTCGAACAATTTGATACTTCATCAATTGTTCATCACTTACAGTGATTGAGGAAGTGTACGTGCTAATTACGGTGTTGCGGTAAGGTCCCCTTGGATTTGGATTTTTTATTGCAATTTGACGGTTCTAACCCCTTGAAAGTATGGGGAAAATCATTGAGCAACTTATGAATTTATTTGAAACTAGCTGTTCCCGCGAGCTTGGCTTCGCCTTAAATAGTTTTCGTGTGGGAATTCCGCGATAAAAAGTAGCCTATGTTCTTTTTCAAGGACGAGACCATCTGTATACCAAATTTCATTCAAATCCGTTCAGTAGTTTTGGGCGTGAAAGAGTAACAGACAGACAAGTGGGCGTGGCCAGACGCGCTACTCGCGCACGGTGACCATGAGTCTTGGTTTTCTGGAGAAAACTTTGAGTGCCAATATCTTATAATTTTAGTACTAAAGGGTACTGAAAGAAAATACACGTAAGTTATATTTTTAACCAAGGAATGTTATATTACAATTTCGTTACTGACTAAAAAGTCACCCTGTATAAAGGAACCTTGAAGATGCGGGTTGAGGCGCAGGTAGAATATGACAAAACCGTGCCAGTGAATGCATGGCATTGGTCTATTGCAGCAAGGAATTGCTCCGAATCCATTCATAAAATCATAATTCCCAAATATTAGTCGAGTATCGTGGTTACGTAGGGGTTCAGAATTTATTGCACATATATTAACCCACTGACGGACACTGACTGCATTTGATGTCCTCCACACTTTTAGAAAAAAATCACAACGTCGAATGCAGTCCCCGCTCTTTTTCTAATTATTTCAACAACGGTCAATGCAGTCCTGTTTTACCTAGAGTTTGTATGAAGACCATCTTGTTGTGCTTTATTTGGAAGGATTTCAAAGTTATATGTGCACCCAGAGTACCTTTTTTTCACACAGCAATAATTTTTCATACAGAAAAAAGTGTGAACTCACACGCACACAACGGTCATCGACGTCGTGATTTCTTTACTGCGCCTAGGCAGTGTGGCGGCATGTGCACCAGCAGATCATCACACAATTCCCATACAAAAATGTTGTGCGTTTTTATGAGTTTGACCGTTAATCTAGTGTCCATCAATGTGTTAAAATAATGTGGCTAAACAACACCTGACTAGGGTGACGCTTTCAGTCCCGCATTTGGCTTACTTACACATATTTAACACCCTGTATACTCTCTTCTCCAGTGGGCAGCGAGCAGGTGATCCTGCCGGGCATGTCCGAGGAGGCGCTGGACAACCCGTACGAGCCCGTGTACCCCGCGCCCGCCACCAGCCGGTATGTACACTCAGCAATAATAATAATAATAATATTGATTTATTCTCAGGCAACTAAGGCCCATATATGCAATAGAGATATATGTACT